>NC_052048.2:122203550-122514050 GCF_903992535.2 Arvicola amphibius
CAGTAAGAACAGGCTAAGACAACAGAAGGAGGGCTTAGGCCAGCGAACTCAAGCCACTGGGGAAGGAGCTTGGGCTTGTCCTATTTTTTTTTTGGGGGGGGGACAATCTTAATTCCTTATATATTTGTGTTGTTAAGGTCTTTGTCCCTGGAGAGAAATTAAGGGGCAAGCTGGACACCTGCTCCTTTGGGCCTGAGATGCACAGGTCTCTGAGCCTTAGAAGTCCTACCTGCTTACATTAGTGGCCCAGTCCACTGGGGTTAGAGCTAAGGTCGAAGGCCCAACCCAAATCACTGGGGCTGAGGCTAAGGTCCAAAGTCTAGCTGACAGTGAGTGACGTCACTCTTCAATCTCTTTATCCTTCTCTTGAGAGCCCTTTGAGACAGTAAACGGAGAGAGTGTCGTGTGGCTTGAGAAAGAAGGGACCTGGGGTTCTGAACCAGCTCTTTACATCTTAGCACATGCCCCAACTCATTGTAATATGCAGAAAGCACACACAAAGAACCTATTAATTGCGGGAACAGCACCACAAGAAGGAGTGTTTTTTAGTCTGCTCTCTTTATGAACCAAAATCTTTTCTTTTTTGTTTGGTGCTGGGAATAAAACCCAAGTCCTAATACATGCCCACCAATCAGCTTATCAATGGGCTATATCCCCAGTTTCATGAGCATCATAGTCTTTTTAAAAATGTATATATGCATGTTTATGGCATATGTAGGGCACGTGCGTGTGTGTGTTCACCAGTGTGCACACACAGACAACAACCTTGGCTCAAGTGTCATCATCTGGGATGTTGTCTGCTTCCTTTGATACAGGGTTTCTCATTGGCCTGGAGCTCAGTAATCAAGCTATTCCAGCTGGCCAGGGAGCCCCAGGAATCCTCCTGTCTTGCCTTCCCAGTGCTCTCGTCATCATGCCTGGCTTTGTATGTAGATTTAACGCAGCTACTCACGTCTGTGAAGTGAGCACTTTGTCAATCAAGCCAACCCCCCAAAGCCCAACCACAGTTTTTATATAACAGGTATATTAATTCCAGATTATCATATCTATCTACCTAACTATCCATTCATCCATCCAACCACCCACCAGCTATCACTTTAGTTTGCTAATTTTCTATACACAATATCATACTCTGAGTGGCTTAGACAACAGAAATTTATTGTCTCCAACTTTTGGAGGCTGGAAGTTTGAGATCAAGGTGTTGGTAGGATTGATGACCCTTAACAACTCTCTCCTTCATTTATTACTGTCTGTCTTCTGCTCCTGTGTGTCTCTGGTCTTAAGGTCTTCTTCAACAGGATACCAGTTCTTCTGAATTAAGACCACGCATTTGATCTCATTTGACCTTAGTAACCTCTTTAAAGACACTATTTCCAAATACAGTTCCTGAGGTACAAGGGTGTAGGGTTTGCACATATAAATATTTGGGGGAACAATTTATCCCATCATATTATATATCTATATACACACAAGCCCATCTGTCTGTCCATCCATCCATCCATCCATCCATCCATCCATCCATTCATTCATCTATCCATCCGTCTGTCTCTCTTTCATTTGTCTACCCACCCTCCCACCTGTCTGTTATAAATGTACCAAAAAGGAACCTTAGAAGAAACTTAAAATGATAAATTCCTGACCTCACTGAGCAAATGATAAATGCAGAAAGAGGAGCTAGAAGACCTTTGGCTTTACCTGGGCGCACAGCATTAGTGGATGCTGCTATTGATTCTGTAGTCTTCAGAGCCAACACTTCCTTTACACAGTGTATCTTGTATATCTTGGAGTAGTAAATGTTTTTTTTTAAATATACAATCAGAATTCCACAGTTACTAAGTAAAGTCAAGTTCAAGAATAGGGGACCATATGACAAAGAGTGAATTGTGGAGCTGGAGCTGGAAGGAATTCAGTCACGTGACTATACTGTGCACATGGTGTTGGTGATAATTCAACAAAAGTCCACACAGAGAATTTCCTTAATTTACAAGACAGAACATCAAGGGTTTTCTCTCCCAAGTATTGTGTCCATAAATGGCCAGATTGTGAGGGACCTTTTCTCTTGGCATGCTAATAGTTAGCTTGTGCCAATACACAAGGTTGAAGGAGGGCTTCAGAAAAGAAAATTAAGTATGTTATGGTGAGCTACTGTTTAGAAGTAAATTTGATGGTGAAGGCGCTGGCTATGCAGTACTTGGCTCTCTGCCCTAGAAGGAAGAACTCCAGAGAACTATATGTGTCCCCTGTGGAGGTCACCATTTTCTCCATAGTCTGTTTCTAAGAGACGGGAGACATTTCTTTACTTTACTTTCAAGTACCTCCTGATGAACTGGGGTGATGTCCTGTTTTAAAAATCTCCCCAGCAGTGTGAGCTTTGTGTTATTTGATGCAGGGAGAGTTTCGATAGGAGGAGCTGCAGAGGGGTTTCATCTTCCTGTGTCTCCAGCGGCATGGCGGCAGAGCAAGGCTAGCGAGGCAGCACCTCCTGTGGACGATTCGGTTTGACCGTGGGCTGAAATGTGGTCCTTGAACGTGACGTCTTCCGGTTTCAGAAAGGAAGCAAAGCTAGTCTTGAAACTATTACATGCAAAGTGCCTGTTACCACACAGCGCTGAGAGAAGAGACGGGATATTTGGGCAAAGAGAGAGGTAGGGGAGACAGAAAAGGGGCAAAGAAGATAACTTTGAAGGCCGGAAAGAGGATTGAGAGACACTGAGAGAGGCCTGGGCACATTTCTTCCCGGAGCCTAGACTAAAAGGCTTAGTCTGGGTCCCCGGACCATTTAGTCATGTTTCTGAAGCAAAACCTGAACAGCATGACTCTGCTGGGAATGATTGTTTATCATCGATACATGGCTGCACATGGCTGTGCGTGGCTGAACGTGTTGTGTGGTTTGGGTTCAGTGTGACACCAGGCAATCCACCAGGAAGAAATTCCATGACACCAAGTAAAGGCTTTCCTGACTCTCCTCACCTGGGGGATCTCCAAATATCCCCCTGTTTGTGTCTGGTGATTTCCTAGGCCTCTCCTAAGTCTTTGTAAACAAAAGGACACTACCGTCCAGGAAAATGCCCCTGCCATTTTCCTCCTCACTGCCAGAAATCCACGTACAGCTGTTAGTCAGGAAGTCACTGGTTGGGGACGGGGAGACTACCCTCAGGATGAGTAGCGTGCTGCCACACAGGCTATTTGCCACTTATCCTAGCATCATTTATTCTATGTATTGCTCAAGGCCCTAGAAGGATAAAGCAGAAAACAAAACAACAAAACCAAACCAAATAGACAAGCCCAAGAATGATGTACAAATATGGTTGCTAGGTTCTATTCTCCCAAAGTACACAATCCAGTGGGGACCACCCGTCCCCAGATCACAGGACAACACACCAGGACAGCATGAGGCTATGTTCCAATGGGTCTGGATTCTTTCTGACATTGCATCCTGGAGGGCTGTGCCAGAAAGACCTTTTGAGATTCAGAGGGTACGCTGAAGGATCAGCAGTATTTGAACAGGCTTGTGGGGAAGGGGAAGGGGATGCTCATTCATTCTTTGTTCCCAAGGAGAGAAATGGCCCATGGCAGAGATGCACAGGACCAATGGAAACCAAGTGTTTGGGTAGTGAAAGTCCAGTTTACCAGGAGTGGATGGTAGGTGCAGGCAGCCCATGGGACTATGGATGGGGGTCAAGCTAGGGATAGTTTCAAGGGCATTCTTATCTGATTTAGGTTTCCCCAATGTAGGGTGGTTTCATTTCCCATCTTTTACTTCACCCTATCTGTAAAGATATTATTTCCAAACAAGGTCTTTGGAGCTGCATGTAGATATGACGTTGGGGGAGGTGGAGAACACGGTCCAACTCATGGCAGATGAGGGAGACTTAGGGCTGAATGTGAGCCACTTTGGTTGAGGCATCAAGGAAAAGCCTTTTGAAGGGCTTCGTAATGGAGTGGAGAGCTGATGAAGGGTAGGGAGAAAGGCATTCCACGTTGTGAAGTCATCAGGCAGGAAGAGCAAGACTCAAGACCTTTAGGTTTGCTTAGAAAGAGTGACAACTCGTTTATTCTCTTTGATGTGGACTTTCTCACCAAGAATATAGGGCAGCTATAAGCCTGGGGAGAAAAACTGGAGAGAGCTGTGTAACTGAATCCATTCAGTTTGCCTGTTTTGTCCAGGTGGACCCTGGTGATGGATAAAGCATGAACTGAAAGTGTGTGAACATTATTGGTCCATGACGTCACTCAATCAGTCTTTGTCTTCCTCTGATTAAAATCACTCTGAGAGACTAGACCCTTAGGGGAGTCAGTCACACCTATTCAAACTCTGAACTGTTGACAGAGGTTTCTGTCTCTCCCAGTCCCTCAGCTGTTCAGTCCCAAAGAAACACACAGAGGTCTACATTAATCATAAACTGGTTGACCTATTAGGCCAGGCTTCTTATTAACTAATTCTTACATCTTAGATTAGCCCATAATTCTTGTCTGTGTTAGCCACGTGGCTTGGTACCTTTTATTAGCCAGGCATTCTCATCTTGCTGCCTCTGTGTCTGGGAGATGACTGCAGACTCAGCCTTTCCTCCTCCTAGAATTCTCCTGTTCTGGTTGCCCTGCCTCTACTTCCTGCCTGATTGCCCTGTCTATACTTCCTGCCTGCCTACTGGCCAATCAGCATTTTATTAAAATGATACAATATAAGTGACAGGGTACAAGTCCATTGTCCCACAGCACTCCCCCTTAAAAAAACAAACACACAAGAACTCTGAATCTAATGTTTTTTGTTTAGCTTCCTGACCATTATCCATAACAACTTGTAACCAAAACTCTAAACAAAGAAAAACATCCATAATCCACATTTTGGAAATGCGGGCATAGTTTTCCAAGCTACTTCTTGCGATTTGGGGCACTGATAATCTTATGAGGACCTAAAGAAAATTTAGAATTATGATCAGGTCCTGACTGGAATATTCTGTGAGGTTTGATGATCCTAACCAGCAGTCTTGAAACTGTTCTGGATGTAGAGCTCAGAGGAAACTCCAACAGAGGTCCTCTGCAATGTTGGGTCATCTGGACCACTGAACAACTGTTGGAGTCCTGGGAAGGGTAAGAGTTACATTTGAAGCAAAGTAATAGAAAAACAGTGGGATTTTCTCCATGGGAACACTTGGGTAATCTGTGTAATTTCCAACTGTGACAGTGTTCCAGCTCCAGGCCAGGATTGTTGTAAAACTAATGTTCATGAGAATGGTTGTGAGCACACCTTCATTAGAATATTCATGAGAGTGGTTGTGAGTATACCTTTATTAGAATATTCTTGAGAGTAGTTGAGATTATACCTTCATTTGAATATTCATGAGAATGGTTGTGAGTATACCTTCATTTGAATATTCATGAGGCCTTTGCTTGAACTGGTGATGCTGATACAAGCAAGACTGTTGTATTCACTACTCCTGAAGAATCTGCTGGAGCAATTTCAAGTCCCCACCAACTTCTATACAGCTGGCTTTCCATGATAGGGAAAGAGAGCCAGGCTTTGCTGCCAGGAGACCAAGGCTCTTTTCAATGAGCAAATTGTTAACAGCTGCGTGTTTTCTGTGCCCGTCAGCTCCCCAGTTTTGCATGTAATTGCTTTGGCTGTATGTGCTGGACAGTTTATCAGCATCACATGAAGACCCTTAATCCACATTAATTACTGCCTGGCATGTCAATCCCAAACATATTCTTGTTCTGTCCTCTGGTCTTCCACTGAGAAGAAAAGAGGTACCTCTTCCCTTCCAGGGTGGAGGCAAGGAGCTGCTCCCACCGTCTCACTAGTCCCTTGTGAATGATGAGGTGAGTGTCGCATCTCAGTTGGCATACGAGTGTCTTAGTCTGAAATCTTGAAAGCCCTAGTCTTGGAAAATCTCTTAGTCTGGAGTGAGTAGAAGGAGTTGGCACTCTGCAGAGGTGCAAAGTGGCTGTCTGGAGACAAAGAAAGAACTTGGAGGAGTGAGGTGAACTGGGAACAATAATACATTAGCCCCAGAGAACAAAGCACCCAGCTTTAATGCTTGATGCCTTTCTTTCCTAAGGCCCAGCAAAGCTGTGTCCCCTGCCCTGAGGAGGAACCTTCAGGGCTCTGTGCCTCCCTGTGTGGTGAGTGTTAGCAACCTTGAGACTTTCTGGGAACACTTATTCTACTTAGGAGATTCTAGCTGTTAAGACAAGATACAGCAACACAATACTTCCCACAAGAAAACTCAGGAATTTCTAACCTCAACACTCTTTGCTGACTTTGCCAAAAAACAGGCCTTCAGCCACAGTTGCCAAAGGCATGAAGCCTAGATTCTAATTCTTGCTACTATTCTCCTTTGAAAGACTGGAGCTCTATGTAGCACACTCTGCCTGGGGTAGCTTCTACCTGTCCCAAGCTCCAGCAACACCGCTCTGTGCCTACCACTATGCCATTTATCTTCCTGACCAAATTTAGGAATTTGTTAGAAAGGATCCCATGCCATTGTCTGTCTATAGTCAAGGAACATTAGAGTTGGTGTATATACCAATCCGCTTAGCAGAGACAGGGAGTGTGGCTAGGTTATGACCCTCGAGGGCAGTTAGTACCCTATGCCCCTCAGTTAGATGCCTATGTCTCAAAGATTCTACAATGTTTCAAAAATTGCTACGAGCTAGGGGCCAAGTGTGAAAACACAGGAGCTTGTGGAGAAACATTTCCCATTCAAGTGATCCCACCATCTGACACTGGAGTTACTCTCTCATAGGCCCCCTTTGGGAAACTGTGTTAGTCCATGTTATGTGACGACAGCAAAACACCTGAAGCAATTAACATACAAAACACAAATTCAGGGGCTAGAGAGATAGCTCAATGGTTAAGAGTACTGGGGACGCTCTTCCTGAGGACATGGGTTCAATTCCCAGCACCCACATGGCAGCCCACAACTGTCTGTAACTCCAGTTCCAGGGGATCCGACACCTGCACACCAATGCACATAAAATAAAAGTTAAAAACAAAACAAAACACAAGTTTAGTTTAGGTCACAGTGAGGCAGGATCAGGTGGCAGAATGTATGGGGTGGGACTTGTTTACGTCACAAACCAGAGAACGAAAGAGAGAGAAAGTGTTAAGCTGTCGCTGTATCCTTTGAGGACACAACCTCCATGGCCGAGGGAGCATCTACAAAACTGTGCTTCCCAAGGGCTTCACCAATCCCCAATAGTACCCACTGGGGACCAAGCCATTAACACGCAAGTTTTGTTGTTGTTGTTGTTGTTGGGTTATACAACTTCAGACTCTAGCAGTGACTAATGGTTTTTAGAGAGAAAGGCAGCTTTGTAGTCAAGTTCAGGGGGGCTATAAGAGTTAGTAAGTAGGGGTGGATCTGAATGGCAGAGATAGAGAATTGGTGTGGCTTCCGGTCATTGAGGTGGGTCTTGGTCCCACCTCTGCTGTAGAGCTACCAACTGTAATGTCTGAGAACCCTGCACTGATCTGAATGCTGCTGGCAGAGGAAACCCGAGGCAATGTCGTACAGCCTGGTTCTTCCTTTCCAGAGACAAACAAATAAACCAAAACACGAAACCCCATCACACTAACAACCTTAAGATGAACATGAATGAAAAGCCTTTCCTGCACGACGTGAGCGGGATGCATATGCACTCCCGTACCCGAATGTTGAAGCACTAAGGCCCAGTGTGGTGGTGTTCGGAGGTGGGGCCCTTGAGAAGCGAGCAGTTGACACTAGGGGAGGCCCTACAGGATAAGGGCTTTCTCATGGCATTAGTGTCTTTTAAGAGGGAGAAAAGGTGATGTGTGGGGACTCTGAGAAAGGAAGTCTAAGCCTCCTTTGCCCCATCTGACTTGTCCTTCTCTGTCACCCAAGTCCCCACTCCTTTCTCCTTTCTTCTGTCTCCCTTCCTGATTTGGCTCCAACACCTTGCCTGCCTCCTCCCAATTCCTGCTTCAGATCTATTGTAGTGAGGAGCTGCGGGCCGTGTTCCTGCAGCCCCACTCCCGGCTGCCTGGCTAGCTTATGCCCCAAAATAACAACACACAAACTGTATTCATTTAAACACTGCCTGGCCCATTAGTTTCAGCCTCTTATTATCTAATTCTCACATCTTGCTTAACCCATTTCTAATAATCTGTGTAGCACCACAAGGGGAGGCTTACCGGGAAGATTCTAGCCTACATTCATCTTGGGTCGGAGCTTCATTGCATCTGATTCACTTCCCTTCTTTCCAGCATTCTGTTCTGTCTACTCCACCCACCTATGTTCTGACCTATCAGACCAAGCAGTTTTCTTTATTAATTAACCAATGAAATCAACAGATTGATAGAAGACCCTCCTCCATCAATCTATATTTTCATCTCTTTCTCTTTCTCTTAGGCCTAGGGAGGGGCTGACTTCTCTGACTTCCTCGCCATTCATGGGAGCCTTTTTCTAACCCTTCCCAAAATCTCACACATTTCCGTCCTTGAATTTTCTTGGCCAGTCAGCAGCTTGAGGGTGATAGTTACCTGGTAAGAAGAGGTAACCTTGAGGATCAGTGACCATTGGGTTGTCTGTCTGTCTGTTCTGATTAGCAGGAGGCAATGTTTTGTTTATTTATTTTTTTCACTTTATTTTTTAAAAAAGAAAACAAACATATTTTTTTCATTTTACATACTAATCCCAGTTCCCACTTCCTTCCCTCCTCCCATCCACTCTACCTTCTCCTCTACCCCACCCCTATCCACTCCTCAGAGAAGGTAAGGTACCTTGCTCTGAGGAAGGACCAAGTCCCTCCCTACTATATCTAGGCTGAGCAAACTACCCACCCAAAGAAGATGGGTTCCAAAGAGCTAGTACAAGCAGCAGGGACAAATCCCGGTGCCACTGTCAGTGGCCCCCCAGTCTGCCCCAGCCATACAACTGTCACCTACATTCAGAGGTTCTAGTCTGGTCCTATGCTGCTGGTTCCTTCCCTGTCTGGCTGGAGTTGGTGAGCTCCCATTATCTCAGGTAAGCTGCTTCAGTCGGTGTCCCCATCATCGTCTTGACCTCTTTGCTCATATTCTCACTCTTCCCACTCTTCAACTGGACTTTGGGAGCTTAGCCCAGTGTTCTGCTGTGGGTCTCTGCCCTTGTCTTCTTCAGTTGCTGGGTGAAGGTTCTATGGTGACATTTAAGTTAGTTATCAATCTGACTACAGGGCAAGACCTGTTCAGGCACCCTCTCCACTACGTGGCAATGTTTTAAAGGTTATATCGTCAGTCTACACCAGTCAGATGGGTCATCATTCAGACATGTTGCTCAGACATCTTTGTTACAAGGCCTCCAGGAGGCCCTACTGTGTTTTCAGTCTCTGGGTTTTAACGGGATTCCTCATGTTTTGACCGCACTGTGAGGCAGTGTCTAGAAGCCAGACACTAAGCTTACTGAGCATTAGGATGGGTGTGTCTGTGCTGGGTGGTGCCTCTCTTCCCACAAGTAATGTGTTTTGAATTGAAGATGCTCTGTGGTCAAATGGCCCTCAAGAGCATGTACTAGTGGGCGCTGACGACTTCCTTATGTAACCGAGCTTAAGAAGAAAATCCCCAAGCTGGAAGCAATCTTTAAGTAAATTTCAAAGTCTACCAAACTCTCCACAGAGCCCAGAGTCATGCCGGCATGACAAGAGGTCTTTCATAGTGCAGGGCCATTTGTTACCTCCCCCAGGCCAGGGATGGAGTGAGTAGGCAGAGTCTCATCACAGAGCAGCCCCAGACTTTACCTAACTTTAAACAACTTAGCTTAGATGTTTCCAGGGCAAAGACTCGTTCGCACTTGTGCAAATGTGAGCCTAGTCGCTCTATATTTTTTCCCTTTCAAAAGCTTTTTCCCTTCTGAATGTTGCTTCCTTCTCTCAATACAACAGGGCTAAGGTGATTCTGACTTCGGTATGTCTTTGAGATGTTTTCACAGACCATTTAATCATTAATTATTGCAATTGACATAGAAAACATATATTTGGTATGAAAAGGAGAAAGGGGCATAGCCACATGATGTATGTGGACAACTTGCTGATTGACCCCTTTAGCTTCTGTTCTTTTCTTTGCATGGGTCACAGGCCATTTGGAGACCCTTGGCTGTATGGAATCTGATTCCTCCTTAAGATTTTGGGTGCAATGCATGACATGTATCATTGTATTTGTGTCCCCAGTCATTGTGATAGGTTCTCAGTGGACATAAGATGGAGAAAACCCAATTAGAGTAAATCTCAGGGCATCTGCTTGGAATTCTGTACCAACTCCCTTCTTTCCCCTGCTGAATGTAAGTGAGGAATCGCACAGCCTGGAGACCCATTCACAGACATTTTAGAGCCACAAATGATATAGGGCAGAGACCAGAAAATAAGAAACTAGAGGCTGGATGACTTTGTTAAACTGCAGGATGAAGCCTTACTCAGAGTCTCTGGGCTTTACAGTTACGTGAACCTACACTGTTCCTATACAGATTCCAGTTAAATTAGGTTGGAGTTCCTACTATTTGTATCAAAAAGCTTGTGACTTTATAAGGCAATTGTATAATAACTCCAGGCCCAGGAGACCAAACACTGGGTACTAGTGTCTTTCTATTTCATGCCAGCGAGCTGAGAAAGCTCTAAGTCCTATGTCCTCTCTTCTCTGGCTGGGCCTCAGTTTTGTCTCCATTGTGCAGGAAGGAAGCTGGGCTTGTTAGAGCTTTCAGATTCGCTGACTTCAGTCTTGCAAGCAGGCTTCTCCTCCTAACAGGTCTTCCCTTTCAGTTTCTGGATGGAATCTTTGACGTGATCCCTGTCTCTCATTCCTGCCATCTAATTCCCTTTATCTACTTGAAGATGCTGTTGATTGGATTAGTTTCAGTGATTGTCAAGAGTTCATCTGTCAGAAGCTTGGTCCAAGGCCTCAAAGGTGATACAGGGAGTGGTGGAATGTTTAATAGACGTGTCATTGGGTCCTTGGGGCCACTGCTCTCAGAAGGGATCAAGGTAGCTTTCAGATGGGCCTATGGTAGTTGTTTGCTTTGAGAGAGTCTCCTTATGTAGCCCAGGCTAACCTCAAACTCATAATCTTTCAATCTCAGTCTCTAAATTCTGGGATTACAGGTAATCTTCCATGTCTAGCTCATAGTAGTTCTCACTGAAGGCTATTTGAAAAGTGCAATCCTGTCCTGCCCTAGTCTCTGCTAGTTGGAAATGTGGCTCTCCACTCCCACAGTGCTCCTACCCAGATGTGATGTCATCTACCGCCTTCCCCCAAAGCCAAAACCATGAAACGACGAATCTCTTAAACAGACCTAAATAAATGTCCTTTCTTCAAGACTAAACCGCCCTGAGTGTTTTGTTACAGTGACAAGGAAGCTAATCCACGAAAGATGCATTAGCTCTTCTTCCTAAAGAAGAACTTTTGACTTTTACTTCTTTTTCATACTTACCGACATTACTCATGTCCAGGCTTCTGGATGTTCCCTGCACCCCCTCAGGCTGCCAGTTCCTTCACAACTAAATATCCCCACAGTCTCTGAAAACCCCACTAAATCCCCTACTAGCAGTAAAATAAACCTCCATTGCTCATTACAGCAGCCCAAGGCTTCATTTCTTGTAGCTGCTGCAGCTTTCTAATCAGAACGACCCGCAGGCTTGACTGCAACATTGGAAAGAACACCGTCTTTGTGAGGATGAGTGCTTCATGCATAAACTACCTGTCCAACCCTCTCCAACAACAAAGAGCGGTCTACAGCTGAGAGTAAATTTCTAGATCTATGCTGCAAGGAATACTGTCCTGGTAAATACCAAAGGCCAGCAGTCTTGAAGCTGACAATGCAGGGCTCCAGAAACTCCACGTCATAGGAGAATGTGTAGCACATTTCAGTGCTATTAAAGCACAATGTATATGAGTCAGCTCAGAAACAGTGTGCATTCTAAACTTTTGTGACTTTGACCTAACAGCACCAGCAACAACAAAATGGATTCTGGTTAACCATCCAACTACTTCACTCTTTAAAAAATTCACGAATGTTCATTATGTTTTATGGAACATTTCACAGCAGGATGCCACAGAGCAGTGATTGAGAGGAGACATTATTCTCTATTTTCTTTTTAAATCTGAGACACCCCGTGTGAGTGCATGCCTGTGTGCACTGAGATAATGTGTGAGCCAGTCTTTCCCCCCCTCTTGTTTCCCTGGACAGGGAATGCCTCCTGCAGGCTCCTGCCAAGCCCTCATGCGTGTGGACTCCAAACATTGTGGATATGAGTTCGTCACATGTGAAGGAGGTTTTAAATAACAGCCTCTCGTGCAAATGTATCACAGGCTCCTTCCAGTCAGGGTTTCAGTTGAACTTTCCTGACGCTTGAAAAGTTGCATGCTGTGTGTACAATAATATCTCAGCATCCCCACTCAGGACTGAAGTGAGGCCGTTGGATCTCTGCCGTAGACTAAACAAATGAATAAAGCTGCGTGCAGCGTAGATAGTGTATCTATCTACAGCTTCAGGCGTTGTCTGCTTAACAGCCTGATTTGCGGGTGCACTTATACACACGATGGTCCATTGGGCCGGCTCTGTGGCCAAAATAAAGATTAGCACTCATCAAATGCACCAGAGTTGGCCAGTTTTGTTTGATTCCACCTAGAAATTAAGTTATCTTGAATATGTAAAGAAAAAATTAGACATAATCACTGTCTTTTATTTTTGATCCTGGGAGGGGAGGCGATGAGATCAAGTAGTGAATCGGGATTGTTAGGGGCAGGAAAAACCCAGTGAGAAGGGCGTGGGGAGAGAGATGGCGGAAACGAACGCGAATCATGATATTGAGAGCCAGCCACTTCGCTGTGCCGCAGAGCTGCGTGCTGCTCCTCAGTTTGTCTTTCCAGGTGATGTTGGGCCCAGATCTTCCACAGGTGCAGATCTGAGTCGAGAGGGCCACAGCTGGAGCTCCCAGGTCCTCGCTTCTTGTGACTCTTCATAGCAAATTGTGCAATGGCGCATGCGTAGTTACAGGAAAGGGGCTGGGTTTTGAAGGGGGACACAGAGCAGCCTAAAGGTGTGCCACCTCAAAGACAAAAAAGGGAGGAAGCCAGGCCCTCAGCGATTGTTACTGCTCCTTAACTCAGTTTCCCATCAAGTTCTTTCATAGCAGGTTTTTCTCAGCGTGCTCCTTTGGTTGAATGAAGCCCAGGTAGGCTGAGGGTCGCCAGTCCTTCAGTCGTTGTCATGTTTTATAGTAATTTCTGGAATTTCCTCCACCACAGGTTTTGGTTATCCTGCCTCAGAGCCAAACAAGCACCCTGGTCAGCAATAAGGTCACTCTGTGGCTATGGAGCTTGAATAACTAAATTTGATTTTTTTTGTCATACCTTAACCTCAGTCCCTCAGATACTGACAGTAGGATTATGCAGTAATTATTCCAAGAGAAATCGAAGGATGAAGAACAGGGGAGGTGGTTCAAAAACCAAAGGACTGTGAGCTGCGTAACGGTAGACAGACATAGGGCGAATGTTCTTTTGAGTCAGGTGAGTTTCATCTTCGTAGGGATCTTGTCCCCACTGTATCTGAAACTGCACCATCTTAGGTGACTTTTCTCAAAAGATTTACCTTGGGAAAACTCAAACAAGTTCTTGAGTTGAATCTGGGGTAGAACGGCCTCCTTTTCAGAGGTGGGTGGGGGCTCAGTGGATTGCAGATTCACAGGTAAAAGTCTGGGACAACGTGGGGCTCCTGGTTGTGCTTCATCTCTTGCTGTTCCTCTTTGCTGCTTCTTGACGCTTCCAGTTTTCAAAGAGAGAGAAAGGAAGATTTATCTTCTGGTGATGACTCTATAAAAATATTTACATGCAGAACCCTATGCAGATGCTCTTTTCTGCCTTGTCCCATAGTTTTATAAGTTATAGTAAAAACCTGACATACTTTTGTGCATAAAAAGCAGGCCAGATTAGGGAATGTCTTGAAGTATTAAAATAATACAAAGAAGCAATGTTAGAGCTAACCTGTGTGTGTGATGGTCTATTCTAAAAGCTAGGAAGATGTTTGCTGAGATCCCAGGCTGAGCTTGTCTTAACGAGCAGAGAAACACCTCTTGTGTTCACTGTGCTTTCTGTTCATGGATATTTACTGCTAAAATGTTTGGAGACAACTCATCCTTCTGCTGAGCAGTTTAGAATTCCTTTTATTTACTGTGACTGGAGAGATGGCTCAGCAGTTACAGCCCTTAACGCTGTAATATCAACTCCATATGTCTACAAGTGCCTGAAACTCCAGCTTCAGGGGATCCAACACCTTCCTCCGGCCTCCACAGGTCCCTGCACTCATATGTACATACCTCCACACAGACAAACACACATTCATATAATTAAATAAAGCTTTATTAAACAAGATGTCCTCTTAATTACATTATTGTTGGCATCATATAATACAGATGTGTTATAAAGTCTTTGCTGATGCAGACTTTAGATCTAGTTGGATCCAGATCCTGGTGAAAACACTTCCCAGGACTGGATCAGTCAGACTGCGCATGCGTTTGTTTTAGGAAGTTGCTAGAATTCTACTGAGGAGTGTTTAGAAGGAGCAGAGCAGAGTCAAACTATTCAAATATTTGTTGAGTCTTTCCCTTTTGTACCTAAACAAAACTTGATGTGGTAAATTGGGGAACCTCTGGGTGCAACAGCTCAAAGGAAGATCAACCAAACCAAAGCCCACATTCCACAAACCACACTTCAGCCATGCCTCAGCTCAGAACCCTTAGACAAAAGGCCAACTGTCAGGAAAATAGGTGATTTGAATTTCACTTCCTTTTCCTTAGACTTTTCAAACACAGGCTGTGGGTGGAAAGACAGCTGGGAAATGTTAGGAGAGAAGCAGAATCTAAACAGGCAGGTGGGTGAATTCCAAAGCAGACCTCGGAAAAGGAAGCTGTTAAAATATTTTTCTATATATGAAAAGGAAACTGATAAAATATTTTTGTATCCATGTGCTTTAATCTTTCTTTGAAAAATGTTTCTTTTTGGAATTTCATCTAGACTCTCTTTGCATGCATTTCATTACGTATAACAACTCCTTCTCTCTTCTCCTCCAGAGGGAGTGTCCTGAGCACTCAAGTGTTTGCCTCCACAGCTCGCCTCCTCTACATCTTGCATGTGCCCTGTGCTTATCTTGTTGAACATTGTTTTCATGTGAACGTCAATGCTATTCTTTCAACTTGACCAAGATTGCTACCACTCAGGAAATTCTTGATGTCGCCTCCTCCAGCTCCAAGTTTTTTGTTTGTTTCTCAGTTTAGAGGAGTCATAGTTTGCAAATTGTAAAATTTAGTCTTCCTTAACCCCTCAATTTCTCTTTTTCACAACTTTTAGTCTCTCGTTTTTGATCTCATCCCTTCTCATTCTCTTTCAGTGTATGGAAGTTGTTTCTTATTTTATTATTTGACAAGCTTTTCTCCAACATCATGGGTGAGTAATTTATATTAAAAATATTTTCTACTGGGGTTGGAGTTGGGTTAGCTCAATGGTAGAGTATTTATCCGCACACATAAAGTGCTGGTTTTGATCTCATAACTAGAAAAAAGACAAGTATTTTAGAAATACAGTTTAATGATTTTATACATATACATTATGGGATTTCCCCTAGACATTAATTTAGTATGCATCACTTGATATAATTAATATTTTGTTGGACACACAGGAAACACCCAAGATCTACTTTTTCAACAAGTTTAAAGTGCAAAACACTGTCAACGATAGTCACACTGTTGTACATAGAACTCCAGATTCCAACAATCTAGGACAGATTAAGCTTTGTCCTCTTGACCACTGTCTCCCATCTCCTTTCCCCTAAGATCTGGCTGTAGGGAGCAGATGGAGTCCTGAGTAAACATGTATTATTGACATAGACAAAGACATGTCAAAGAGCCCAATGACTCAGATCCATGGGAGGGGCAAAGCCTTCCCCACATGAGGCTCAGAGGAATGGCTAAGCCTTTCTCTGCTCTGAGTGTTTATAAAGGATTAACCCATTTGAGCAAAAACTAGCAACTGCAGCTTCCGCCTTCTGGATGACTGTAACTGGAGACTGCTTCCCTACACCAACTAGCTAATGTCCTGACCTGTGTGGTACGGAAGAAAACATGCTGAGTTTCCAGATGTTTGCATCAGCGTCAGAACAGTCCAGCTGATCCCAGCTTTTCTGTTCATGTATCTGTGTTTCTGTCCTTTCTTCATTCCTGAGTTGACCCAGTCAGACTTCCAGGATCAAGACATGCGGATCAAGATGAGCAGTGCAATCATTCTGTTCTGTTTATGAGAGTGTAGCATTTTAAGATTCTCTAAATAAGAACATGCAGCGTTTGTCTTTCTCATGTGGCTTATTTCACTTAGCATTGTGTCTTCCATGTTATTCCAAGTTGATTCAAATTGCAAGGTTTTCAAGACTGATTTCTACTGTGTTGTGCACACACTTCTTTTTTTCACTCATCCACGAATAGATACGGAGGTTGTTTCTTCATCTCAGCTATTACAAATAATTCAGAAATGAACATGGGAAGGCAGACATACTCTCGAGATCTTGACTTCAACCTCCTTGAAAATATACCAGGAAGAGAGTTTGTTTGATATAAGATCATTTTTTCATTTTTGAGTGAGTGTTTTAAAGCTATTTTCTCAGAATGTACAGTAGGGAAACAATAACCCTTTCAACAAATGGTTTTGGGAAATTGGTCATTCACATGTAGAAAAAAAAACAAACCTTTACTTCACACCACATAGAAAAATCAAGGAGTAGTGGACCAAATACTTTAGTGTACAATCTGAAGTTCTAAAACTTCTAGAAGAAACGGGGAGGGAAATTCTGGACATCGGGATGAGCACCGATTGCTTGACTAGTACACTCAACACATGGGCAGCAGAGGCAAAGATGGACAAATGAAACTGTAGACATTGCATGTCCCTGTCTCTGAGAATATTCATACCCAGAGGTGGCACTGATTTCAGCTCAAATCAGTGACGTGAGAGGAGGAAGGCAGGTCACACACAACACAGTGACACTTTAGTGGAGAGAGGGGAGCCAGATTCATCCATGAAATAACAAACTTATCCATCCATCATAACAAACCCTAATACAGAGACACCAGATCACAGGAACAAGTTTTTGGCACAAAGGACGCATGGATAAGAAAGACAAGGAGGTAAAAATCTTCCTTCTCACCCCTGCATCCCACACAGCTGGTTCTGTACCCCTGCTCCCCTCATTCAGGTCTCTGATGGACACAAAAGTCATTTCTGTGGCTGAGAACACAACACAGGCATTTGGTATTACAAGCAAAGATATTTTCCTAATAGGTTTCTATTTCCTTTGGCAAAACATGGAACTAAAGTTATCACACAAAGTTGCATTTAATATGGAATTGATTAAACATGCTTAAAATGCATCACACCGTGAGGTACAGAAGGAAGGTAGCAAGAACAAACTCCACTTTGCCATTGGACGACAGATTGCTTAAAGATAAAATATTCCAGTCCATTCGAGAAACCCTCTTCATGGAGTGTTTGTACTTGCTGGTGTCTGAATGTGCTAGCTTGCAGATCGCATCTACTGTATAAACAGCCTCAGTGGAGCAGAGGGCCCCCCATGCCCAGCCTCCTGCTCTATTGTCCTCCAGGCTTTTATTTAAGAGTCCACGAGCTTCCCCAGGTGTAGGTGAGGTGCACAGCTGTGTGGAGCAGGACACCAGGACTGGAACTCTTGGGGTCTTCACTCTCATCTCAATTCTGCCTGTCACTACCTGAGGACATTTAATTGCTATCTCTCCTGGGCCAGCAACTTCTGTGGTCTGTAATTCTTTTGATAACCTTAAAAGAGAGATTTTTCTGCTTTATTGATCTAACCCTGAAGGTCAGGCAAGTTAAGATGCAATTCATATCACAGCATTGGCAACTGGCAAAGATCTTACTGACACCTGACCATACAGATGGTTTCTTTTCTAGGCATTCTTGACTTCCTTGGGGATGTTGGGCTGATATTAGGGACATGGAAAACCATGCAACCATGGGATTACTGATGGGAGAGAGGAACTATGTTGGTCCTCTTGATGTTCCCTGTCTGTCTACAATCTCCTCCTCCTCTTCTTCTTCTTCTTCTTCTTCTTCTTCTTCTTCTTCTTCTTCTTCTTCTTCTTCTTCTTCTTCTTCTTCTTCTTCTTCTTCTTCTTCTTCTTCTTTGAGACAAGTTCCCATTTCCCTTTACAGGCACACAGGCCATCACTGTAGCCCCAGACAATACCCCAAGCTCCTACCCAATTTCCTGTCCTAGTATTTTTTAGAGGAATTACAGCTCAGCTCTCATTTCTCCCATTAGTACTTAAACTTTGTTGACTTTTCTTCCGATGCATCGGGAGGCACGTGTCCAAACTAAACACTATTTTATCATTTCCTGCCTCTTACTTTAAGTTCTCTTTGTTCTTTATTCTCCATGGAGCCGGCAACGTATTCCAATTAATGCGCTACAAATCTTGGCTGTTGGCTGCTAACCACACATTCATGTCACTAGACAACAAGCCCATGGCTCTTAATTCCACTTGCTTTTTAATACTAAACTCGTAGAGATTACGGTTCTGCCACAGATGATGCTTGGAACTGACCACTGAAGATCACATCTGACCTTCAACTTGCATTCCTAATTCACCAACCACACAAAGCTCCCCAGTCCAATAGGCAAGGCATAGTTCTCCATTGCTCAGATATAAGGTAACGAAGGCCAACAAGGATGTGAGACTTGCCCAGGCTTATGCCACGATATAACCGTGAGCAACATTGAAAGCATTGGTGTTACACCTGTAAAGATTAAAACTGTTCATGCTTCAAATGTACTTTATATAAAAGTGATTGGAATTTTTGCTGTTGTTAAGCTGGACTATGTTGGCATAAGAACAGCTTTCAGGTTTGCTTAAGTGAGGTCTCACTTTGGAGCGGCTCCGGGGAGGATGCTGACACAGGTGAACTGTTTTCAGTGCCTGGGACTTCCTTCTCCCTCTGGAAGGTTTAGAGCAGTGATTCGCAGCCTTCCTAATGCTGCGACCCTTCTATACAGTGCTTCATGTTGTGGGGGACCCCCAGCCATAAAATTCTTTTCTTTCTTAATGTCATCAAAGTAAAACCTTTAATGCAATAAAGAATATCAACAGAACAAAGAGCCCCTACCGAATGACAGAGAACACTGTCATATGATACAAATCATGAGGGATTAATATCTGAAATGTACAAAGAACTATATATAACTCTACAACAAAATCAAGCACCTCGATGTTAAAATGGCCTAGAGACTGAACAGTCTGTCATTCGTGTGCCAATGCGATCCTCTAATGGAAAATATCACACTATTAAACCCTCTACAAAAATACTTTGTACAGTTGTTTCCCTGGATCTAGGGAGACAGCTTTCTGGCTAAGAGCATTTTCTGCTCTTGCAAAGGACGGGGAAGAGGGTGTTTCACTTCCAAGCACACACAGGTGGAACACAGCTTTCTGTAACTCCACCTTCAAGAGATCTGCTGCCTTCTTCTGGAATCTGAGGACACATGCATGCATGTTAGGTAGTACACACATACATGGAGGTAACTTATATGCATTAAATCAATAAACACTTTAAAATGATTTCCTTGTGGACCTCAGCATACTTGGAAAAGCTAATAAATTTTGTTTAAACTTATATTCCATCTTCAAGATATTCCATTATGGATATGCAAATATTTCAGACTCCACAAACACAGTAAATCTAAAGTACTTCTGACCCTACATATTTTAGATACAAATTACTCAACCTGTATTTAGAACTCTGGGCAGGGAGTATAAACACACCCATTAATAAGTACCATTAAGTAACAACATTCCTAAGAAATGTCCTTTTTTATTGAGCTATATATTTTTCTCCACTTTCCTCTATTCCTCTCCCCTCTTCTTCTACACTCTTTCATGGTCCCCATGCTCCCAATTTACTCAGAAGATCTTGTCTTTTTCTACTTCCCATGTACATTAGATCCATGTATGGCTCTCCGAGGGTCCTCTTTGTTGTCTAGGTTCTCTGGGATTGTGAATTGTAGGCTGGTTTTCCTTGCTTTATATCTAAAAACCACTTATGATTGAGTACATATGATATTTGTCTTTCTGAGTCTGGGCTACCTCACTCAATATGATGTTTTCTAGATCTATCCATTTGCCTGTAAATTTCAAGATGTCATTATTTTTTTCTGCTGTGTAGTACTCCATTGTATAAATGTACCACATTTTCCTTATCCATTCTTTGGTCAAGGGGCATTTAGGTTATTTCCAGGTTCTGGCTATGACAAATAATGCTGCTGTGAACATAGCTGAGGACATGTCCTTGTGGTACAATTGAGCGTTCTTTTTTTCCCCCAGTTTGTTTATCTGGTGGATTACGTTGACAGATTTTTGTATGTTGAACCATCCCTGTATCTCTAGGATGAAGCTGACTTGATCATGGAGGATGAGTTTTTTGATGGGTTCTTGGATTCGGTTTGCCACTATTTTAGAGTACTTTTGTATCAATGTTCACGCGTGAGATTGGTCTGTAATTCTCTTTCTTAGTAAGTCTTTGTGTGGTTTCTTCCTTTACCCATTGATGATTCAGGTGAGCATTGTTTAATTTTCATGTAATTGTGGGCTTTCTGAAATTAGTGTTGTTGTTGAATTCTAATTTAAAGCCATGGTGATCCAATAAGATACATGGGGTTGTCCCCATTTTTTGTGTCTGTGCATGGAGGTTTGCTTTGTTACCTAGTACATGGTCAATTTTTGAGAAGGTTCAATGATGTGCTGAAAAGAAAGTATATTCTTTTATGTTTGGATGGAAAGTTCTATAAATGTCAAGTCCATTTGAATCATAACAACTGCTAGTTCCCTTATTTATCTGTTAATTTTCTGTCTGACAGACCTACCTGTCCAGTGCTGAGAATGGGGCTTAATATGTGATTTAAGCTTTAGTGTTTTTTTTTTTTTCATATGAGGGTGCCCTTGTATTTGGGGCATAGATGTTCATTATTGAGATTTCCTCTTGATGGATTTTTCCTGTGACTAATATGAAATATCCTTATTTGTATCTTTTGACTGATTTATTTTTAGCTTGAAGTCTATTTTGTTAGCTATTAGGATAGCTTAGGTCTATTTGATTGGAATTTTTTTCCATTCCTTTACTCTGAGGCAATGTCTGTCTTTGAGGTTGAGGTGTGTTTCTTGTATGCAGCTGAAGGATGGGTTCTGTTTTCGTATCCAATCTATTAACTTATGTCTTTTTATAGGTGAGTTGAGTCCATTTATATTAAGGGATATTAATGACCAGTGATTGCTAGTTCCTGTTGTTTTAGTTTTTTTGTTGGTAATGTTATTGTGTCTATTTTTCTTTTTTTTGAGATTTGCTACTGTGAGATCATTATTGTCTGTGTTTTTGTGGATGTAGCTAACTTCCTTGGGTTAGAGTTTTCCTTCAAGTATTTTGTGTAGGGCTGGGGTTGTGGCTAGGTATTGTTTAAATCTGGGTCTGTCATGGAATATCTTTGTTTCTCTGTCTACAATGATTGAAAATTTTGATGGGTATGGTAGTCTAGACTGTCATTTGTGGTCTCTTAATGTCTGCATAACGCTTGACCAGGACCTTCTGGCTTTCGTCATTTCCATTGAGAAGTCAGGTATAATTCTGATAGATCTGCCTTTATATGTTACTTGGCCTTCTTCCTTTGCATCTCTTAATGTTCTTTCTTTATTCTGTATGTTTAGTATTTTGATTATTATGTGGTGAGGGGACTTTTTGCTTTGTTTCCATCTATTTGGTGTTCTGTAAGTTTCTTGTATAGGCATATCTTTCTTTAGGTTGGAAAAGTTTTCTTCTATGATTTTGTTGAATATATTTTCTGTGCTTTTGAGGTGGATTTCTCCTTCTTCTATTCCTATTATTCTTGGGTTTGGTCTTTTTATGGCATCCTATACTTCCTGGATATGTCGTGCTAAGCTTTTGTTAGAGTTAATGTTTTCTTTGCGATGTGAGTCTGTTTCCTCTACTGTATCTTCAGCGCTTGAGATTCTCTCTTCCATTTTTTGTATTCTGCTGTTTATGCTTGCATTTGTGGTTCCTGACAATTTTCTCATAATTTCTGTTTCTATAAATCCTTCAGTTTGTGTTTTCTTTATTGTCTCTATTTCAGTTTTCAAGTCTTGAATTGTTTCTTTCATCTGATTGCTTTTGCTTTCAGGAATTTGTTGATTTCTTCCTTTTTTTGCCTTTTCCTCCATTTCTTTGAGTGAATTTTTCATTTCTTCTTTAAAGACCTCAAACATTATTCAAGTTATGCTTCAGGCCATTTTCTTCTGCTTCATCTATATTTGGGTGTTCAAATCTTGCTGCTGTAGGGCCACTAGTTTTTTTTTTTTTTGTTATTGTTGTAATGGTCTTTGTGGTGTTGGGTATATTCTTATCTTGCCTACCCATCTTTTTCTCTGATTGGTGTAGTTGGGTCTGTGTCTCTGGGGATCAGTCATCCAGGTGCCAGTGGATCCAAGGCTCAGATGGTTGCTTCTTGTGGTGCAGTCATGTTCATGTGGTTAGAGTACCCCGGGCAGTCACTTGGTATTCCCAGGGGTTACTCAGGGCTCCTGTGTGTTGCTATGCATTCCTGGGGGTTGTTTGGGCCTGCCCCCATGGATGTTGCTTGCTTAGGGCTGCTCCAGCTGAGGTCACTGCCTTGGGCCTGCACTGACGGAGGTCACTCATTCATGCCTAGTCCCACAGAGGTCTCTGACTCAGTTCTGTTCCCTCTGTGGTTGCTCCCTTGTACCTGCTCCTATGGAGGTTGTTGTCTCAGGCTTGCTCCAGCAGAGGTCACTGCCTCAAGCCTGTTCCCATGGAGGTCACTGCCTGGTACCTGCTCCAGTTGAGGTTGCTTGCTCAGGCCTACTCTGGCAGAGGTAGCTGTCTCAGGCCTGTTCCCATATATGTTCCTGGCTTGAGCCAGTGATCTGGCTTGGGCCTGCTCCCACAGAGGTCCCTGTTTGGGGCCCAGTCCTATAGAGATCTGGCTTGGGCCTGCTCCCTAGGTGGTCAGTCCCTCGTACCTGCTCCTGTGGAGGTTGCTGTCTAGAGTCTGCTCTTGTGTTTGTCATTGGCTCAAGTCTGCTCCTGTGGAGGTCTCTACCTTGGGCCAATCTGGCCTATTCTCACAGATATCCCTGGCTTAGGTCCAGTCTCGCAGAGGTCTCTGGTTTGGGTCTCCCATAAAGTTATTTTCATTGCTACTGCATAGCTGTAATTTTGATACTGCCATGAATCATAATGTGAATCATATCCTGATAGGCAGGATAGCTGATATGCTACCCCTGTGAAAGTGTCATTCAATGTCTCAGGGGTCATGACCTACAGGCTGAGAAACACTGGTTTGCCATCTGCTGCTGCTGTTACCCTCTTTACCCCCTAATCCTACCTCTTGGGTCCTGACTGAAATTCCAGTCTCTTGATTCTCTTCAGTTTGTCAATTGACTGTAAGGGTCCCTTGTGTCTCAAGTAGAAGGCCCATCTTTTGATAACTTCTGTCTGGACATCTAAGCTTCAGGGTCCTACAGCAGGGAGCAAAGCTTTTCTTTCTCTATCAGAGCAGAGATTCAGGAGTGCCCAAGAGATGAGATGCCTTGCTGTAACTTATACCATAGCTGATCTTCAGCTGCTTTTAAGGAGAACGAAGAAGGGGCGTCTGGGCCAGCTGACACTGAAGGGCGAGGTCTAGATGTGCCCCGGGGAAAGATCTGGCACACAGCCTAGAGTCATCCCAACTTTAGAGACTAGGAAAATCAGGAAGGCTGAAGCCCTGCGAGTAGCTTGTTGCGGGGAAATGCAGAAAAAGTGGTGTGGAAAATCCCTGTAAGGGATGGAGATTTCAGACACAGAGTGGTCAACACGGGCAAATACTTTTGGAAAGTTGAGTAAGATGGAGATGCCGAAGTGGCCTCTGGGTTGGACACAGCAGGATGCTCACAGCCCTGAAGTAGCATGCAGATGAAGCAGGCTGGTGGAGCAGGCTAAGGCAAGGATGGGCGGCTGGAAGTGCAGCAGCGACCACAGACGGCTTTTACAGGAGGAAGCTGTGCTGTGAAGGAGCCAAGGAAAGAGACTGCGGCTGGGAGGAACACAATGTCAAAGGATTCTTCTTTTTGTTTTAAAAGGATGATGTTCCCGTCAGGTCAGGGAAATGATCCAAGAGAGAGGAAAATTTTCATTATGCAGGCGAGACAAGGGCTCGTAGGAAGAAAGTTCATGGGAAGGACAAGGAGATGGTATGCAGGTCGCCGTCAGGAGGAGACTGGCCTCTAGTGGAGTGAGAACGTGTTATAGTTTACATGTAGAATGGTTCCCACAGGCTCGTGTGTTTGAACACTCGGACTCCAGCTGGTGGGACCTTCTTTGGAAGGTAGAACAGTTGGGACGTGGGGCCTAGCTGGAGGAGGTGCCATCCTCATAGTAGGGGCCTTGAGGTCTGGGCCTGCTTCTTGACTCTTTCTGCTTCTTGGTTCACCCAGATGTGAGCAAGAACCCTTATGTCTCCGCTGCCATGGCTATGAGAGCTTCTACTGCAATGCCAGACTGTACTCTCAAACCATGAGCTAAAATAAACGATTTTTTTCTCTTGAGCTAATTCTTGGTGACTATTTGGTCATATCATCCAGAGAGATAACCAGTACACGTCTGTTTGTGGGTCCTTGCTGTGCATAACAAGACCTTACACACACACCTGGTGTTTAGTAAGTATTTGACATTATCATCTTATGTCAGGCTCTTTCAATAACAAAGAAAACAATTGCTGGATAGATTAATTCATTGCTCAAAATTTGGCCTTGAACGCATTGGTAGCTGACATAGCTTGACCAGAGAGGAACATGATCCAATGACAATTGCCCTTGTCCCTCCAGCCCTACTCAGGTGACATATACTCCTTATGGATGTGGATATGTCATGCTAAGGATGTCATATGCTTGAAAACTAGGGCGGCCCTAGTGGTGAGTGGCTACCGATACGGCTGTCTGTAAGCGACACTTGTCATTTCCTTCTTTACTTGACTGTTGCTTGATAATATTCTTCAGAACTCAGGAGAGTGGCAGCTGGGACCATGGCTATGGGGAAACCAGCAACCTCAAGAATTCCATTATTGTGCAATCCCGATGGAAATCACTCTCTGCAGACAGAGGTCTCCAGAGCTCTTATTTCACCGACCCCCATGGAGAAGGCTTCCTCACCAACTTGGGTGGCAGCCCAAAAAAACCCAGTGAGAGCAAAAGTTTGATGTGGGCTGGGAACTCAGAGTTCTGTCTACATGGAATGTTGTTTTAGATCATCAGACCTCACTGCTGACACAGACTCACGGACACAGTTCACTGGCCTTGCTAAAGATTCAGGGAGGAAACCTCTGTGTCCTCAACAGTATTGTTAAAAAAAAAAAAGGTTTTTGTTTCTTGCTTTTGTTTTTTTGTTTTAGAAAAACACAAATCTCCCTCCACTATTTTAATCAACAAAAACCTAAATAGCCTAATAAAATTTCAAAATCAAAACAAAAGAGTATCAGGCAAGAGTTTTAGTTCTAAACTAGTAACAATTCATCTCTAAAATGTTGGGCAGAAAAATGATTTGTCAAAAGAACGGAAGGAAAGGGTCCTGGTGTCCATTTAAAAGCGAGCGAGTATACTGGGCTGTAGTCACACAACGAGCAATGAAAGAGAGGAAAAAAGGACCACCCTACAGATAGAGCATCATGAATGCACCCTCACAAGGGTGGTGTCAAGCAAACAGATGGTGGCCCTGCTACAGAAAGTGTGCTAACAGGTAAAATCTGTGCTGCTCATGACAAGAGGGAGACACTAGAAAGGTCAAAGAGTATGTGAGGAGGGTATCCAATTGCAAGGTGACCTCCCTTGGGAAAAATTTACCCAAGCTGTGCACTTTTTTTATGGTACTGGGCCCTGAACTCAGAGCCTTGTGTGTTCCATTAGCCCATATCCCTAACCCATTTCAAAACATTTTCTTATTGCTTGGGAATTTCATATAGTGTATTTTTTTTTATCATATTCACCTTTCGCTCCTCCTCATGCTTCTCCTGATCTTACCTCCCTACTCCCTACATCTCCCAACTTGCTGTACTTCTTATTGTCTTAATAAAATGTCAGGTTCAATTTAGTTGCCCAGATACTCACAGGTGTGGGGCCATCCACTGGGGTGTGGTCAATTTATTGGGGCCACACCCTTAAGGAAAAGAAAGCATCATCTATCAACAACTTCTTAGTTAGGGATGGGAGCTCTTGAGCCCCTCCCCACTCCATGCCTGGCTCACTTAACAGCTTTTTAAATTTTGAGACAAAGTCTCACTAAGTTGCTCATGCTGGCCTTGACCTCATTCTGACATTCAGATAGACCTTGAACTCGTGACCCTCCTGCCTCAGCCTTCTGAGGAACTGGGATTCCAAGTGTGAGCCACTTTGACATGTTCTTTTCTCTGTGTGTAGGTCACAGCAGAACCAGAGGTGCCGGTCTGTAGGTCCACATCCACCCTGCTTCTGGGATGAAGCAATGAACTTGACTCAGTTCCTCTCAGCCTTGGATGCTGCTGTTTGTTCTCTGGATTCTCCATGGAACATGCACATATCAGTATCTGTACCCAACCACGTACATCAATATTTCTGCCTTCCCAGATGGCATATGAACCGACTATCAGCACATAGTAGGTACCCACAAGTAATCACTGAGACAGTTGTCTTGTCTCTAGCCTAGCAGGACTCCCCTTCTCAAGCATGACATTGATCTCCGCAGTCAGAGTCCAGATGAGCCCTGTTGTGGCAGGGACACAACTCTTCTCGAAAGGGATTGCTTATATTTCTGCATTGTTTGTAAAGCTCAGTTCTCAGAAAGCAATCTTACTTCCTGCAATTCCAGCCAGATATCCCGCTGTCATCCCTGGGTACCCACAGCAGAGCATGCAATCTAAAAAGAAAATGCACATTAGAGGGCAGAATAGGTCAGTGCAGAGGTGAGCATCTGTCTATGGGAGAAGGATGAGGTGCTGAGCTACAAGATGCTGCACAGGCTGTCTGCCTGTGTTTCGTTTCGTTCCTGTTGACACTGTCGCTTATTTGCCTTCTGCTGAGGTCCCCAGTGGAATTTTGCCCTCTCTCTGCCCTTTTTATTATTCAGGCTGGTATAGGAGAAAACCGATTGGACTGACTCCTCCTGCCCGGTAGGGCCTCAGCTCCAAGGCTCCTCAGCTGCGTTAGCCTTGTAAGCAAAGTCTCCCCTGGTGGGAAGTGGGGTGGTTCTCAGGGAGATGGACCAGGTCATCATGCTTTATTTCCTGGAGAAACAAAACAAAGACAAATCTGGCTTGCCTCTTGTTAAGTTAATTTAGAATCCTGATTTTACAAAACCTGCCTCTTTTCCTCCCAGAGATGGAAGGTTAATGGATTCTTCTACGTGGCTTTGTCTTGGGTTTATTTGTTTCATTTCTGCGTGGGATAGATAATTTGGGAAGACACAGCCGGGGAAAAAGTCATCTCTCCTCTGAGTGGAGCGAATAGGAAATCTGGGTTGATTTTCATCTATTTCCCCCACCTTTGCCCATTCACCCCTTTATAGCTGACACGCAACATTCCAGGTTCTCTTTCTAGCTTTATATTCTTTTTATAAAACAATTGATTTTCCAGCCTTCAGGAAGACCTTCTTCCCCAAACATATCCGTGCTATTTACAGTTCAATGAAGTCAAAGGCAAATCAGTAACCTTTATACTATAGCCAGCCTTCCTCTGGCTTTTTATTAGTGGAATATTATCCTTTCTTTCACCAACACTCCGAGTCAAGTATTTCCAAGGGCAGCTCTTTCTAAGTCTCGTCAATCCTACTTCTCAGGAGTTGGGTTCCTTCTACTACAATTACCGCCACCTAATAAGAACTCCATTGGCATCACCTGTCCCAGCTTCACTAAGAAGCAGTCGAGTAGGTACACACATCTAGATGAAAATATTGACTCTGTCTAGCTAGCTGCACATTCAATCACCGCAAACCTCAGTCTCTAGAGAGGGATGGTAATAATATCACTTACTATGAGAATTCAGACAAACAGTAGATATATAGAGATATACTATAGTGGTTTAAAGAAAATGCCCCCCCTACCAGGCTCATAAGGACCGGCACTATTAGGAGGTGTGGCCTTGTTGAGATAGGGGTGGTGTTGTTGGAGGAAGTATGTCACTGGGGGAAGGCTTTGAGGTCTCAGAAGCTCAAGCAAATGCACGCTAGTGTGTTGTTAAATCCGGTTGCTGTGCCGCATAGGAGATGTCTGACACCTGCTCATTTTGCAGAACTGAACATTTCCACCCGTGATTAACAACTCATTTTCCCCCTTCTCTCTGCTTCTGTGAGTTCTGCTGTTTTCCATTCTGAACACCAGCGAGATTTTACGGATTTGCGTGTGTCGTTCCTTGCACTCAGTGTAATGCCCCCCACCCACCATCGTGTTCATTCACACTGTTACAAATGGATTCGCTTCAGATTTCAGAACTGTTGCAACTCTCCGAGGAGCCTGAGAAAGGCCCCCACACCAGTGGCTGCTTCTTTCGGAATCCTGCTTAGAGTAGCAATACTTCCCTCCAGGGACGCTGGCTGCACACCAGGGTGTGGGAGGAAGATCGTGAATCTTGCCAGAAAACAAAGCTTTCAAAAGACGAGGTTCACTTCCATTTTGAAATTTACCCAACTTTCCTTCTCCCTTGCCTCACCTTGCCTCACCTCAGTTTCTTATTATTCTTATTAGTATCCAATTCAGGGATGCTGTATTTCTTTCTTTTATAAAAGCAAATCCATCTTCTTTAAAATTTTAAATCAATAAATGCAACATTTTTTTGCAGCCCCTAGTTTCACATCTTTTTTCTCCTTTTATTGAAGATTGATTCCCCCCCCTCATATTATATATCCTGGTTGTGGTTTCCCCACACCACATGGTACTCCTCCTAGTTCCTCCCCACCTCCCCTCCCATCTGGATTCACTTCCTTTCCTCCCTCTCATTAGAAAACAAATTATCCTTAGACATCTAGGGATAATAATAAAATAAGATATAATAAGATAATATAAAAACTACCACACTGGACTTGGGCAAGACAAGCAGACAGAAGGGGCAAAGCCCAAGAGAAGGCACAAGAACGCGCATGCACTAGGTACCCATGAGAACACTAACCTGGAAGCCAGAACACGTAGGCAGAGCACCTGGTGCAGACCTGTGCGGGCCCTGTGTGCGCAGCCTCAGTCTCCGTGAGTTCAAATGAGCTTTGATCATGCTGGATCAGGGTCTTGTTTGTTTGGTGTCCTCCATTGGCCCTGGTTCTTACACTCTTTCTGCCTCCTCTTCTGCAGGGTTCCCTGAGCCCTGAGGGGAGGGATTTGGAACATGGCTAATTTTAAACCCAATATAACTTTAGGAAATATTTTATGAATGGAGGTAGGCTATTTTAAGCATAAGAGAGTGATAAAAACTTGAAATGTTACATGTATACTCCTTTTGTAGTTCATGTATTTTTTCATAAAAGTATATTTGACACTATGCTATTCACTTGCAGCTCCATGAAGGGCACTCATATATCAAGATTTTGATGGTCTGTCAACAATATATCTTTTATTATAGCTTTAAATGTATTTCTTGGATTATTTTTTTGTCTTTTTTTTTTTTTTTTTTTGGTTTTTCGAGACAGGGTTTCTCTGCAGCTTTTTTTTTTAGAGCCTGTCCTGGAACTAGCTCTTGTAGACCAGGCTGGCCTCGAACTCACAGAGATCCGCCTACCTCTGCCTCCCGAGTGCTGGGATTAAAGGCGAGCGCCACCACTGCCCGGCTATTTTTTTGTCTTTTAAGTGATGTCCTGATCTTTGTATCTGTTCATCGCTTTCTGTCAGTCTTTGTTTGCTAACAGTATCCCATGCTATTTTGGTGTTCTCCTGCCTCAGTCTCCTGAATATTGGGATTGTAGTGTGAGCTGTGGGCAGGCCTGCTTTTCATCCCGCCCAGCTCCCACATAGCTAGCTTAGCCCCAGAAATAACAACACACAAACTGTATTCATTTAATCATTGCCTGGCCCATTAGTTTCAGCCTCTTACATCTTGATTAATCCATATCTAATAATCTGTGTAGCACCACGGAGTGGTGCCTTACCAGGAAGATTCTAACGTACGTCCATCTTGGGCCAGAGCTTCATCGCATCTGGCTCAGAGAGGAGAGGCATGGCATCTGCCTCACTTCCCTCTTCCCAGCATTCTGTTCTGTCTACTCCACCCACCTATGTTCTAACCTATTAGGCCAAGCAGTTTCTTTATTAATTAAGCAATGAAATCATCAGATAGATAGAAGACACACCCACATCATTTCCCCTTTTTCTGTTTAAACAAAAAAGAAAGGCTTTCACTTTAACATAGTAAAATTACATATAACAAAACAGTTATCAAGCAAGAATTACAGTTACAATATTTATATCTACTTTATCTTTTATCATAACTAAGGAAAACTATAACTATCTATTTATTCTTCAACTCCATCAAAGACTCCTGAAGGATATAATATTACCTAAGTAAATGAGAAGTAAGCAACTTACAAAACTCTAGAAATCACAGAGACATCTCACTGCCTGGACAGTCACCCAAAGTTCCTCTGTACCGTTGGGGCATCCATCTTCGGCCTACAGGCCCATAGTTTCCAGCAGACATTTCCACGAAGCAGGAAATTTGAAAGGCAGTTCAGTCACTATCTGCTGTGTCCTGCAGAATGTCTTGCAGACTCTTTCATGAATCAGGAACCCCGAAAGACCATCTCACCTTTAAGCAAGTTCAGTAGTCCTCTCTCTGCGGGTTCTTTGTGTCCAGTCTATGCATCAGTCCAGGTAAGAGCAGTTTCTTGCCCAAATGGCTATCAAACTCCATAAGGTGCCTCTTCAATGCCCATCTTCCTTTTGAAGTAGCTGGTACTGCCAGGAGCAGACATGTCTCATTGTCATGAAAAAACCCTAAACATTTATTAAAACATTTAAATTGCCATATTCTGTAGTCTTTGGAAGATATGAAGAATGCCTATTTAACTGAAATATATCTATATCTAGAAAATCTAACTAACATGACTACAAGCTTGACTATTATTGATGATTATCCATTAACAATATCCTATATTTCCTAATTATACATTACATTTTTAAATGAACTACACAATCACAATACCTTTTTTTTTTTTTTTTTTTTTTGGTTTTTCGAGACAGGGTTTCCCTGTAGTTTCTAGAGCCTGTCCTGGAACTAGCTCTTGTAGACCAGGCTGGCCTTGAACTCAGAGATCCGCCTGCCTCTGCCTCCCAGTGCTGGGATTAAAGGCGTGCGCCACCACCGCCCGGCACAATCACAATACCTTAATCAAGATCAGAAATACATATACATATAACAAAATTGACCTTAAATTTAAATCACTAAAGCAAAATCCATATCAAAGCAAATTATTCATATCTATATCATATCCCCCTTTAAATGTAAAAGAACACTTATAAACAATATTTGGGAACATGGGCGCAGTTATTTCTCTCCAAACTGCTTCCTGCTGAATGGGGGCACTGTTAACTAGGTCTTTCATGGTGTAACCTGTCTCCCAGGTTCATCTCAGTCGGCAGTTGAGCAAAGTAAATTTTTTGAGGGTGTTCACAGAAACCTTTTAGGAGGGCGTGGTCTATCATACCATATTGGGATAGAAGCAATCCACAGGATCTCATTTTCTGTAAAAACAAAAGAAGAATTCCTTTTCCAAAGTATCATATCCTTAGATCCAAATTCTGAAGTCAAGGTATTTTCAAAATATCTATGTTGGATTAGTTCAGCAGCATTTATAGACAAATATCTTTTAGCATCTGTTGCTCCTTCCTCAGCATTCAAACAATTCAAAGAGAGCATAATAGCATATAGTATCAAGATTCTCTGTGTATTTTCCATCTTTGTTCAGCTTTGTTTTAACCTCTATTTCTTTTATTTTTACTTTTACTTTTTGAGACAGGTTCTCTGTATATCTTTGTCCTGGAATAACCCTGTAGACCAGGCTGTCCTTGAACTCAGAGATCCTCCTGTCTCTGCCTCCCAGGCATTGGGATTAAAGGTGTGTGCTACCACACCTTCAAGTCACAGAGGTCAATCTACCTCTGCTTCCCAAGTGTTGGGATTAAAGGTGTGTACCACCACACCAAACTACTTTCTTGTTTCTTTTTTACTTTTAAGAACTTAGCCTGCATATATTTTTAAAACACTTTAAGTCATTTAGAGGTTTTTTGTTTTTTGTTTTTGAATCTCTCTTACTGTATCTCTCTTTTTCTGACTACATGAGTCTTTAATTTACCAAGCAATATCGGTAGGACTAAAGCTGTGGCTTTGGCAGCTGGGTACAGCCCATTTCTTAGCTTTCTGCGATTCCCGTCTCATGGAGGGGGTACTGTCTGTAGCCATGTTTATCACCACAACTCTGTGGCGGTTCAAGGTCCCTCCCAGCAAACAAGCTGCAACAGTGTTAAACAACAATCAAAAGCTCCATAGTCAGGACCGCCTGCTTAAAAGAATCAGAGTTTGCCCTGGCAGGACGGCCCAGAAAGCCGGCATTTTAAAACGGCGTGGCTTTTTTCCTGCTACGGCAGAAAAAACCGAAAAAACACACATTCAGCTTTTCATCAACACCATTTAAGTGTTTCGTGGCAGGACCTCTTAAAAGAGCTGCACGGTTTTGCAGCTAAAGCTGAGTCAGGAAGCCTCTCTTAGATGAGAGCGCTTGCTTGCCTCTAGTGAGCAGAGCAGACCCGAGAAATTGCTGCGACCAAGAAAACATGCCTTACTCTATTCTTTCCCAGGCTTTCTGTGGATTCAGTCATCCACGTTTGGTGCCATTCTGTAGTGTGAGCTGCGGGCAGGCCTGCTTTTCATCCTGCCAGGCTCCCACATAGCTAGCTTAGCCATTCATATGCTAGATTTTTTTTTCTTTTAAAAAACAATTTTTTTCTAGGAAAAATTCAAGCATACCCCCAAACAGGGAAGATAAAATATAATGAACTTCAAATAACAATTGTTTAAATTCCAAAGTTAAAGCCGGTTTTTCTACTTTCACTTCTTAATTTCTTTTGGCTAAAGTATACTAAAGCAAATCCCAGAATCGTGCCATTTCACCCTGCACATCTAAGTGTGGATTGCTAAAACAGGGCTGGTTGCCTACATAGCCACAAGGCTGTTACCTTGCTTGTCAGAACTAACAATGAGTTATTGGTATCATCAATACACAACCCACATCCAAATGTCTCTCCTTATCTTCAGAACTTTCCGATACAGTTGGTTTGTTTAAATGAGAATCTAAACAAGATCATATAATTATTGAATCATCCAGGGCTGGAGGAATGGTTTAAGATCCAGACAGTGTGAACCCCAGAAGGAAATAAGAGAACACTGTGAGAGCATCTTGGAGGAAAAGCTCTGAAGGGTTTCCTGAACCTTGATCTTCATGGGCAGCTGGAATGGTGTTGGCTGCTATGTGATGGTACCTCTGTAACTTCAACCCCACACATATCCTGGCAGTTGAGGGACTGATTTTAGGACTTAGTGCCTTTAGGAATGTCACATTCCGAAGAGCTACTCTGCATCCTCTACTTCTTCTTAGTCTAGTAAATTTCATAGGACACCCGCCTATGATACACCTATAGAAGTTAGACACTGCTAAGGCTTTAACTGGAAAGCCATTACAAACAACCTTTCCCCGTTTTTCACAATTCTATTATCTGTTAATACCAAACCGTTCACCCACGTCTCTGTTCTCAGCAATGTGGACCTTGGGTTGGATAGCAGAAGTTATTCTGTGTTGATATTTGACAGCTGTGCTATGATAGATGTCAGCACCTCTGGTGTTTAAGAATTTAACCGATAAAAATCATTTCTAAATGTAATCTTGAAAATTGCACAACCCACCTGTTCCCTAAGATTTCACCATCATGGATCCTGGTGTTAGGTGGGCCCAATTCAAAAGGCTCACCTCAAATAATTTTCCTTGGCTTTGGAAGTAAAAGTAATTGACAATAAAAATTGAAAGGGCCGCTTCTGTCACTATATAATTGGAATCAACTCCTTCCCACATCTCTTCCAGCAGACTTCAAATACATTTCTTCCCCCACCTACCAGTGAGCTCTCTAGGCTTTGAATCATTAGCCAGTGAGGTTCACAGTGGTGGGGAATTTCATAAAACAAAATTCCCCAGAGAATTTCAACAGAGGTATTCAGGAAGCCAAAACCCCCTCAGCTCTTTGGCCTGACTCAGAAGCCCAGCTACAGAAGCGCCTCCTACACACTGGGCTTCTTGCTCGGCAAGGTTCAGCAGCACAGCTCTCCTCAGGGCAGCTCCTGTCTGCCGCTGGGAATCCTGGGAACCCTGGGAATGGCTGGGAGTGTGTGTGTCTCTACCCAGACTTCTTAACTTTCTTTTCCCCAGGCTCCTATTTGCTGGAGACATTTTTACATGACCTTGGTATATAGCTACATAAAACAGGCATGCAAATGAAGCATTTGCTGGTAAATAATCAAAAAATTTATTTTAAGTCAAATATATGTATCAAATATATATATTTAAATCATATCATCTATCTATATCTATCTACCTACCTATCTATCTATCTATCTATCTATCTATCTATCTATCTATCTATCTATCTCCATTAACTAAAGAGAAGGTCAAATTTGATACAAATGAGATTAATGTACTTGCTTATTTTCACATAAAGAATGAAATCTTGGCTGAACATTTGATCCTGCAGGACACAGAGTATCTTTAAACTTCTTCAGAGTTGCCCAATATTTGGCAACACCAATGATGAGAATGCCACTTTGAATTTCTCTCCTTACGGAGCAAATGGCAGAACTATGTTTAGGGTCATTGCAGAAATTATTGAAAATTCTCTTCTAATTTAAAGACAGAAAGCCACTTAATATTTTGTTAATGAAATTCAAGTCAACGACCCAAATGGCAATTTGGAAAACCAAGCAATCCAACACAAAGCGATCCAAGGGTAATGCTAATTTGACATTTACATGTTCAGGAACATGTTTGCTTTCTTGCAATTAAACCATTAGGTTTCTGTGAAGGCAGAAAATTGTATGCATACTCTAAATGCTGCACTTCATCACATGTGAGAGTCTGGAGTCAGGGCTAAGACAGCATCCGTTGGTATTGTGTGGTGGGATAACGTGCCCGATGGACTGAACGTGTAGGGAGAAGCCTGCAGTAGAGCCGTCCAGCGCATACAAGTGAGCACTTGTGCAAACAACCGGGTTCATTATGCGAAAGAGCTTGAATTAATTTTTGGTTGCCGAGGGTTCAGAAACTTTTCCCTTGACGAATGTTTTGCAACCCCCACATTCAGTTCCATTACCTCATATGGCGCTGCAACCCACAGACGTTGGGATCCAGACGGCAGCCGGGGTCCGCTGTTGCTGGGCAGCTGCGCATTTCTGTAGCACTCTCTGATTGTAAAATAATTCAGGATCATACGCCTAATTCTCCCAGTGATCCGTAAGGTAGAGGACATGGGTATTTCTTCATTTTATACAGAAGCAGAACAGGTTCCCTGTCTTAGGGTTTCCATTGCTGTCAGGAGACAGCATGATCACAGTGACTCTTATAAAGGAAAACATTTAAAGGGTGGCTTACAGTTTCAGAGGTTTAGTTCATTATCATCCTGGTGGGGCATGGCAGTGTGCAGGAGACATGGTGCTGGAGATGGAGCTGAGAGTTCTCTATCTTACAAGCAACAGGAAGTGAACTGTCTCCCTGGGCATAGGTTGAGCATCTATGAGATATGAAAGTCTGTCTCCACAGTGACACACATCCTTCCACTAGACCACTCCTGCTCCAACAAGGCCACACTATCCTAATAGTGCCACTCCCTTTGGGGTCCGTTTTTCCCCAACCCTCCATATTCCCCAAGATGGAGCTTTTGTTTGGTGTCTTAACCATTAGCGGAGCCAAAGCTAAAGTATCGAGTTCTTCCTCTAGTTTAAGGTTCTTTCCTCTTTCCCATGGGGCTTCAGTACAAACTTCATCTCTTAGACATTCTGGGCTTCCCAGCTCACTTGTGGCCAAAAGAGGTATTTCTCAGTTGGTGGACTCGTCTGTCTGAGGTAGCAACTTCTGCCTCAGATGATCTGTTCCTTCCACCTCTATGATGCTGTCATTTTCCCACATGCACAATGGCAGAAAAAATGATGGAAAACACCATTTGTAAGAAAACTTTTTTAAAAAAAGCTCTCTCTTCACAGAACTCGATATTCAAAAGTCCGTTAATATGTCTGGAGTTGGGAGGCCAAGTTCATCGGTTGTAAGTAGAAAATAAAGTATAATTTGCTATCCTTCCATGACTTAAACAAATTACATTTCCACAATGAGTTTCTTGGAATCTACGTGTGTTGGAGCACTGTTAGAACACAGCTTTTAAAGACCCTCTGTGGTTGGTCAGCTTCTGTTGAAGAACGTGTCGTTCCCTCTCCCTCTGCTCTCTGGTAGAATGGTTAGTCTCCACCTCCCTCACCCCCAGTCTGCTTAAGCCAGATTCCCCATCTACCCTCTATTCCACCACGTTTAGCCCAGAAATAAAATGACTCAATCCCGTTGCACGAAATGACTTTTTCGTTTATGCTTCAAATTGAATTAGCTCATGTTGTTACTCTCACTCGGGTTGTTATGAAAAAGTTTTCTTCACTCTGTGGGTCCTGTTTTTATTGGGCTTTCATTTCTGCTATTTTTGACACGAGTCCAAAAGTCAATTAATGGAAACATGACCTCAGGCAAGATTCAGCTTGTTTTTAATACTTATTCATTCCGTTTGCCTTTCCCTAGCCTGGCCCCTTTCTCTTCGCCCCAAATTCTAACTCACTTCAGGGAGATACAAGAATCCCATGTGTTCTCTGTCTTCACGTGAGGAGGTGAACTCACAGGGGCATGTCTGGCTATCGCTCCACACTGGCCTTCAGTCTGCTACTCCCAAGTTGTTGGTCATGCACAGACAAGATTCTGGGTACAGCCATGGCTCAGTAGAGACCTGTTTTGATGTCATTCTGTCCCACAACAGTATCCCTTTGCATAAAAAGCACCAATCCGATCATCATCAAAAGAGGGCGGTAACAGGAACTCTTCATTCAACAAACAGAAAACCAACACGCTTGGCTTACACGAACACAATATGTTTCCTTATGTGGCTGAAAAACCTACAGCTACACTTGAGTCGTCGCTGGACCCACAGTTCCAAATTATGGCGGAAGGACCTAGTTCCGCTCAACTCTTGGCTTACCGCTCTTCTCCGTGGGCTCTCTTTTAACACCAACTCTCTGCGACCAGGTGGCTGCCAGCCCAGTCTCACAGGCTCACGTTCTTGTGGCTCTGTCCAGAAGCGAAGAGTCATACTCAAAGCCAAGGCTGGGATTAATTCTGATTGGTTTCCCTTGGTTCCGATGGGCACGGCTGGGTCAGTTCCTTGGCCGTATTCTAAGTAATAGATACATGCCATAGCTTACGAGGTGCAGATTTACTGTGTGTGGATTAAAAGGAAAGTCGAACTTCTTCCTTAAAGAACAGCCAGAATCAGGGAAGGCACATCACGACAATGCCATAATTTGGATTTTTAAAAAATGTTTGTTTGTTTGTTTCTGTTATTTGAGATAAGAGCTAACTCTGTAGCCCACACTGGCCTCAGTCTCTCAGTAATCCTCCCACTTCGGCCTCCCTTGTGGTAGGATTACAGGTGTGGTCCAACTCATAGCTGGGCCTTACTGTTCCCCAAATGCATGTATTTTGGAGGCTTGGTCTCCAGGAAGATGCACTTGTAAGTTCTAAGTGACTCTTTGAGATGAAAAGTGTCTGAAATTCTGGGAAGAATGGCTTCACTGGTCTTTGTGAGATTTTCAGGCAAGTTTTATCAAGAGAACTTTTTATCTAGGGCCCAGATGCCAACAACTGGACTCTTCTTCCCTTCCAGTCCCCACATCTTCCCCAATCTGTTTGCTGACATAAACTTACAAAAAAAGAAGAGATACCCCTGGAGGGAAAGCATTTGTAGTTTATATTTATTAAACATCCTCATTATCAGAACTGGCTCTAACTGAGAACATGGCAGCGGGGGGGGGGGGGGGGGGTTGGACCAACAGGGAATGACAGTATGAATTGGTGACTCCTTGCTTGATGTCACAGTCCAATGCAAATGGCATCCTTTGTAGAGACGTCCACGTTTGTATTCTGACCTGGCCTAGCTCAGGAAGAAGAATGGTCTCAATTTTAAGGAAACAGCAGCAAGATTGGGCAGGAGTGGCTTGGGGTGAGGGACAGAGGGAGACCCTGCTTTGATATGAGTAAACCTTCTCCCATGGTCCCTATGCTGCCAATTCACTCAGGAGAGCTTTTTTTTTCTATTTCCCATGTAGATTAGATCCATGTAAGTCTCTCTTAGGGTCCTTTTTGCTGTCTAGGTTCTCTGGGATTGTGAATTGTGGCTGGTTTTCTTTGCTTTATGTTTAAAAACCACTTATGAGTGAGTACATATGATATTTGTCTTTCTGGGTCTGGATTACCTCACTCAACATGATGTTTTCTAGCTACATCCATTTGCCTGCAAATTTCATGATGTCATTTTTTTCCTGCTGTGTAGTACTCCATTGTGTAAATGTACCACATTTTCCTTATCCATTCTTTGGTCAAGGGGCATTTAGGTTGTTTCCAGGTTCTGGCTACGACAAACAATGCTGCTATGAACATAGTTTAGCAAATGTCCTTGTGGCACAATTGAGCATCCTTTGGATATATACCCAAAAGTGGTGTTGCTGGGTTTTGGGGAAGGTTGTTTCCCAATTTTCTGAGAAATTGCCATACTGATATCCAAAGGGTTGTACCAGCTTGCACTCCCATCAGCAATGCAGAAGTGTTCCCCTTTCCCCCAAACCTCTCCAGCATAAGTTGTCATCAGTGTTTTTGATTTTGGCCATTCTTACAGGTATAAGATGGAATCTCAACGTTGTCTTGATTTGCATTTTTCTGGTGTCTAAGGATGTTGAGCATTTCCTTAAGTCTCTTTCAGCCATTTTAGACTCCTCTGTTGAGAGTTCTCTGATTAGGTATATACTCTTTTTTTTTGGATTTGAAGTACAGATTTTAATGCTAGGTAGCCACCAAAACCAATAGCCCTAGGATGTAAGGAAAAGCCCAGCATTTAGGAAAACAAAACACATTAAAACTCACCTCCCAGCTATCTATGTTTCTCTTTTTCTCTTGTCTCTCAAAGGGGACATTTATAGCCACATTGCTTACCCCCAGTCCTGAGTCGGTCTCCTTTGGGGTCTCAGAGATGAGCCCGGCTGTGCAACATACATTTTAAAAAATGCTGCTAGTAACCGTCCTGTAAGATAGCATGACTTTGAATTCCCACCAGATCCTTGTAGGGGTCCAAAGTGTACTGGACCACCCAGGGAAAACTGGGGAATCAACTAGTCATCAACGGCCGCTGGCCACACAATTTCAGTCAAGCGGGTGCTAGGAGATAGCTATGAACTCGTAATGAGAACCTCAGGAAGAAAGTTAATGGTTGGCAGTTTGGCACGCAGGTGTGGGAGTTAAGTAAGGAGAAAAACATCTTCTTTGAGACTTTGAAATCAGCTCATGTTGAAAATAAGAAATGCAACAGGTTCCTTTAAGGTTCGCTTAAGTCAGAGATCAAGTATTATATCCACACTGGCCCATGCGTAAGGCTAGGCACCCAGTCGATATGTAAGTATAAACAGGTGTGGTCTGAAGTCATGATGACAGCATAGTCTTCCTTAGCCTGAAATGGCTCCCCAGATGGAAGCAGGGCTCAGAACCGGAAACTGGGGATCCAAGGGAGCGCAGTCAAGCCTAGTGAAGTGAGGGAAGGCAGAATTTTGACATACAGGACAGACCCAAGAACCAGACAGACTGCCTCTTTCTACTTTTGTTCTCAACGTCCTCTGACTCTGTAGGACTCTGCCCTAGGCCACTGGACTAGACAGTGTTAGGCTGGACTAAGCCATGGAGCTCTAGGGTTCTTCATCTCTAGTCCTCCGCTCCAGGTGAATTCAGCTCCCATGTGTTCTGTGCCGGGCAGCACTCTAGTATGAAATAGTTACAGCATAAGCCCTCTGCATTCCAAGACAGAAAGGTTTTCTCTGCTTGGATAGCCCACACCTCTCCCTATAAGTAGGGATTTTCTGATAGAGTTTGGAGGTAAAATGACAATGGATGAGTTTTCAGTTGGTTATGTTTATTTCATGTAATAATGATTAAGAAGCAGGTCACAGAAAAATAATGCAAAAATACCTTCATACTCGTTAGAGCGTTTAGAGGTGTGTGTGTGTGTGTGTGTGTGTGGTGCTGGGAATTGAGCACAGGGCCTATTTTGTACTAGGTCAACACTCAGCTATACTCCTATTCACTAGAGATTATTTTGAATTGATTTGATTTTACTGAATCTGACAAGCACATCACTTGGTATTAACTAGGGTATAATATTCTCAGTGGGAGGATCTAGTGTAGCAATGACTGCTGGGGTGGAGAAAGTCACGGTCCCTTAGGGGTGTGTCCAAGTGTCAGCCCCATGCCCAGGTGTGCATGGGAAGCACTAATGGGGCTCAGTGGATAATTTAAAAAGAAGAAAGGAAAGAAATGATATAAAAGACAAGAGGGGAAGGAAGAAAGGAAGAAAAATGGAAAGAAGGAAGGAAAGAAGGAAGAAAGGAGGAACATAATATTACAAGGAAGATGTGTTGAGGGTCCTGAGGAATTAGATGGAGAAGGTGAAGGTGAATAAGATCAAGATACACTACATTCATTTCCAAAATTTCCAAAGAGTACATTAAGAATTAAAAAAAAAATCCTCAGTGGATTGACATCAGAATTCTGGGAACAGAAACTTCCTGGGACATAGACGTGACAGGTGGGACACTCAGATGAACTAGGTAGAGTTGGAGAAGGTCTTTAAAACCAAGGGACTTAAAAGTTGGGAAGGGGATAAAAAAATAGGAAAAAATCTGACTTTTACTGGTTGTTTTTTCTAGCAGTTGGTGGCAACATGATTTGCTACTGAGTCCCAAGTTCCCACGACCTATCTCATTTCAGTTTAATGCTTCTCTCTGTCTGCCTGCCTGCCTGCCTCTCTCTCTCTCTCTCTCTCTCTCTCTCTCTCTCTCTCTCTCTCTCTCTCTCTCTCTCCTAACTGGAACCTAAGAAGTCTGACTGCATTCTAGGTCTCAGACATTGTTTTCCAGACTGAGTCTGTCCGGCTTCTAAGGATGGTTCTGAGGATGGAGAAAAGGGACAGTCTTTGACGGTCACAGTCTTTCTTACAAAGCAAAAATGTTTAAGCAGAAAGGGGCAGAGGGACTGGGTAGCGTTAGCCAAACTGTTTGTAATTATTCATCCCATAGTGGGGATGATTAAAGACTATTCTGTCAAGCAGACAGTGGCTTTAAAGTCACGCAGGGGTGAGGCTTGAGGGGACCAGAAGTGGATTCCGAGTCCGTACCTAATGAACAAAGGGTGTAAAACATTCAGGAAGCCGGTGCCAGGTGGGGCTGTTTCATAATGCATCCATATGTCTCCGTATGAAAGGGTGAGCCGAGTTTTCCTGCAGTCTCTGATTCCCTCCAGCTGCAAACCTCCCAAGGTGGCATACCTCAGTTTCCAGTGTGTGGCCTTAGAGCAAGTCAAAGCGTATCTCTCTCCCCTTGGAGATGATGCTCTAGAAATAAATCAGATGTAGTTTCAATCATACCACACTGCTAATTGTCATGATTATTATTAATTATTAATTGATAGAGAAGGGCTCAGACCATTGTGGGTGGCATCATTTTCCTGGGCAGTTGTTCCTAGGGTAGCTGAGAGCAAGCCTGTGCAGGAGTCATCAAGCAGCTTGAATCCAAGGTTTTGACTGTACTTTCTTGGCTGTTGACGGAGTTCTTGGATTAGAAGTAACATCGTGTGGAACGGCAAGCAGGGTTTCCATCAGGTTCCTGCCTTTACTTTCCACAATGGTGGACTGTAGCATGAATTCTAATTGATATTAATTAAAAAAAACCCAGAGTCAGATATCTGGGTGAAAGCTGAAGGACCAGAGAAGCGGAGCAGCCAGTCACTAGAGTTCTTACCAATGCTCAGACCAAAAAGGTGATCCTGTCCTCAGACTGTCTCCTCAGACTGTCTCCTCAGACTGCCTTCTCAGATGGCCTCCTCAGACTATATCCTCAGACTGTATCCTCAGACTGCCTTCTCAGACTGCCTCCTCAGACGGCCTCCTCAGACTGACTGCTTCAGACTGATGCCTTAGACTGCATCTGATCTCCTGTCTTCTTCCACCTTATATTCTTCTTTCTGCCAAGCCATACCCCTTCCTGTCTCCACCTCCCTAGTACTGGGACTAAACGTGTGAGATGCCTGGCCTCTAGTGGCTTAGCTTTGCACTCTGATCTTGAGGCAAGTTTTGATTGTTAATACACAAACATCTCCACAGTGCACTGTGATGTGTAAGGAGAGATGAACCCCTTTCTCTTGTAAGTTGCTTTTGCTCAATCACAGCAGCAGAAACGAAGCCAGACCAGGCAGCTGTCCTTGAAGGTTGCTCCTAAAACTGCACCCATTGCTGAGACTGTAGCTGTTCAGCTGCAGATAAAATTCTAGCAAGAGAAATTAGCCATTGTGGGCACAAGGGACCATCCCAGACTGTTCCCAGAAAGTCACAGGCCAGAAAGCAATGCCTCCTCCCATAGTTCAGAAGAGTTGAAAATGCCAGTCTGAAAGCTCCTGCTCATAGGTATCGAGTAAGGAAGCAAGAGAGGGAAGCTTTTATACAAGTGATAAAATGGTATGCTGGGAAAAGAGAGAGAGAGATCCATCTTTAAAAAAACCTAGTCATCATAGAAAATATTTGACATACTCCATTACCAATAAAACGAGTTGCATTGAAGAGCATCTAGCAGCCCCGGGCCCCTGTAGTTTGGAAAAGGGCCCTTTCTTAATTTTGGTCCTACCAAAATCTTTATTTTTAGGAATCCCCTCCAGACACTCCTAACTCCAACTCCCTTTTTCTCAGCTTCTGCCACTACCTTGGACTCTCCAGGGTTTGGCCAGCATCTTTGTCTCAATTCCCCCAACTCTTCCTTGGAGTGAATGCAATAGTTGGATTTGACCTGTGCGGTCATCCGCCGCCAAGGAGTCAGCAGGGAGGGAACAGAGAGCGACAAGAGAAGCAAACACACACAGAGTGACCCCTTGACTAGACGGGAAAGCAAAGACACCATCCGGGTCCGCAGATTTATTTCCAGGAGGCTCAGATGTGAGTTCTCCTGATTTCAAGCGGACTCCATCAGCTTGGTTTGGCAGAGATTCTGCGGTTTCCTCTGCAAGGATCTCTAAAGCCCTTGCAGAATTGGAAGACCCCTTCGAGTAACCTAAGCATGGTCTCAGTTCCCTGTGTTTTCCGAGAATTCATTGTAATTAGTTTCCTATTGCCCCTCTACAATGGCGCTAGCTTGGCTCCACTAGCTAACATCCAGTTGTCTCATCCCTCTGCCCCTTCTTCCCACCCTCGGTCTGGCGGCCGGCTACTATTGCTGAATCTTTTATGTCAGTGTTTTTCCCTCCAGGCCTGAACTCTGCCTCACTTGGCTTCATTTCCTTAATGCATTTTATTTTATTTTATTTTTTAAATCTGAGATGGAGTGAGAGAGCTAGCAGCGAGAGAGCTGCTCTTCCAAAGCTGTGTCCCCAGCCAAAAGTACGAACTGGAAATTTCGGCAGTTATCTTGGGTTTCCTTAGGCTGAACGGCAATATTTATCCAGAAACGATGAAAAATGGGCAGAATGTACAATTCTGCGGGGACTGAATTGAGCAAGCCTTATTCTTCTTGCCTGTGGTGACGAATAACTCCCCTGGTTGTTCTTTCCATCTGGACTTCTTCATGCTGACCATTGCTGCTCCATGCGGGGGACTGGGGTGGGTGGAGACAGAAGCCGCCTCATGGAAAAACTGGGTTGGATAGAAGCAGCAACAGCAACAGAATTTAGACTTGTTCTTAATCTCCTTTTACTTAGCTCTCTGTCCTAAGTCTGGGGTTCACTGTCTATAGTGATCTGTGCTCCCCAAACTTGAAGAAGTCTCATGAAGAAAGCATCACATGCTTTTTTTTTTCCTGGTAAAGACCCTGTAACATCTTGGCACACAAACCAAAACGTTTTGACAAATGTCTGCTCAAACTCCTGGTGCTTTTCCCCCAAATCAGATGCATTCTCCCCCTATAAAGACACTGGCCTATGTGTCTGGGCCTTGTTCTCTACAAAGTGGTACACTTTTCCATCTTCAGCATTTGTCTGACTGATGCATGGATCTTCGGGCAGTCAGGTTTCTGGGGGAACTCTTGTGTCTGCTCTTGTTGGCCATGGCTTCCTTTCAGTGACATTACATGGAGCTCTCAGCACTCATGTGTCTGCTGTCCTCTTGGTAACATCACCCAGCAGGTGAAGGGCTCGGGGCCATTGTCTTCCCTTTGTTCCCACTCAAATGTCATGTATATCCTGACTACCTAAGTTTGCCTTCTGTTTGAGTGGTGGCATCATTCACCATGCGCCACTGGCATCCAGTGTGCTAAGTTCTGAGCGGGATTCCATAAATAGCCACACTGCAGCTTGAAAAGCCAACACAAAAAGGGATTCGACAGAGGCATGGCTTATTCTTATTATTCATTAGCTTTGCTTGAGTCAGTTCCTGAGGTTCTCACTATTGCTGAGCACACAAGACTCTCAACTATCTCTCCGTCCATCTGTTGTAGGCCGTGACGTTTTCTTCTCTCTCTCATTTTTCACTGTGTCACGAAGGAGCTGCTTCCCATGGAGGGCCATGGTAGTGGACGATGATGACCTCATTCTGAGAGAAGGACTGCCCGCAAAAACTATACCAATAGGAAAAGTTTGAGCCCCACCAGCAACAACTGAGGAAGTTATTTCTGATCAACGATAATCATCTTCAATGACGATAACATCATTTTGTGGGAAGCTTTTGCCCTCGGTGTGTTCGTGAAGGTATAACTATGATTCAGTGTTCTCATGAATCAGAGAATAAGAATCCTAGAAGTGGTGTCTTCAGAGATCATACCTGCCCAGGGAATGACTCCCACCATTGTTAATCAACAACCATGAAGTGGAGGAAATTGAATGGCTATTAGCAGCTCTGAGGCAAACCACATTGTTGGAGATGAGCCATAGAACCAAGCCAGATGCAGTAGTCCAGACCTGTCCACAAGGCTGAGGACAGGGCCTCCCCCTCTCCTAGGGGACACTGATTTCATTCTACATTAGGAGATACACTTCAAATCTTTTAAGTATGCCTCTCTTTCCCAACATCTCTCTGTAGAGAATGTCCTCACTCTGACAGCCTGCGTGAGCTCTTTGGACCAGTTGTATTAAAGCTACTACAACTCATGGCTTATGAACAACTGAAATTTATCCCCTCAGAGTTGGGAAGGCCAGAAGTCCAAAATCAAGGTGCTGGCATGGCGAGTTCACTTTGGAAGTTCTGAGGTAGAATTCATTGCCTGTCTACCTCCTAACTTCCGGTAGGTTCTGGAAACTATTTGCTTTAGGCCTAGGGTTACATAGCTCTTTATCTTTACACTTTTCATCCTAAGATTCCAGATCTGTTTCCCCTTCTCTTATAAAGATGCTAGTTAACAGATTTAGCCCCTCCCCACTCCTAAGAATGAGCTCATTTCAAGGTAGTTAACTTTATTACAACTACAGAAAGGTTTTTTTCCCAATTAAGATCACATTAAAAATAAAATAAGATTTCATGCAAGGACATCTGGTGGGAGGGTGACATGATTCATCTACCCCTCAGTCTAAGAGAAACAATGTCAAGTGTGTGGGGGAGGGACATGTGACTTGGAAGGCATTTATTTCTGGGTTGGAGTCTTACTTTTTGCCAGTGATTGGCTCTGGATTTTGGTTAAATGCCTTACCACTCTGTGCCTCATCTGGTTAAAAATGGAACAAAACCCAACTTTCATAGAAATATAGACATCCCCATGGTAGCAGTAGGATGTAATCAGAGTGTCGTAGTGTTTAGGACAGTCCTATCATAGTGAAACATTTCTCTTTTCTTTTGTGTTTGTTTGTTTGACTCCCTACATCGGCAGAGCAGGTTTCTATCCTGTCCTTAGGATTGGTCTTCAGAGACACTAGGCATTTCAGCTAGCTGTATTTACTGGAAGTAAATGTCTACTCATTTCTTACATGTTTTATAAAACTTTGCATGGTGCTTTGTGGTCAACAAGAAATCAACAAATGTTTCTTAATTATTGTTTTTATGAAATTGGAAACTTCAAGTTAAAAGAATCTCAGAGAAGGAGAAAACAAAACATTCTTGAGAAATTCTTCTTGGGTGTGAGTGGAAAGGCCGGGTTAACAATTGGAGCGGCTTGGTGTTCCTTCTGATATAATGAACATTTGCTTTGGGCCTTGTGACTGTTCCCAAGGTTATCAACAAGCAGAGCAGTCAAGACAAGGCTCTGGTAGGAGACAGAACACGTGTGGTCTGGGATCTGAAGGAGCATTAGAGTGTTCTCAGGACATGCCTAAGGATTAAAAGAGGATGGCTTGGGAATCAGGGCTACCAGGAGCTTGGAGATATTTTCCAATATCTTTGTGCTTTTCATCACATTTTACTTTAACACTTTTGAGAGGATATGCTTAGGTCTGTGATTATTAAGATGGCTAAATCACTCTCATGTGCTTGTTGAATCAGTCAATCACAGTTTCTACATGTTTTGAAACATCTTATGCAGGTTACTACATGTTGATGGAACGAAAAGCAATTTTAAAATATTTTCCACATAATATTTTATTCATTTGATGCTCTTTTGTCCTTCACCTGTTACATTAAAACTTGCCGCCAAATATGTCCCCCATGTTGCAACTTGAGCAATATTGTGATTGTTTCTTTGTAAGTGATTATAACACAGCTGTAAAACCCACCGGTATCGCCAAACTGGATCTTGAAATGAAGGAACACAGGACATGCGTATTCTATTAGAGGGAACACTAGGCTTACTTCCTTATCCTAAAATAAATGAACGGCTACATCCCATAAGGTTTCTGCATCAGGTGTACTTGGTTCTTGGGGACCAAACTGCTAAAGTCCTTCCTAATAGGGCTCATGTGTGCCCAGAGTAGCTGCCTTTATCCACACCATCGTCTACTGACTTTCAGCACTCATTGACGCTCATCACATGAAATTATAGTGAGTACACATAGTAGAATCATTTGAAGAACACAAAACAGGAAAGGCGGTGAGCTAGCAAAGATAAAGGTGGGATCCCTGAGGTCAAACTCTACAAATCTGTGTTATGATTGATTTGGGTGTCCCCTAAAGGTTTATGCTTCTTCCTAGGTGTGGCAGTAGGACCTTTGAGAGGCAAAGCCTGTGTGATGTCATTGCAGACCTGGTCCTTGACCATTCTTTTCTACTGTCGTGGAATAGAGCAAACTACCTGTGGCTGATCTCTTCTGAATTTCAGTTGACAAGGTTATAACACGGTGTGATTAACTTTCAGGAAAAACACCCTTAATATAGCATTGTGGTGTCACCCTTCATTCATCAACTTAAAAAAAAAGATTCATTGTCCTGGAAGACATCTGTGGAAAGATAACATTTCTCAGGAAAATAGTTTCTGGGAAATTCCCAATACAGTGAGCCTCGCCGAGTGGAACTCCATATCAAAGCCACCTGGCACTGGTTCCAGGTCATTGTTGGGGATTTTTGTGTGTGTCTGGGACACAAATTAAGGAAGCTTTCTTGTTTTTCATTCAGAATTCCAAGAAATAAATTACAGTTTGGATCTGAAATGGTCCCCCCCTCCCCATGCTCATGTTTTAAATGAGCAGCCCATAACCAGCGAAAGCACTTTAGAAGATTCTGGAAATGTGGGGCCTAGTTGATAGAAGTAGATCACTTGTGGTACGTCTTCGAAAGTTGTACCAAGTCCCTGGTTCCTGAGCCATGTTTTATTTACTGCTATGCTGTGGCATGAACAGTGTCTTCTAAATTCTTCTGCTACCACAAACTGAATGACTCTGCTATGCAGTCTCTACAATGATGGATTGGACTCTCTAAAACCTTGAGACAAAATAAATCTTTCCTCTGTTAAGATGCTTCTGTCATTATTCTTTATTCTGTCACAGAAACATGAAAGTAACAAAACATAAATTAGTACCAGAGAAGTGGGTTTCCTGCTTTTATTAAAACCTGACTATGTGGTTCATAGGCCTTTGGAACTGGCTTGCAGGAGAAATTTGGAAGCGTTTGATGAGGCAGGCTAGGAAAGTCCTAGAACAATCCTGAAAGCAAAACTTAGAAGGTGAATTCTGGTAGAACTTCAAAAGAACCAGAATACTTAGACAGTGAAGGACAGACTCACGAGGTTTCAGATGAGAATAGGAACTCTTTCAGGGATTACACAGAAGATGCATGCTATATTCTGCAAATTATGTCGAGGTTCAGTCTTTATGAGAATTCGAGTGAAAGTTAATTTAAAAGTAATGGATTAGTGAATTTGGAAGAGGAAATTTCAAGATTGCTCAGCATTCAAACTGTGGTACGGTTACTGCTGACCTGTTTTAGCCAAGTTTACAGTGAGAACTGGGATCAGAAAGTAAAATAGAAAGATCAAATGACAGCAACAACCATTATGTTTGTCAGAAAGGAAGCTTATTTTTGAAGTTGATGACAAAGAGTTCTTGATTGTCAAAAAGACTTGTACCATGTATTTACAATGGGAAAATAGAAAAGGTGCCTCAAGGGCTTTTAGGCACCAGCAAGATCTCATCCATTGCAGACTCTGTGATGTAAAACTGAAAACTCATTTACAGGACTTTTCTTTGAAAAGAGAGAATTTCCAGTGTCCTGCTAAAGAAGAGTCATCAAGGAAATTATTTTCCCATGCTCAGCCACTCAGGCACTAAAAACTGCTGCATCCCCATAGTCTAAGGAGGCCTAGCTACTCTTTGAATTTACAGTGGAACTAGGCATCATCCACATGGTAACTGGTTTTGCAGACATGCAGAATATGAATTACAGGATCCTGGAGACTTCCATCAAGATTTTAGAGAAAGCCTGCCAGATTAAGATGTAAATGGAAGTTTCTGTCCCACCTGGTCCTACAATCAATCAGTCCCAAATGAACACATAGAGGCTTCTATTAATTATAAACTGTTTGGCCCATTGGCTCAGGCTTATTATTAACCAGCTCTTACAACATAAATTAACCCATAATTCTTGTTTATGTTTAGCCACATGACTTGGTACCTTTTCTCAGCAAGCCATTCTTATCTTGCTTCCTCTGCATCTGGCTGGTGACTGCGTCTGCATTTCCTCTTCCCAGAATTCTTCTAGTCTGGTTGCTCTGCCTATTCTTCCTGCCTGGCTATTGGCCAATCAGTGTTTTATTAACCAATATGGGTGACACATCCTCACAGTGTGCAAGAGCATTATTTCACAGCACCAAGCAGTGCATTATAGAGATGGCTCCTCCACAGGGAACACCAGAGAAGGTTATATGTGAAACTGTGAGAGTGGTACCCAGTGACAGCAGAGATGCCAGGATCAGGGAGATGCAGGAAAAGAATATGTCTGCCAGGAAACCGGTAGGCACTTTGTGGTCATCCGTAGAGGTGATGAGACAGCCCAGACCTGTGCTGTTGAAGCTGGAGATGGAGCTGCCAGACTTGATGTTTCCCTGCTGTGTTTCAGTCTTGCTTTGATCCAATTCCTTCTTTCTATGGCCTTATTCTTGCCCTTTGGAATATGAATGTTTATTTTTTGACATTATATATTAGAATCAGCTAACTGCCTTTTTGACTTCACAGTTAAAAGTTGCCTTTGATGACCCCCAATTATGTGACTTCATTGAGAATCGTCATTACTTGAATGAACAGGTGAAATCCATCAAAGAACATGAGCTCCCAAATCTGGCATGGTGGGAAATAGCTTTGAAAACCAAACCCTGGGACAGTGATAATGAGAGGTAACCTGACTTACCAAAGCCACAAGTGACTTCTCTGGTCGCCAAGTGTATGCAGGTTGGGGACTAGCTTTGCCTTTTTTTGTAAGTTGCTCCAAAACATCCACCCAAGTTCTTTAATTTGTACCATTCCTTCAAGGTTTTGATTATGTGATCCATAGACCTTGGAAACAGACCTGCAGGAGTAATTTGGAAGTATTTGACAATGCAGGATAGAAAAGTTCCAGAAAAATCCTGTAAGCAGAACTTAGTGGGTGGTTCTGGTAGAACTTCAAAACCGTGACTATTTAGACCTGGTTTATTCCCTTCCTCACTTCCAAGCTTACCTCTAGTCTGTGCTATGTTTTCTTGAGACTTTGACATCTCCTTTCATCTTTGTTCTTTCTTCACACCTTTCCTTTTCCCCATCCCATTTTTCTTCCATTTTCTTTTCTTTTTCTGACCATACACTTTATGATGATGGGCGGTGATGGCTAATTTTGATTGTCAACTTGATTGAATGAAGAAATGCCTAGGATATCAGTACAGCTAGGACAGAAGAACACTGCTGGGTGTGTTAGTGAAGATGTTTCCAGAGAAGATGAACTGAGGTGGGGAGATCTATGTGAGTTGTACCATCTCATAGTGGGAAAAGGGGGTACCAGTTAGACTCTACGTTCATGGTTCTTGGTCCACTGAGATGTGTGAAAGCAGTTGGCACATTTCCCCATTCCTGTAGAGACACCCAATCCCATGTCTTCCCTACCACAAGGGACTGTAGCTCCTCAAACTGTAAACCGAAGTTAAACTTCTTCTTCCTTAACTAGTTTCAAGTCAGGAATCCATCATAGCAATAATGAAAAAGGTAATCAGTACAGAAAATTGATCCTGAAAATGTTGTTGCATCCTTAACACGGAGGTGTAATTCATAAGACTTTGGAACTGACTTGTGAGAAGAATTTGGAAGGGTTTGAAGTTACAGACTTGGGAAGCCCTAGATTGATTGCTGTAAACAGAACTCAACTGGCCATTTTAGTAGGAGTTTGGAAGACCAGGATGTTGAGACAAAAGCTGTGAAGGGCAGGCTCATGGGCTTTCAGAGGGGCAACAAGGACTCTTAGGAACTAAACTGGAGGCCACTCCCATTACATTTTAACAAGGAATGTAGCTGATTTCTGTATGGATATTTACATTAGGCTGAGTTCAGTAGTAACAAACCAATTCATTTGGCAGAGCAAAATAATGATGGGGCAGGGTCAGCATTTATGAGAACAAGATCTGATTGTGGATTGTATGCAAGATACTAAGCCTAAAACAGTGAAAGTGACTTTAAAGCCAAATCTGAAATGATGTTCAGTGGCCAGAATTGAGTTGACATCCACAGTTACTATAGAGCAGGGGTTCTCAACCTTCCTAGTGCTGTGACCCTTTAGCACAGTTCCTCACATTGGGGTGACCCCAAACCATAAAATTATGTTTGTTGATACTTCATAACTGAAATTTTTTGCTACAGTTATGAATTGTAATGTTAGTAACTGATGTATAGGATATCTGATATGCTACCTCTGTGAGAGGGTCTTTTCACCTACCCAGAGGGGTCGTAACCCACATGTTGAGAGGAACTGCTCTAGAAGGGGGGTTATCCAGTAAACGGTAAAGAGTCTGGGGCTAAAATGTGAGAGTTATAGAAGATGTAAGGATAATCCATAAACTAGGTGGGATGGACAAGATAGATATCAGGGTAAAAAAGATACAGGGCAGGACCAAGGATGTACTTGACTGATGGAGGAGGGTCATCTGTCTATGTTACTTTCATTGGTTAATAAAGAAACTGCCTTGGCCCTTTAATAGGACAGAAAATTAGGTAGGCAGAGTAGACAAAACAGAATTGTGGGAGAAAGAAAGCAGAGTGAGGCAGATGCTTCAGGCAGTCGCCATTCCTCTCCTCTCCAAGACAGATGCAGGTAAAGATCTCTCCTGGTAAGTGACCACCTCGTGGTGCTACACAGATTACTAAATATGGGTTAAAGCAAGATGTGAGAATTAGCCAATAAGAGGCTGAAACTAATGGGCCAGGCAGTGTTTAAATGAATACAGTTTCCGTGTAATTATTTCGGGTGTAAAGCTAGCTGGGTGGTGGGAAGCGGCCCTCTGCTTCTACTCCTACATTTGCCTGCAACACAAGGCAGTAATGTATCTGTGGTAGTTGAATGTAGGGCCCACGGGTCTACCCCTCCTCCCAGGCTTCATATTGAGGATAGCTTGCAGTTTCTGGCAAAACATCTTGTTTGTTCCTGTGCTCCCTCTGCCCACCCTGATGGTTAGCTATAGGGGAGTTGTTGGCTCAGTCTTGAGCCTGGTAATTTCCCACCTGCCTGGGGGGTTTCCACCTTGCAGCAGTTAGGTATATAAGACCTTCTCTAAGCTTGAATAAACGGCTTTCGGCATTTCCCCCTCATGAATGACCCACACCTCTCGTTCACGAATGACCCACATCTCTCATGTTCCTAGTCCAACTGAGCCATCCCATAGCACAGGCACTAGTTTAAATGTCATTGGCCCCCATTATCTCATAGGGAGTGACACTATTCAGAGGTGTGGCTTTGTTGGAGGAAGTGTGTCACTGCGGGTGTGGGCTTTGAGGTTTCCTAAGCCCAGTTGAGTTCCTGTTACATGCAAGATGTAGGATTCTCAGCTTCTACTTCAGCACCGTGTTTGCCTGCATGCGGTCAAGCTCCCCAATGATGGAGGATTCCCATTGGCTAATAAAGAAACTGTCTGGCCCATTTGATTGGCCAACATTTAGGTGGGCGGAGTAGACAGAACAGGAAAAAGGAAGTGAGGTAGATGGCTCAGAAAATTGCCCCGCCTCTCCTCTCTGAAGCAGACTGCCATGCCTCTCCTCAGGAAGAGAGATGCGATGAAGCCAGCAACGAGGTCAGACATGCTGAATCTTTCCGGGTAAGACACCATTCATGGTGTTACACAGATTATTCGATATGGGTTAGTCAAGATGTGAGTAAGAGGCTGAAAATAATGGGCCAGGCAGTATTTCAAAGAATACAGTTTGTGTGTTGTTATTTCGGGGTATAAGCTAGCCGGTGACCGGGAGCCGGGCAGCTGGGAACACGGCCCACAGCTCATCACTACACCCCATCATGATAATAATGGACTGAACCTCTGAAACTAAGCAAACCCCTTCAATGAAATGTTTTCCTTGAAAGAGTTGCTGTGGTCATGGTGTCTCTTCACAACAACAGAAAACCCTAAGTTTATCATTAAGCCCCATGGTTTTATTGATAATGAAACAAGATAGATTTTTAGATGTTTTTAATCAATGCCTTCCTCTCGTGTGAATTTTCTTTCTGTGCATCTTGGGTAAGTTTGGAATTTCATACACCTTAAAGAAGAAAGACAAAAGCGGTCCTTAGCTTTCCAATTAGTAAGGGACAAAGCATTTGATGACACCAACCAGTTCTTTTACAGTGGCCTTTGTTCTTCACTGGATTAGAACTCAGAGCCAACTATCTGTTCCTTTAAAAAATAAAAAGCCAGGCGGTGGTGGCGCACACCTTTAATCCCAGCACTCGGGAGGCAGAGGCAGGCGGATCTCTGTGAGTTCGAGGCCAACCTGGTCTACAAGAGCTAGTTCCAGGTCAGGATCCAAAGCTACAGAGAAACCCTGTCTCGAAAACCAACCAACCAAATAAATAAATAACTATAAGAAATAAAAAATAAAGAAAAGAAAGCACAGACTGTACCTCCCTTTTTAACTAAATGCTTCCAGCTGACGTATGTCTGGAACGGAGTCTTCCACTCCCCCCACGCACTAAGTTCACATATTTAAACATGTCCCTCTGTCCCCCGGCTCTTCAGTTCTCAGGGAGAAAGTCAATAATTCATTTCAACATTTGAACTTAGCTGAAAAAGGTTTTTGGTCTTGTGTGTGTGTGTGTGTGTGTGTGTGTGTGTGTGTGTGAGTCAGCCCACACATGGGAGGTGAAAGAATCCCAAAAGAGCAACCGCGAGTTTGCCACAGGCTGGGAGCACATTCTTTTCAAGGGTCACAGAATGCTGAGGCTTGTAGTAGCTTCAGGAAAAATGACCTCTGACACCTGGTGGTTTGGACGGATTAAGGTGAGTCCTACCATGAGGCGGGCAGCAGCAGCTGGAAGAGACCACACAGGGCACTCCGTTGACCTCCAGCTGGCTAGCTCCTCTCCCTGGAGATCTCTTCCGGGTGGGAGGGAAGGCCCATTGCCAGAGGACAGTCTGGTGTTTTCTGCTTCAGCTGCAGAAACTTCCCCTGCCCCTTCCATCCCCCCCCCCTCTGCATTCTCTGTCTGGGAACAACATTTAGAGAGGAGGAGAGATGTGAAGCCGAGACAGCCCCTGGTGCCTGGGGAAGAAACAGTCCTTTGTTCAAGCATTTCTCCTTCAGACTTGAAGGACACTCCTAGTTTTGATTTTTTTGTTTGTTTGTTTGTAATTGGGTAGTTACTAAGGAAATATACTTTGGCAAGATAAATTCCTGAGTTGAACCAAATACACCTAATTATTACCTCATAACACATAGCATCCACTCTCCATGATAGTGAGCAGAGGGAGGCTAAGGTGCATCACCCGGAGGAGTGTGCTCAGTGACATGTGGGTCTCTATGTCCAGGGATTCCACCCTTCTCTCTGCTGCAGGCATTGTGTGGGTGTCCTGGGTAGGCCTGTTTCTGCACCAACCTGCTAAACCCAATATAGAAGTAGACAGGTAAAGACGGTGTTACAGTTTGGAGATAGACTGTCTCCATAGGAAAATGTTCATGTTTGGGGGCCCTGTTGCTAGATGGTGGTCAATTTTGGGAAGTTCTGGAAACTTTAGAAGATATCTAGGCAATAGGTAACAGGGCAGGATCTTGGAAGAAATCCTGCCCCATCCCCCTTTCTCTCTCTCTCTCTCTCTCTCTCTCTCTCTCTCTCTCTCTCTCTCTCTCTCTCTCTCTCTTTCTCTCTCTCTCTCTGCTTCATATCTTCAGGCACTGCCATGTGCTCCTGTCCACACCACACTTCCCCTGCCACGTGCTCCTGTTCACACCACACTTCCCCTGCCACATGCTCCTGTCTACCACACTTCCCCTGCCACGTGCTCCTGTTCACACCACACTTCCCCTGCCACATGCTCCTGTTCACACCACACTTCCCCTGCCATATGCTCCTGTCTACCACACTTCCCCTGCCACATGCTCCTGTTCACACCACACTTCTCCTGCCACATGCGCCTGTCTACCACACTTCCCCTGCCACGTGCTCCTGTCCACCACACTTCCCCTGCCACATGCTCCTGTTCACACCACACTTCCCCTGCCACGTGCTCCTGCCCACACTACACTTCCCCTGCCACGTGCTCCTGTCCACACTACACTTCCCCTGCCACAGGCCCCAAACAACCAAGCTGACTGTGATGGATTGACCTTAGCAAAACTGTGAGTCAAATAAACCTTTCCACTCTTAGATGCTTCTCCCTAGTATTTGGTCAGAGTTAAACAAAGTGACTAATAGAGAAGGCAGCTATAGAGAGCATGATTGGCTATCAGGAGGGGTAGGAACCTGAACATATGCTCTCATAATGTGTGTTTGGTGTGTAAGGCTAGGACAGGTACGTGGCATCATGGGCACATATTCGTTTGTTTAAGAGGTCCAAAGACTTCCTAAAGAATAAGTTAGTACTCCTCCCCTCCTGTGGATTATGAATGGTTAAAAAAAAACCCATAAACAAACAAACAAACAAACAAAAAGTCAGCACCTCCCATAATTCAGGGAGGTGTATCTTTCTAGAAACCTCCATGGGAAAAGCAGGTTACAATTGTGTCCTTCCTTTGCACTCTGTCTCCTCCAAATCTGAAAGTCTGGGCCCCCATGCTTCAGTGTTAATTGTTCTTAAACCAAAAAGAAAGAATTCTTTCTTTCATTTTTTTAATGCAAAGAAAATATATTTGGCCATATGTTTACAAAGAACATTTTAAAAGAGATTTGAAGATAAAATTCTACCACAAAAAATGAGTTTTTTTGTTGCTTGTTTTATACAAACAAGACATTTAAATGCAAGTTTTAAGTCCCACACAGCATCATAAGTTAGCTAGAAAACTAAAATGCACCTGGGAAATGGTTTACCTTTGGCTCACTCAGCAGTCAGACAGACCTAAAGACAAATCAATTTCAGATGAGAATATGGTCACTTGGAATGAAATCTAAGAAGCTGGACAGCAGCTACCTGGTAACAAACACCTGTGGCCTACCTTAGCTTGCCAGTTCCTCTCCAGGGAGCATCACACACCTTGGAGAAGAAGGCACACCATTTTAACAGAGGAGCGAACTGAGAGTCACTGAGGTTTACAATGAACAATCACTTCATTGTAAATGGCAGAACCAAGCTACCGAGAATGCATTGGTGCTCCGGGGCATGCATCTCTGCTACTCGGGAGCAGCACCCACACTCCGGGGCATGGACCTCTGCTACTCAGGGGCAGCACTGGCGCTCCGGGGCATGCATCTCTGCTACTTGGGAGCAGCACCCTGCTTTTCTCTATCACCTTCCTTCCCTGCTAAAAGTGCCAATCATTTTGGAGCCATGCATTTCAACTCTGGCATTCACAAGCATTGAGTGCAATGGTGAATTTGCCTGTTCCTAACCCACGGGCATGATTACGGCTCTGAAGAGTAAAGATCCCAGAACTAAAGCCGGCTCTCCTGTCTTCCTTAGTACCTGTGAAATGCGGGCCCATTAGAGAGCCAGAAAGGAGAGCAGCTGAGGTGAGTTCTCAGCCGTGCAGCACGAGAGTCTGCTTGGGCCCTGACAATCCCATGACATGAGACACACTAAGGTGAACCAGATCTGGGAGAAACAGTCAGGGACCTTTTTGTGATGTCCACACTCCAATGCCAGGAAGAGAGGAGGGTTACATAAGGCTGGGAAGTTGAAAAGATTTGAAGAGTCACAAATAGATAAGACATATTTCATTTACTGGCACATAGGTTGCTAGGAGGGTAGATGCCAGCAGGCACCCAGGCACACACTGGCACACACAGGCTGCACAGAGGCACACCTACAGACCAATACAGATCCTTAGAACCTGGGTACACCTGGAGGTTGTAGCAAGAATCTACAGTCATAAATGGGTTGGCAGCTAGCAGGCCAAATAACATGGTTAACAGTTTACATAAAGGTGAGCAATAAGAGACCCTGCCTCAAATACGGTCAAGGCAATAATTGACACCAAGCTCTGACCTCCACAAAAGCACGGTGGCATGCATGTTTCTGCATTTGCATGTAAATGTACACTCATGTATGTGCATGTACACACACACACACACAAACACACACACACACACACACAAACGCACACCAGAAGGCATTGGAAGGAAGAGGACTCGGTGTTTGCACGTCGTTAGGAGCTCCAGGATGCCTCAGTACTTTGGTCCTGAACTTTCAGCTAAGGAACTTGCAGTTTTTCACCTCTTCCGCTCCAAACCTTGGGATCCTTGGCCTGTGCGATCCTGCTCAGTTCAGGGAAGACTGATATCTCTGGTTCCTCCATGCTGACCTCACCTTATGCCTTTGAGGGCCCTAGACTCTCAGCCAGAAAAGACCCTCAACACAGACAGATCGCTCAAATGCCCAGCTTTGCACGCACGTGGAACTCTGAGACCTTTGCTTCATGTTGTTCGTCTCCAGGCCACCGTGCCTGCCCTGGCCTCCACCCAGCCCTGATGGAGGCCCCAACATGTGTGCCTCAAACCAGACAGGCCCCCAGAGTTTGGCAAAGCATCCTACATGCACTAATTTTTGCGTCAATGGCGCCGGCCCACGCCATCCACACCCAGCATCTGCAATGCCTTGGAGCCTACCAATGAACTAACGTTTCTAGAATATTCATAATCATCATGGAGTTATGCTCTGAGAACACTTATCTAGTTTCCGATTTGTCCTCGTCCTGGATGCCTTAGCAGGTCCTTGCTGTAGCTGCTCACACTTACTGTTACCAGGAGGGCAGCCAGCCAAGGGGAGGATGGGCCAGGACGTTGCCGTCATTCGGTTCTGCACAAACAGTACTTGGAAAAAAATAAACGATGAGCTTAGGAGATAACTTCCCAGCTCATCCATCTCTCCCGAACAATACAAAGGTTCACTATGTTTAAGGAGTAAACATTTAGTGGTACCCTTCTGGAGTGTTGGCCTGGGGCCTATTTCTTCCGCTTGTTTGTAAGTGGAGACATATTGAAGGGAGAGTTGTGCGTTCTCTTTACAAACCCTGCCTTAGTTTCAGTGTCTCCCCTGTAGTGAAGCAATCCCTTGCAATGTATGGGAACTGGCTCCAGGACCCTCTATGGATATGAAAATCTACAGATGCCCAAGTCCCTTGCATGAGTGGTGTGGTGTTTGCATGTAACCCAGCCCCATCCCTCCACATGTTTTAGATAATCCCCAGTTCGCACACATTTCCTAATGCACTGTAAGTGCTGGGGAAACAGATGTATTGTTTAGAGAGTAATTGTAAGAAACAAGTTTCTACATATTTAATACAGATGCAATCCTTCCCCCCACCAAACGTTTCAATTTGTGGTTGGCTGGCTCCACAAATACAAAGTAGGCAGATACAGAGAAATAATAACACAGAAATATTTTAACAAAAAGCTCTGATGGCAAAAAATTCAACGAAACCTCACTGAACAGGGCTAGAGAGAAGGCTTCATGGCTGAGTACTTGCTATCCTTCCAGATGACCCAGGTTCCTTTCCCAGCACCCACGACGGTACACACATCCATGTGTAATACCCCAGGACGGTACACACATCCATGTGTAATACCCCAGGATGGTACACATCTGTGTGTATTACCAGTCCCAGGTGATCCAAACCTTCCTCTGGCCTCCAAGAGTACTGCATTCATGGTGCATAGACATGCAGGCAGGCAAAACACCCCTACCCATAAAATGGGAGAAAAAAATCAATTTTGCTAAGCATACATTAGAACATAGTACCTGTAAGGGAATTCTTGTTACTCTTCGGAACTTGCGTGAGTCCCCTGAAGAAGTGTCTGAAACAAGAGATGTGCCTCCATCCCAGGTAGGAAGGCGGCCGGGCTGACTCCAGGTCCCAGAGGAGTGGGGAAAAGTCCTTGAGCTCCCAGAGACAAGTGAGCAGCACCAGGGGCCAGTAGCTGAAGGAGAGGCAGAGGGAGGTACATTTCTCGTCTGCCATGCCACGCTCGCTCATGTTTCTGCTGTCTGGAGCCTTCTGTCTGGTGGAAGGGACAGCTCTTGCTTTCTTTCTGTTTTAGAGAAGATAATGACACGCACAGGTTGATACATTGAAGAGACACAGTATGTGGAATGTGGCATCTGCTAACCAATACCATCTCAAGCTCTTTCCCCTGTACCAGCAGCGTACTGAGTGTCCAAGTAAACATCGTCACTTATGAGTCCCACCGGCCCCATCCACACATACGGTTAGTCTGGGAATGAACTGTAGCTCCTGTGCTCCAAGCTGGAGGAGTCTGTGCACTGCAGTACCCAGGGCTGCTACGCCAGTCTGTGCACTCCAGTACCCGGGACTGCGATGCCAGTGTGTGCACTGCAGTACCCGGGACTGCGATGCCAGTCTGTGCACTCCAGTACCCCAGACTCCTATGCCAGTTTGGAGGCTGGGAGCTCTGATAGCCTTCAGTACCCACGCCCTGGTGTTCACTTCACTAATCCATTTCTCCCCTGAAGTAACATGCGGGTGACTTGGCTTTTGTCCTCCTGGGAAATGGTGGCAAGGGACCAGGATTGACCCAAAGCATTTAGGAGGCACAAAAGCAAATGTGATGTGTGGCTGCCCTTCCCTTCTGGCTGGGCCACTGTTTAAACACAGAGCTACAGTTCCAAAGGCAAGCTCCTGCAGAAGTTGGCAAATAAGACCTGCGGGCCAAAGTCACGCTGAGCTAAACCCGCTGATTTATACTCTTCTTGCAGATGGCTTCTTGCAGAGCAGAGTTAAGTAGCTGGCTGCAGAACCACAAAACCAGAAAATTCTTTTCTCAGAAGCATTTTTTTTTTAGGTATTTGAACTCCATAAAGAAGATCCAGGAAACAGCTCTGAGTTTGAAATTGTTTTGCTTCTTTCTACCCTCATGTGTCCCAGTCATATGACAAGACTAAATTGTAGCATGAGGTACAAACAGGAATGGGTCAGAAAACCTTCCCTTCCTCCTCTCCAGTGGTGGCCTTCACGGGGGCAAGTGGCCTCACTACACAGTCCCCATGTTCCCAGAAGTCCCCTTGGCTGGGTCTCCTGCCATAGGCTGGTCCTTATCTGTCTGTAACTCGGGTTTTTTTTCTCTCCACAACTCCCGCAAAGATATACCTTTATGTCAGAGTTTTCCCTAGGGGATAGGACTACAGACTCTCTGCCTGCCACACCTCCTCACACAAAGGTGCTAAACTTGGCACAAATAACACCATGGGCAGCTGCAGGCAAATCAAAGGGAATACAAATCAGTGTGCAATAGGGTCTGGGGTCATGACCCATTCCAGCAGTCATCTCTTTATTGCCACACCCCCTTCTTTGGAAACATTATCTTGCTTGCTATTCCATAGTGGCAGCTGCATGACCTCTCTTCCCTGGTCTTCAATAACTGAGTCAACAGCGGACACAGGCCCCCGTTGAATCAATCAGGCCTCTTCATCTGTACTTGGGATTGGAACCCTGAAAGCTCAAGGCCACCAGCTGTCTGTGGGTACTGGACTGGTGAGATGCTATAGGATGAAGGTACAGAGCAGTGGTTCTCAACCTGTGGGTTGAGACCCCCTTTGCGGGTCGAATCACCTTTTCACAGGGTAACCTAAGACCGCGTGCCTATCAGATATTTCCATTACAATTCATAACAGTAGCAAAATTACAGCTATGAAGCAGCAACGAAAGTAATTGTATGGTTGGGGTCAGCACACCATGAGGAACTGTACTGAGGGGTTGCAGCGTTAGGAAGGTTGAGAACCACTGATCTATGGGGAATCAGCTAGAGGGAACCAGCTGTATGCAGTCAATACAGTCAGAGGATCTAGACTGAGGGCAGTCATGGAGAAATGCCGAGACAAAGACAGCTGAGAGAGCGGCTTGGGAGAACCGCTGCTGGAGACCCCACCTATTGAGTGTCTCAAGCTGGGCGTTGTCACATTCCTTCACGAATGTGAAAGTCATTCTCTGATTGCTTACAACAGTCTGAGTGGGTTTCTGGCTAGAAACAAAATGTTTCTCCGTGCTAAGATGAAAGAATTGGGGTGAAAGCTGAGCAAAAGATAGTAAGGGAGCCAAAGGGGGGCTTTTCCAGAGAGAGTAATCTTAGGAGTCCCAGCTCATGCACAATAACCCATACATGTATGGAAACAATGAGACAGTCTGCTTCAGGGTGTCAGCTTGCCCAGGTTTCTGTTTGGACAAGTGTGGTACATTTACTTAGGTATATAATCTTAGCATTGGGTGTCATTGCTGAGCAGACGCAGACCTGGCAACCATAAAGAAAATATGGACGGATGAGACCAACCTAACTCTAAATCTTGAATTGTCTTTAACAAAGGCATTAGGAACAAAACCGAAGGCAACTGGATCTTGTGGATGCGCATGAACTCCCTCCTGTTGCAGACTGCACACTTCTTCAAGGGAGGCCATTGGCTGGGCCCAGCCTTGACTTCATGGTTGCGCCATCTGCCAAGAGTATTGCAACTGTTGGCAGGGAGACCAGGGCCTCTCCTTGTCTCAGGGTGAGACAATTAACCGGAAGGAAGAAGGAAGGCACGGGACGTGAGGAAAACTGTCTGAGAGAAGTGGAGGGAGCAAGAGATTTGGAGACGATTAGCTGTTGCTTCCTTTTCTGCGGCTGAGGTGTTCTTCCTGCCACCCTCATGGCACACTGACTCACTGGCGTGTGGCTGTTTGAGGGACTTGCTGTAAAAAGCAGCTCAGGAGCTTTGAAAGCTGGCAACAACAGTGACATTACGTGAGTGGTCCTAACAGTGATTCAGAATTCAAACCTACTTCATCATTCCTGAAGCCTGTGGTTGGGCAAATTCATTTATTGCATGGACGGACCAAAGGCCTCTGAGCAGACTTTTCAACATCTGACATTTCCTTCCTATTTCCTTTTCTCCTAAGCAAAATTCCCTTTATTTTTACCACCCACTAGAAGGGAGAATTGAAATTAGGTCCTTTTATTTAATAGCTTGCCAAACAATAAACAGCTCTCTCAAACTAAGCCACATCTTATCTAGGGAGAGGGCAATAAAAATTGTGATTTATGCAGTCAAGAGGATGGTGAGACATTTTTATAGCATCACAGATGGTTTTGCAAATTGCAGAGCAGCGTTATTTGGTTCTGTGTATCGCAGTCTTTCAGCCTGTAATGTGCAAACTGCGAGCAGGCTCCTTCCCGCATCTCCGGTTGCTTGGGTAGACCGTGATCGTCAATGCATAGAAGTGTCTTGAGTCTTACAGAGGAGATTCAGATGGTGAAATTGGTCCATTTTCACTGCATGGCAGGTTAATATGAGGGAGGCTTACAGGAATGTTTATGGGAAAGTGATTTGACCCAGAGGATGCTAGACTTCACGCGGCCCCTTGTGCTGTTTGCAGGGATGTGAATATGCAGAGGACCATTAATTTGCGTGCACCGTCCACAGCCCTAGAGCAATCCTTTGAGGCACCCGAAGGGTAGGATAATAAGAGAAACGAGATCCACACTTACATTTCACTCCGCCTATGCATGTCTGGAATACAGTCTCCGGTCCAGCCTGAGGATACGTGTGTGCAACATGTGTGATTTGCTGTAGCAGAACGCCTATGACAGACGACTTAAAGGAGGAGAGATAGTTTTGGCTCACAGTTTCTGAGGCTTCAGTCCATGGATATTTAGTTCCATCTCTTTGGGTCATGGCAAAGCAGAAGTGGGGATCAAGTGGTGAAACAAAGGGAAGTGGGGGAGAGGGAGGGAGAAAGTGGGAGGGAGAGGTAGGCAGGAGAGGAATACCTGGGATAAACATCTATAGCTAGAGCCTTCAAGGGCAGACTTCTAAAGACATCAATTAGCTCTAAGTTTCTGTCATTGTCCAGTAGCCAATTAAACAATAAACCCATCCGTAGGTCAATCAGTTATCCAGGTGGGAGCACTTTAGTCATCTGAACACGGCTGGGGATCATGCCTTCTGCAAATAAGCATTTAGGGAATGTTTAAAATCCAGACCATGACAATGGATATTAGATCTAGTCTCAGTATTCCTCTGGTCACCTTTTCTTCGGGCCAAGCCGTGGGTGCTGTGTCCTTGAGATTGGCCAACCTGGGTCAGAGGAAGTCCCCAGAACAGTGTTGAAAGCACAAGGCCTGGAGCCATCTTGGCTGCACGTGAATGCCAGCTCCACTCTGGGATTTGAAGTGTTGCTTCATCTTTAAAATGGGCATGCTACAAATACGCCTACAGAGAAGGCTCTCAGGATAACTAAATGGGACGAGATCTGTAGGGCAGTTAGCTCCCTTCCTGCCACCATAAATGATGGCTGTTTTGAAAAGCACAGGGGGTGGTGTCTTAGTTAGGGTTCACAGCTCTTATAAAGGAAAATATTCATTGGGGCGGCTCCCTTTCAGTTTCAGAGGTTCAGTCCACTCTCATCATGGTGGGGAGCATGGCGACATGCAGGCAGACATGGTGCTGGCTACATCTTGATCAGGAGGCAACAGGAAGTGGACTCTCTGTCACAATGAGCAAAGTTTGAGCAAAAGAGACCTCAAAGCCCTCCCCCACAGTGACACATTTCCTCAACAAGGCCATACCTACTTCTACAAGGCCACACCTCCTAATAGTGCCACTCCCTTTGGAATTATGGGGTCTAGTTACATTCAGACTACTATAGGCGGGGAGCAGTGGTTCTTCCAAAGGCAGAGCCCAATGTTTTCCCTTGCTTTTATTTATTTTTCTTGCATAAAATTTTCTCTTTTAAATTGTAACCAGATAAAATTGCTGGAATTTTAGAATTCACATGATTGAACTGATAAATCTTTGGTAGTTTTATTGTGTTTCTAATTTTAACGAAAGTCTGCATTCTTTTCTTTTTTTCTCCTTTTGGGATTTTAGGGCATTGTGCTGGAAAATAGGCATTGCATTGGTGTGAGATTGTACTTTGACATGGGATGTACATTGATATAAGATGTACATTGATATGGGACTTAGATCGTGGTATATCCTATAAGATCCACCTCTGGGCTGTACATTATAGTTCAAAGGGCTTATGTTTCTGAATTTAAGGACAACCATAAGCACCAAAACCCAGAGTTTGCAGAAAAAGAGCATGGTCGTTTTGTGTATACCGAACACACAGTGGAGAAATGTTGGCTTTTTATGTGCCAATTCTTGGTCCTCAGTGAAGTGAGTCCTGCCACCAGGTCCATTTCTCAGATGTGAAAATAGAACTTTAAAGTGACTGCCCTATGCCACTAGGAAGTGATAGGATCAAAATCCAAACCAAAGGCATCTGGGCTGACAGCCCACGTTTCGGCAATTTGCTGCCCTTCTGAGCATCCGTACTCGGCAGTGGCAGACCTGCACGGACTAGCCTTGGACTCTGACGTTTAGCTCTGCCATCCCACGGCAGCTGGCAGGTTCGTGTGAGGCCACCAGTGACTAGTGCCAAATCACCAGGTGTGGTGCCCAGAATGAGAGGATGAGCGAATGGGGACAATGAAGAAAGACTCTGCCGGTTGGAATGCGCATGTCCAGAACACACGAAGATGCTGCAAAGCATGCCAGTTCCACATGCTCATAAAAATGCCCATGCATTTATTTCAGTGGGAACACAGGGTGGCTATTTCATTCCTTCTTCTTGATGAAATGGTTAGAATTTTATTCAGCAATGCCTTCCATGGACAACAGAAATGATGAACATTAGCCTCATTTGCTGTCTTCGTTTCTTCTCCTGTTCCGTAAGTTCCCACCCGTACCTCCATCTTCGCCTCTTGCTCACTGTGCTCTTTCATAGCATGTAACCAACTCATTCAGGCATCAACTCACACATTTTCCCCTCGAGCGGATGTAGTTTGGCTCCCCTCCCTGAATCGCTGGCCCTCTTACCTTTGGCGAATGACTTTGCCAGGAAGATTAAGGGAAAGAGTGGTACTTCCTTTAGGAGATCTAGCCCGTTTAACATGTATCATCTCACATTGACTTTTATAAGCACTTAATGCCCCCCATGGTACATACAGTCACACAGCTATCCCTTCCTACATGAATGCTCACTTGTTCCACAGTACTCAGACTGACCAAGGTCATGTCTATGACCTATGAGCCTATGATAGGTTTACTTGAAGTGTGCCCGACACTCGAGCCTGATCTCTCGACACTAAACCAGACTGTCCTTCCAGTAGGTCGGGCTGTGGCCCTTTGACATAACTTTCCCTAGGAAGCGTAAACAGCCGCTGTTTACTCTAGGGATGGAAGCGCCAGGGGCTGTAGAGTTTTTTGGACTGTGACTGGGGCTTTCTGAATTTAGGATGAAAAATGAAGGTGATTTAGCAGATTCCATTTGTACAGACAGGGATCCTGGAACTCCCCAACATCTAGGGGAAAGAATGCATTCAAGTATGCAGCATAGACTCATTGTGTCTTAGGCTGAGCTGGACTTCATGATGACCTCCTCTGACCCCATTGTTGGCTGCAGAGGAAGTCAAGAAATCAAGAAGCTTGATGAATTTTCTGAAGAAGCAGCCCTGTTTGAGGCAGGCCAAGACTGAAATTGACTTTTATTAAAAAAATAACTTGCTTTTCCCAGTCCACCTTCATTCTGCTTGGGTTTGCTTGTTTGTAAGAAGTCGTGAAGATCAGAAAATTAAGTGCCTTGTAAAAATACAATTTCATATTAGAAAGTTTTATGGCAAATAATTGTAACCATAATGTCGACCGTTCTAAACCTGTGGATTGTGAAGTGTTTCTGCCTTTTACCAAGCTGATATATAGAATTCCAGAGTCACACTTGTGTCCAATAAATTTCCAGAGATCTGGACGATTTCCTGTAAAAACTCAGTTGAATGCTGACTGCCAAAGTTGAGAAACCCAGGATTTCCCAGCAGCTCCTACTTTCTTGTCTGGAGGAAATGCAAACTGCATAGCAGGCAACCTTTCCCAGCTTTCCCCTCTGCTGGCCCCGCAGCTCGAACCCTACCAACCCTTTCTGTCCTTGCGACTTTGTACATTTCTCTTAGGATCCTGTATGCGCCCTTCCCTCAAAGCTCATCACGTAAGCAGCACGTTCCCGAGTTGAAGGTTCCTATTTTTTTCTCCACACTCCAGGACTTCTGGCCTAAAATGTAGGCAAATTTAGCCTTGTTTCTGGTGTAAGTCTGAATCAATCACTTGAATTCTTTGGCCCTTAATTTCTCCCTAATAATTCCTGCCTGGTTTCCTCCAAGGCTGTTCTGAACATTTCAAAAGTTAGAGATCTTGAAGTCAGACATACTGACTTTGGTCTCTGGTGTCAGAACTGAAAGAACAGGGTCCTTGTGGTTCGCTAATCCCCGGCAAGATTTCTGAGGCTCTGAAGTCATCGAAGTCCTGATCAATGACACAGCCAGGGCCAATCTGCAGGGCTTCCCGGAAGTTCCCTCACTGTTTAGCTTTGACAAACACCACGGAGACAGCATGCAATTATTTTATTAATTAATAGGCTGTACTTTGAGTCAACACTAATGAAATATTTTTCATACCTTTACAGGACTGTAGGTTGTTAGGAATTTCTGAAGACAGAAAAAAAAAAAATGTATGTCAGAAGACAAAATATTCCTCTTCCAATAAATACAAGGGAAGCAGCCATCTCATCAAGAGATGCTTAGGCTCAGCCTCCTCCAGCAACCATCCTATTGCTTTCTTTAACGATTTATTATTGAGATGTGTTTTATATAAGTTCCCCCGTTCTGGAGTACAGGTCAGTGGCATATATATATATATATATATATATATATATATATATATATATATGCAAGATTATGTTTCTAGCACCACTCTGTAATGTGTTTACCATCTTGCTGCTTTCTGGTGGCCATGCTTGCCAGGCCGAGGGTAGTGTCACTCATGGATGGTTCTTAATTCAGGCAAATTGCATCCCGTCCTTGTGTAGACTTCATCTTGTCTGAGATGATCAGCTGTCTCAAGGGACCCTCTCCCACTGAAGGTCTAATTCCCTTGGCCCTGCCCTAGGAGTAAGGATAGCAAGGCCCTCGAAGTAAGCCTAAGCACATTTGTCTTGTTTGCCAAAGCAGATCTCAGCCATCAAAGAAGGCTGACCTGCAAGGAGAAAAATTGCAGGCTAAGGGTAAGTTGAGCTAGAAGTTAAAGGGATGGCTAGCGTCAAGACTATGGAGGGGGTTCTCCAAGAGTTATTCTTTGAGCAACACTGCTGCCTCCATTGTGGATCTCATGGATGCTGCAATTCCCCTCACCAGCGCCATCTCATCTCATGTTTGTTTGATCTAAGTCTTTCGGGATTCATGAGTACTCATTATGAGATGTCTCCACTGCCCCTATCCTGGCCTGTCTCACACTGTGCCAATACGATTACCTACATGATTGTCTGCATTCCTTAACAAACCGCAAGTTTCAAACAGGAAGAATCAGCTTTGCCTCTTTCTGTCGTTGTCTTGGTTAGTTTTTTGTCAACCTGATAAAAGCTAGAGTCATCTGGGAAGTAGGAGGGTTTTTTGTTTTGTTTTGTTTTTTAAGAAAATGCCTTCATCAGATTGTCCTCTAGGCAACTCTGAGGGACATTCTCCTGATTAGGGATGAGGAGGGAGGACCCAGTCCACTGTGAACTGCACCATCCTTGAGTGTTTGATCCAGGACTGTATAACAGAGAAGGATGAGAAAGGCATGGAGGGAAATCTGGTATGCAGGACTCCTCTATGGTTTCTACTTTAGGTCCTGCCTCCAGGTTCCTGCGCTTGTGTCCCTCAGTGATAGAGTGCGACCAGGACATGTAAGCCAAATAAACCCTTCCCTCCCACAGTTGTTTTTGGTTGGGTTGTCTTTATCACAGCAATAGAAAGTCAACTGCGATAGTTGCCTGTCCACCCTCCTCTCAATGTCGTCTGGCATCAGGTTCAGTAAAAACTTCGTAACCAGGTAGCTAATTTGAGCACATGCCCTCTTGTCTTTATTTGTTCCTCCAAAATTTCAAATCGGGTGCTGAGAATGTGCCCAACCACCACAGTACTTTTCAAAACAGTAACAGTTCTGAGTAGGAGCCATGTTTCTGTGCCTTTCCCTAATCTAGTTCTCTTCTGCACACCAGAGGATGAGAGGGCTCTGCCCCCTACTCTGTGATAATTCTTCAGGTGTTGAAACTGAGCTGCCACACCTCTGTCTTGTATGCCTGTGCTAACCGTCCCTGCTACCGTCAAGAAGTATACATAAAGCACGGTCTTATACACACTCATTCAGTGGAAGGGAATTTGAACATTGGGGTCAAGAGAGGATCAAGACACAGACCCCCTGCTTGTAAGAGCTGAAGTACCTAGGTTCATCCTGGTTGTGCTTCCCCATGCTCTGGCCTTTCTTTTAATTGATTAACATCCCTTTCCAAACATGGTTTCCAGAACTTGTCAGTATATTCCCCAGGGGTCTGATGAGCGTGGGATTCAGGGAGAAGATGACTCAGGCCCCCATGCCACAGACCTCCTGCTTGTAAGAGCTTTCAGTCACTCTCTCTAGGGAGTGCTCAGGCCTCATTGAGCTCTCTCTCTCTCTCTCTCTCTCTCTCTCTCTCTCTCTCTCTCTGTGTGTGTGTGTGTGTGTGCATGTGTGTTTCTATAACAGAGAAAGAGAGACCATTAAAAGACATTTTGTGAAAATTTTATAAGCTCTTTGTGTGTGGCAGGATTTCTGGCGTTCAGCGTTTGGTGCATGTGCATCCTCTCCATGTGCCCCTTCTCTGCAGCACACAAAAATCTTTAAGAGGAATCAAATGGCACTGTTTTGTCAGACTGAAAACATGAGGATGGACAGATTAAAAAATAAAATAAGCCAGGACATTTCACACTGCCACTAATGGTTCTTTATGATATTTCTGAAAATGGAAGGGAAGCCCAGACATCTGGCATGGGACTAAAGCTGTTTCTAATTATGGGGAGATGTTTGTTTTCAAAGCAGAACAGACACTGGGGTGTCCTTGCATGTGCTTTTCTTTAATGATACTTGCTCAGGACCTGGCAACCTCCAACAGCCTGTTCAAAGCACATCGAATGGATTCCCCTTCCCCCATTTTTACCTCTGACCTGAACAACTTGGTTCTTAACTTCTTTAGACTTTGAGTTTTTTTTCCGGTGGGGGGTGGGAGTGTTACTTTGAAGCTGAAAATGGGAGGGGGTGGTTGTGTTGTTTTGGGGTACTTTCCATCCATTTGAGATACAGCATCATCTGGGGCCAGCAGGTCAGAGGAAGAGAAAGTGCTTGTTCTCAAACAGACTTGGATGAATGTAGGCGAAGTCTGCACACTTGGGTGGGCGGGTGACCAAGGAATGGTTCCAGAAAAAGGTATGATGTACTCTGACAAAATTTAGAGATGGCTTTGTGTGGAGTAGATATTGGAGTAGATACAGATGGACTATTTCATGTTAATATGTTGTCTCTATTTTTTACATCTATCATCTATTTATCTATCTATCTATCTATCTATCTATCTATCATCTAGCTATCTATCTATCCATCCATCGATCCATCTATCTATCTATCTATCTATCTATCTATCTATCTATCTATCTATCTACCTACCTATCTACTTATCTACCTTCTCTCTATCTATCTACTTACCTATCTTCTATCTATCTATCTATCTATCTATCTATCTATCTATCTATCTATCTATTTACCTACCTTCTGTCTGTCTATCTATCTATCTATCTATCTATCTATCTATCTATCTACTTACCTACCTTCTGTCTGTCTGTCTATCTATCTATCTATCTACTTACCTACCTTCTGTCTGTCTATCTATCTATCTATCTATCTATCTATCTATCTATCTATCTACTTACTACCTTCTGTCTGTCTATCTATCTATCTATCTATCTATCTATCTATCTACTTACCTACCTTCTGTCTGTCTGTCTGTCTGTCTATCTATCTATCTATCTATCTATCTACTTACCTATCTTCTGTCTATCTATCTACCTACCTACCTATCTATCCATCCATCTACCTCTCTATATCTCTGTCTCTATCTATCTATATATCTTGTGTGTGTGTATGTGTGTGTGTGTGTGTGTATGCATGTGTGCACCCTGCAAGTGTCAAAGGACAACGTGCGGGAGTCGGTTCTCTCCCTTTCCCATGTAGTTTCCAGTGACCAAACTCAGGTTCAGTGACAAGTATTTTTATGCACCTAGCCATCTTGCTGAGCCTAATCAATATTTTAAAATAATTTTTCTTGATTCAATATGTTTTTACTTAGCCATTATCCATTAGGTACTGAATATGTGCCAGGAACTTGAGCCTCTAGGGAAAAAATTCCAAACACTATTCTCACAAAGGTTGCTTTATGAAGAACCTGTAGCTTCCGGTCCTTAGCATCACCCCCACAGTGCACCAAGAACCTCAGTCATCACTGTGGAGACTTCTGGAGGCAGATGAGGTGGAGGTCTTAGAACTCTCCCATGTGGTATTCTTGTTACAGGATTTCATTGATGTGTGAAAGAGACAGTGGGGGAGGCTGTCATAACCACCAACTCTCTTTCAGAAATTACTCCTGGGCTTTTGAGGTACATCTAGCTACGCCCGAAAGGGGGATGGTTGGATTTATAAAATTTTAAACAGACTTTGTCCTGATTATAATGTTCTCACCAAATTCATTCTTCATTAGATATTCTAATAAAATAGTGATCAATAAGAAGGTAGCATTGTCTTCCTCCTTCATTCCTTGCTTTCTAGCTTCTTATACTTTATTGTCAGTATGTGTTTAGACTGCCATTTTATCTCCACTGATAGCAATGATTCTCTATTTGTGGGTCACTGTCCCTTTGGGGAGGTCACATATCACATAGCCTGCATGCCAGATATTTATATGATGATTCATAACAGTAACAAAATTACAGTTATAAAGTGGCAACAAAATAATTTTATGGCTGGGGGTCCCCACAACATGAGTTGCTGTATTAAAAGGTCGCAGCATCAGGAAGGTTGAGAAACACTGCTGTATAACGTTAGTTCTGGCCACCAGCTTCTTTGTGTTCTTTCTCAGTAATACAAAATGTTTTAAGTCTCTTACAGAATTTTTTCAAAGTTTTGTATTCTGTTCTTTCTCATTTTTTTAAAGTCTCAAAAGAATACTTAATGGAAAGGATAGTACTCATATCACCTGTCTAGAAATGACTTGGTTTATAGGTAAACTAATTAAATATTTACTAAACCCAAAGGGCCCCAACTGGGCCTTCCAATTTGGACATAGAATCAGTAGAGTTTTCAAGTTAGAAGAAAATTTGGTGACCCACGAAATTCTGATCTCTGTTTGTAGATGAGAAAACTGAGGTTCAGAGAGACATAGTAGAAAGCTGTGTGCTCCCCAAGCAGCAGCCGCAGGAGATCTCCATGGCGCCCACCCCAGTGTGTCTACTGCTGTTTCCGTGGAAATATGCATGCCAGAACACATCACAGCTGGTCCTTTCAATCTTGTTTTCCAGTAAACCAATAAATCTACCCTTTAGGACTGGAGAGATAGCTCAGTGGTTAAGAGCATGGGCTGCTTCCGCTGCTCTTCCAGAGGATCCAGGTTCAATTCCCAGCACCCACATGACAGCTTACAACTGTCTGTAACTAACTCCCGTTCCAGGGAATCTGATGCTTTCACACCAATGCACATAAAATAAAGTTAAGCAATTAAAAGAAAATCTGCCCTCTATAGCAAGAATGCAGAGAACAGTAGTTCTGCTTGCCACACTAGAAGTCCAGGCTGTTCTCTTGCTCCTCTCCGAATCTTTCTGGAAGTCCCTTGGGAGAGGACTCACAAATCACCCAAACTTTCCATTGTGTCTTTGCTTTTATGGGTAGCTCTTGTGTTCCTGCCACCATCTTGTTATTTCTCTGTGTTCCCATCATACCATGCTGCTGCCAAACTCTTCCCAGCTCCATCCCCATTTGGTTCAGAGGCCCTGTCCATCTTCCTTTTGAGTGTTGCTGCTTTGCTGGTGATTCTTGTCTGTTCTCTGTGGTTGCATTAACCAGGATATTCTAGAGGAGCAGAACCAATAGAAAGAATGCACATTACAAAAGGGACTTTATTAGATTTGATTATACAGTATAATCTGCTATGGAATAATCCTTCTGTACATTGTGAATATGTATTACTCTCATTGGTTAATAAAGAAGCTGACTGACCAATACTTGAACAGGATAAGGTTAGGCAGGAGAGTCAAACAGAATTCTTGGAAGAAGAATGGCAGAGTTGGGAATCGCCAGCCAGACTCAGAGGAGCAGAACAAGTACTAAATGAGGTAACAAGCTGTGAGCCATGTGGCAACACATAGATGAAAAGAAATGGACTAATTTAAGTTTTAAGAGCTAATTTATAATAAGCCTGAGCTATTGGTCAAGCATTTGTCATTACTATTAAGTCTCTGTGTGGTGATTTGGGAGCAGGCTTGTGGGACAGGAAAACTCCACCTACAATAATCTAGGTAGGCCAATGATGGCCGACTGCACACTGGAGAGGCTGAGAACCCAGCTGCTGCCCAGTCCAGGAGGCTGATGCTTCGGCACTCTCAGCCTGACTCTGACAGAGAAGGCCTGAGAGATTCCTAGAGAGCTGCTGGTATTTAGTCTATGATGGATAGCCGAATGGACTGAGTTTTGATGACAGAGGAGGGGAGGGAGTGGGAACTAGGATTGGTGTGTAAAATAAGAAAAGACTGTTTTTTAAAAAAAATAATTAATTAAAAATCAGGTACCAAGAAAACAGAAAGAAAGCAATTATTCTAGAGAGAAAGCAATTATTCTAGAGAGAAAACAATTATTCTAGAAAGAAAGCATTCCCCAGGTGTATTAAATCCATCCCTAGCCTAATTTATCCTCGTGTGGAGTTTCAGATGGAAGCACTTCCTAAGAAGTGGTCAGGATTATAAAAAGTCACCTTCCACCTTCCCCCACCTCACCTCCATCCACTACTAGAAAAGGTAAGGCCTCCCATGGGGAGTCAACAAAGTCTAACACATTGCTTTGGGGCAAGACCAAGGCCCTCCCCCACATATCTAGGCTGAGCAAGGTATCCTTCCAAAGAGAATGGGCTCCAAAAAGCCAGTTCAAGCACTAGGGATAAATCCTTGTCCCACTGTCAACGACCCCACAGACTGCCCCAGACATACAACTGCTACCCACATTCAGAGGGCCTAGTTCAGTCCTATGCAGGTTCTCCTACTGTCAGTCTGGAGTCACTGAGTTCCCAGCAGCTCAGGTCAGCTGTTTCTGTGGGTGTCCTTATCATGGTCTTGACCCCTTTGCTCATATTATCACTCTTCCCTCTCTTCGACTGGACTTTGGGAGCTGAGCCCTTCTAGAATAATTTCTATAGCAATATTAAACACAGGTTAGAAGATTAGTGACCCCAGGAGAAATTTAACTGTTAGAGGGACTTTAAGTCAAGAAAACATGTGAAATGATGTTTGTGGGAGCCCTGTGCCCCCTTCATCTATTTTATTCTTCCTATAAATTCTGTTGAGATCAAGAAAGGTCTTTCCATTCCACAATGACATGTGATACTTAAGATGTAAATACCTTAAGATCCTTATTTGCAGATCAAGGAATAAAGTCTGAGGATGAAGAATTCACCAAGTGTAGACGGTGACAGAGACCATGAATCACCTAGCAACTTCTCTATCTTATGGATGAAGAAACTGTGTTCAAACAGGGCCACGAAGTTCCCCAAGTCGCACGGATTGCAATGAAGCTATAGTTAGGACATTAGATGACTGACAAATATGTCAGCCAAACTTCTCATTCTTTCCAAAGAGTAGGAAGGGGAAGCATGGGAGAGAAGAGAATCCAGTGCCGATCTGGGAAGAGGCTGTTGGTACTTCTTCCAGTCAATGGTTGTAGACTAGCACCCTCTGAGGAGTAGGCCACAGAGAAGACTCTGTGTGAGGAAGGGAGTTTGAAACATAAAAGGAACCTATTAAGTCCAATTTTGCTAAAAAGGGATCTCTTTTTGTCTTCAAAAGAGAAAAAAATTACTATGTTTAATATGTTAGCTATTCTGTGTGGTCTCGTGTGTGTGTGTGTGTGTATGTGTGTGTGTGTGTGTGTGTGTTTACTCATGGGGAATCCAGAGCCTTGCACATGTTAGGCAAGAGTTCTACTATTAAATTCACCCTGGCCTCCAGTGAGAGATGTGGTTGGATTGCAGATAGGAAAGCGATAGAGACTGCCCAGGGGACAGTGGCCCTAGGGTAAGACCACTCTCACCTGTCCCTACACTCTTGTCCTTTGTATGGAGAAATGGCGTACACGAATGGTCTCTCTGCTGCTTTCTGCCTATCGAAGGCAGGAATTGCCCCATGTGTTGTGCAACTGTATAAGCAGAGATGTTTCTGGATCGTTCTCAATCATTTATGATAGAGCCCATGCTGAGGAGAAAGTCGGAAGATGGGTTCAAAGCCACTGTCAAGAGGGGGACCGTTTAGATGAAGAAAGGATTCTTGAGAAGTGCCTGGTGCTCAAGGGAAGGAGGAACCAGTCGGAGGGTTGGAAGAGGAAAGTTAGGACTGACTGAAGAAGGTCCCTTGTGAGCAGAGAGCAGAGAAGGCTCCCTGCTGAACTGAACCATCCACTGGGGGCTGAAGAGAGCAGGCCAAAGCCAGAGGAACTCACAGCAAGACCTGTAACTGCTCCTGTGGAGAAAGGTAGGCGTGAGGCATCGGAAGAGTGTATGATGGCAGGAAGAACTTGAATGGGAAACCATGAGCCCCGCTGGGTAAGATCCACCTTCTTCTTGGAACCTAAGGAAGCTAGCTGCTCAGTGTGGCTGAATGAAGGTGGTCTCTGGGAATCGCTGCAGACACCTCACTATTGAGAAACCAATTTCTCCCAACCTTTCCATGGCATTCTTCATTGAGCCCATGGCCAACCATTGAGCCCCAAGTTTTGATTGAAAAAGGATGCTCACTCTAGGGAAATGAGGAGGTGGAGAGAGTCATAACAGCGAGGAGGAGTCACAGGGTCTTGGGAGGTGATGGCAGAGTTGGTATTTGTATGAGTCAAAGACATCCCACTGCGGGTGCGTGTGTATGAACCTGCATACCCTCCAACCCCCTTACACTCTATTTTGTTGTTGTTGTTATTTTTTTTTTCAGCTTGGTCACATCTGGCAGCATTCAGTCTCCCTCTCGAAGCTTTGAAACACTGAGACAACCTGGTGTCACTAATTGTCACCAGCTGCATCTAGATTTTAAAGTCTGTTACTAATCTCAGAGCTGAACGTTGCTTATTAACCAAACACGGCTTATTAATTATTTACAGGTATGTGACGATGATCAGACTTGGGCCGCCAGAGACCCTGCCTTGGTGGCTAAGGATATGCAAGCTTTTTCAAAAAAAAAAAAAGTACTAGAATGTGAGAGAGGACCTCCCAGACGCAAAAGGAAAAGGAGATGGGAGAACACAGACCGTATGCTGAAGTCCAACACACTGTCCTGCTGAACTGTCTTAGAAAATGCATAAGAAAAGAAAGGGGAGAATGTTGCTAATGCCAGGAGAAATCCAAACCTCTGCTAGTAACTCGAGAACAGGGAGTCCAGCTCCCTACACTGAATCTGAGGGTGCGCCCGCGGTAGTATGTCTCAGAGTATCCTTGAAGCTGGGCAGTTTTAGGGTTTCACTCTCTGGAGTGTCCTCTTTATATTCTAACAATGGAGGCATCACTTTTAAACACCCCTGGCAAAGGGTTTATGAGCCAAGCTGTAGTCTAGCTTCCCAGAAAGTGACCCTGGGACTCAAAAGCAGGGTCCATGATGATCCTATCCAAGCTGAGCTTGGGAATGGCCACCTTCTAGAAACCCTCAAGAGAAGGCTGGAGTTTAAGTACTTGGAATTCATCACTTTTCAGAAAAGTGGTCTGAGTGTGTGGAGGACTGGAGAGTTCACAAGAAGCAAAGATGATGGAAGCAAAGAAATGGAAGGTGAAACCCGGAACTTTGGGACATGCACACACATGAACACCACATACATGTGAGCACCTCGTGCATATGTCCACAACATATATAAACATACACACATATAGTGTGTATTACCATGTCAGAATATGAATGGATACTTATTAAGAAATAAACATAATCATGGGATCACTCATCTAACCAAAAAAATTCTCGTTTGACTTCTCAGATTACAGTAGAAACATATGGTCATTTAGGGGAAATAGTAAAAGTACAAAGAAGAAAATAATCCCATCACCAAGAGAAACATTTCCCATTTTGTACTTGGCAAATAGAGAGTTCTTTATTTTCAGAATTGGAATCCTACTGAATACATTGTTTTACTTGCATTGTGGATGTGCTCTTCCCCTGTTTTAAGGTAAGAATGCACAGCAAATGTTTCCCTGCATTTCCATAGATCCAACTGGAGCATCATCAGATGAACACATTTCCTCATAGGTTAGCTTGACGTTATTAGGAAAAATGATTCTATCTCTAGTTAGGTTGATGGAGTCTTAATCTAGAGGCCTGACCCTGGGGCTTCCAGTGTCAGAGTTAGCCACTCATGACAAGCAGAAGCAATGGTGAAAAGGCAGGAAAGGGTTTTAATCAGCAGAGCTATGTGGGGAATATGAATAAGAGCAAGAGGAGAGGCTGATCTCAAATGGAGGCTATGACCCAAAGGAACCAGAACAGTTGAGGAAGCTGTTTCTTGGGGATTTGAGCTTTGGAACTACAGATAACAGCTTAAGAGGACATTCTGAGAAATGGAGCATGCTTGCAGATTATGTGGTGATGAGAGATCCCCAAACACAACATCCCAGGGGCTTTGGTTTTGTGACTTACTCATGTATTGAAGAGGTGGTTGCTGTGGTGTGTGTTCGGTCACACAGATTGATGGGCGTGTGCTGGAACCAAAGACAGCCATTTCTAGGAGGGGCATTCTGTAAAGCCTGGTGCCCTTCCAACAGTGAAGAAAATGTTTGTTATGGTATTAAAGAGGATACAGAAGAATAGAATCTGAGAGACGACTTTGAAAAGTATGGTGAGATTGAAACTATAGAAGTTCTGGAAGACAGGCACAGTGGAAAAAAGAGGGTTTGCTTTTGTAACTTTGGATGGTTATGGCACAGCTGATAATGTTGTTTAAAATGCCAGAGAGGTCAATGGGAAAATTGTTGAGTGGAAAAAGCCCTTTCTAAATAAGAAATGCAGTCTGCTGAACCACAGATCAGTTATGGGGGTGGATCTGGCAACTTTATGGGTCATGGAGGAAACTTTGGAAGTGGTGAGGTAATTTTGGTCGTGGTGGAGACTTTGGTGGAAGAGGAGGCTATGGTGGTGGAGGTGGTGGCAGCAGAGGCAGTTGTGGAGGTGGTGATGGTGGGTGTAATGGATTTGGAGGGGATGTTGGCAGCTTTGGTGTGGTCATGGTTACAGTAGTGGAGGAGGCCATGGTGGTGGTGGACCAGGATATGGGAACCAAGGTGGCAGATGTGGTGGTGGAGGGGGTGGGATATGGTGGTTACAACGAAGGAGGAAATTTTGCTGGAGGTAACTGTGGTGATGGTGGGGACAATAATGACTTTGGAAGTAACAGTGGGCAGAAGCAATCAAACTATGAACCCACAAAGCAGGGCAGTTGTGGTGGAAAAAGCTCAGGCAAACCCTATGGTGATGGCTATGAATCTGGTGGAGGAAGTGGTGGGTATGAATAACAGAAGGTTTGAAAAACAGCACAAAGGCGCTGCAATTTGAGGAGTTGTCAGGAAAGCTGCAGGTTACTCTGAGACCATTGTCCCAAATGCTATGGAGGAACTGTAAAAATGTGCTAAATGGCCAATGTAGGCATTCAATGCCACAGAAGGAACGGTGATCCCAGGTCAGCAAAGCTACTGCAGTTTGAATAGGACATTTTTCTTCTAATAACTGTCATATAACAAGTACATAGCCATGGTTTGAAAAAAGTACAACTATTTTTCCATGCAGTGCAATATCAATTAGATAAATTGTGGCAGTTGTACCAGAGATGCTTAAAAAGATTAAGCATTTTTGCCTATCCTCCTAATTTTTGACAAGATAATTCCAATTATAAAATAGTAACAGAAATTCACTGACCCATTTCAGGGCTGTTTCTCCTTTGTACCTGATGCACACTCAGGCCATATTGTCATCACAGGGACACAGTACATCATCTTTTCATAAAATTTTTTTGGTGTGTGTCAATTCTTTTGTTTACAGTGAATATGTGTATATGTGAGTGTGTGTATGCATGGGTATAGGTTAGAGGCCAATGTCTGGTGTCTTCCTTGATGCTATCTGCCCATATAACGCAAAGTCTCTCCTGAGCTGAGAACTCATTGATTGCCTAGATTGGCCAGTTAGCAAGTTCCAGGGCTCCACCTGTCTCTGCACCCTCCAGGGCTAGGGTTATAGATGCCTGCCACCATACCCAGCTTCGGGTGGGTTCTGGACATCTGTATGCAGGGACTTATGCTTATGCGGCAAGTCCTTTACTTGCTGAACCTTGTCTTCAATACATCAGTTTTTTGCTTTTTAAATATGTTTTTTTTAGTATGTGTATATCTCTGTGGGGATTATGGGAGATGTCTTTGAAGTTTAGAAAAAGACAGTGGATCCCCTGGAGCTAGAGTTACAGGCTGTCGTGAATGGAACTATGTGGGTGCTGGGGATTGAACTTGGGTCCTCTGCAGGAGCAGCAAGTGGCCTTTACCACTGAGCCATCTCTCTAACCCCCTTCATTTTTTCTTGATTATTGGCTGATAGCTACACTTGCAAGGTCTCCCTATAGATCCTTCTAATAATATAAATAGACTTGGTGTTTTTCATGGTTACATAAATTATAACAGAGGTCTTCCAAAGATCCTGGCTCTTTAACATACTATGTGTTTCTTCTTCTTCTGATCTGATGGAATTTTAAATTTCCTTGTCAAAATAATGAGAGAGAGAAAGAGAGAGAAAGAGAGAGAGAGAGAGAGAGAGAGAGAGAGAGAGAGAGAGAGAGAGAGAGAGAGGGAGGGAGGAAGGGAGAAACGAAGGAAGGAAGGTCACCTCCAAACAAAGGAAAGAAATGGTTTATTCCTAGAATAGTCCAACAGAACTCTAATGAAAAAGAAACAAGAAACTGACTATAATTCCTACAAATTTTCAAGTTTTTATTTTTAAAAAGCATATGCCTAGAATATGCTCCAAGGAGCTCGGACAACAAAAAGTCAAAAGAACAAAATCCCATGTGTGTGTTTGGGAAGACGACTCAGCAGGTGTCTTGAGGTCTGTGAATTCAAACACTCTTCATTCAGTCTTTCCATCCAGTGTCAACTTTCTGCAAGTGGGCAGTGCCCAAAGGTTTGCTTTCTCCTACCTGGCTCAACAGAGTGTTATTGGAGTATAAGAGCAAAAGTTCCAGCTTTTTTGGGAACCCCAGGAACTGGGCTTGGTCTCTGATTCCAATATGCCAAGTAAAAGGATAAAGAGTGTTGAGAGGCAGAGAAAAAAGGTGAAATCAATGTGGCCATGTTCAGAGTAATGAATAAAGGGGTCCAATGACCCCAAGTTTCTTTAAGGGACAAATGAGATCACTTGAGGTGTTTTTTTTTTTTTTTCAGAAAAGGGAAACAGGAGGGCTTTTTAGGGAGTATGATCAGTGGACAGAGAGGTGATCTTTTTGGGTTAAAAATCTAACTGATTTTTAACTCTCTGCTAGTTCTATAAGGACCTTGGTCATTACTTGAAGGAAACAATTTCAATCCCACAAAATGATTCCATCTGCTCCAGGATACAGCTCCACCATCACGGGTAATCACCCTTATTTGGAGGGTGGTCTGTCCTGTAAGTTGCTGTTGTTTGACAAGGTCCCTTGTCATGAAGAAGCTAATTGGTCCGTCCTGTAATTCCTGGGATTTAAGGTTACTTCAGGAGAGGTAACTCAAGGAGAAATTTTTAAAAATTAAGCTAGAGAGGAACAAAGTCAGGAACTCTTCAGGCCAATCACTGGGATGCTCTTTCAGTTGGGCAGTTTAACCCCTGAAGTCCCAGGACTCCTGTGTGTGTATACAAACATAAGTGCAGAAAAGCAATGCACACAAAATTTAAAATATGTGTATTTGATGGCTTTCACAGGAGGGAAATTACTTTTGAACGGTTCAAGAAATGTACTTAGTTTTCTGTTCATGCTTCTGACTCCCCTGAGGTATTTAGAATCCAAATCACACCTCGAGTTTTCCCTCAGGCCTTTCTCTCCCCTTTCACTCACAATCCCTTGCTGTTTTTGTGTGTTGCTATGGTAGCTTTTTCCTTTCTTCAGGTGCCAGCTCTCCATATAACTCAAAAGACATGGCCTATGCTGCCATCAGCATCTCAGGAGAGAAGAATGGCACATGGACACCTTGTTCCCCTGGCCTGGATGGTCCAGCATACTTAATGCTATCTCAGATGAACGGAGGTCCTTATCCATGATGGGACCATCTGAGCAGTGGGCATCATAGAAAAGCACAGGGCTTTTCTACTCTTGGATTCTGTCACTTTTTCTTCTTATCCTCTCCCCCCAAAGCTTAGCTCAGAAGAAAGCAGATGTGACCTTGTTCAAGCCCAGAGGAAATGAGAAAAGGACAGGACCACGACACTGGCAACAGAAGGTGAGGGCTGGCAATACTCTGCTGGTCCTTTCCAGTTCTCATATTCATCTTTCCCTCTGTTCCTCTCAACAGCCTGCGGAGAAATGTCAGTAGCCATGTGCCCACCCATTCTACGGACTAGAAAGCACTGCTGGTCTGCAGCGGGTACTGTGCTGGGCCAGCGGACTGGTTGCTGATGCAAGCACATCCCTTGCTGGGAATCTTACTGGGCTGTCTTTTCTCATTCTCCTTCTGAGATCCTCATGTTGTGCCATATACAAGTCCTGTCATTCCACCGCACCTCCCCTTTCCTTTCTTCATAAGGTGAAGCTAACGATTTTACAATCGGGGAGTGATTGTGGGCACTGTTAAATGTAAATCACCCTGCATAGTGCTGCCATGCACAAGTGTTTGCTTCCGGCTTGCTGGAGAGGAAATGTCCCTTATCAGCCACTGTACTGTAATCACTGCCTGGAAAATAAGACCTTCAACACCACCCTAAACCCATCACCCCTTTATACATTAAGTAGATAGTCTTTCAGCTCCAGTTGCTGGTGGAAGGCCCGCATCTCTGGCCCTGCATGAGCTTTGTGGCTGGCCTTTCAGAGCCCCTGGAACACTGAGCTAATGGATTCAATGAATAAGGCAGAGAATAAACGGAAGGAGAAGGAAGGGATGAGCACCATGAGGGCGATATACCCCTCCTTCCACTTATTTTCTTTAAAATGTCTGTTGTGGAGCATGTCAGCCCATCTAAGAGAAGAGAATGAGAGATTTGGGTGCATTTCTTTTCTTATCTTTCTCTGTGCTGAAGCTCAGAGACATAAGCAGTGGTGGAAACACACAAGAGTTACTCTATGCACTGCTTGGGTGCTGCATTCTCTTTGGCTCCATAGCTCATTACAGTTGTCTATCCATATCGATAAATATGAAGCATCTTTCATAGCTGCAAATGATCCCATCTTGTTGATATCTCTAATTTATTGCTCATATGCCTGGATGTTTAGGTGTTACACTAGCTGCTTTTCTTACTCCCATGACAAAGAATCTGACAAAAGCCCCCTAAGGAAGGAGGGTTTATTTGGCCATAGTTTGAGGATATTGTCCACCACGGCAGGGAACTTGGGGCCAAGAGTGTGGGGGCAGCCAATCACAAGCAACCACAGTCAGGATGCAGAGACAACATGGCTGTTCAGCTCACTCTCTTCCTTTTGTTCAGTCTGAGACCACTGCCCATCAATAGTGCCTCCCACATTCAGGGTGGGTCCTCCCACTTTGGTTAAGTCTTTCTAAAAAAAAAAAAAAAAACATATGGACCCCATGTGTGTTTCCATGGTGATTCTAAATTCAGTTATGGTTGACAGTGAAGATTAGCCATCACAGGTGCTTTACAGCTATTTATTATCAATTATAAATTCTTTATTGAATATCTTTGTTTATGTATCTTAAACATGGCTAGTTCTCTGTAGGGTAAATTCCTAGTAAGGCTACTGAGTCAAAGACACGGCCTTCCAGAAAAGAGGTAATCATATTGGGTTCCATCTCAAGTATTGGGGAATCCTCCCCCATTATAGCTGTCTCACTTTAAACGCATGATGTGCAGCTTAAATGGAAACATTTACCTTATCGCACATACCTGCATTCTTTCTTAATATTTGCAGCAATTCTTTTAACCCTTTTCACTTCTAATTAATTCTACTACATCCATTCCTCTTATCACATGCTTGGCTGATGTTTTGAGTTCAAACTTTAACAAAACAACTTTTTTTATATTTTGTATTTCTCTTTTCATTCAACAAGGACATCCAAGTGTACAGAGAGAGCAGTCTCAGAAACACAAAACATTTCCCAATCTATCATATCGTGCACAGTGTAGACACTGGAGCAGCCACGGCGTTAAGTCAGGTGACGTCTTGGCTCTGATGAAATTATATGTTCATTCACGTTGGGGGGAATATCTTAGGTTCCAACCATTTATTAGCAGCAAACTATGAAGGAAAAACAGGCTGGTGTGTTGACCCTGTAAAAACAGTAACAGTTTCTAATTTCCATGTGCCCTCTGTAGTGTGTGATACATTTCAGAAACTCACTTAAAATTGAGAAAATAAGCCGTTCCTTAAGTAACACAAAATAGCTCATTTATGAATCTGAGAACTATAGAGAACATTAACCTTGTCTGTCTACCTTCAAATCAACACACATACACACATACAAACACAGACATACCACATGCAGACACAGACACACACCACCCCACATCCACACCACCACAATCATACCATACCATACATGCACCCACCACATACACACACTACACACACCATACTACACACACACACTCACACACACCACACCATACCACACATGTTTTCTATGACTTCACCATGAAAGAATCTACATGGGAGACATTGATCGACACCTTTCTTGAACCACATTTGTCCCTTGAGGCATGGATTTCTACTTAGTAGTTGCCGATGCTGTAGTTGAACAAAAAGCCCAGTGATATTTAGGGGTGGAGGGAGAGGAGGTCCAAGAGCAAAGCACAGCTTCTGCTTAGCTCTCATGAAGCCCATTGGTGAATGATGTTACAATGCCCAGGATCATGTGTGGAACAAGGCTATCTTGTGGCAGATGGAAAGCCAGACGGTGAGGGCAAGCCAGACTCCGCTCTATAATGACCTACTCTCAAAGGAGTGAACAAGAGTCCCCCAAGAATGACTAATCCTTTCAGAGGGCAATCCCCAGTGATCTTTGTAACTCCCACAGGGTGGCCCCTCTGAACAGTCCAGTACTTTTTAATTCTGTCTCTTAGAAGCCCAGGCTACCGACACGAAGCTTTGGGAGACCTGCTTGTAAGATATCCAAACGCACAGATATAAACCAACCAAGAAAGATGAGACCGTGGCAATGGGTGCCAGGTAATGAGAGAGAGGCAGGACAGACAGCAACGGGGAGGATGTGGGACACTTCTTCAGAAAGAAAGGACGGGAAATAAGTGATGAAGGCAGCAGTGAAAGAACCAGGGAGGAATGTTCTAGACAAAACAAGAGGAGGTCCGGCTGAGGCAGGAAATCTCTGGGATGTTCCAGGCACTGTAAGGGAACACGAGGCTAGCTGAACAGCAGTTCACAGTAAAGAGTGGTCAGAGTCCGGGTGCTATGGGCCCAGATGAGAAGGCTGTGCTTCCTTACAAACCCAGTGGGAACTCATTGCAAAATTCCAAGCAACAAGGTTGAAATGTAATTTTTTTAAAGGAATTCTTGTAGAAATTAAATCATATGAGAGTATAAACAACTAGCTGCAGAATGCTCTCTCATTTTTATATTAAATCATACAAAACTCTAATAATCCAATGATGTAATCATAAAAATCAATCTTAAAGATATATATAAAATCCCACTCTCAAAACTAGGGTGAATTACTTGTGAAGATCTCTGAGTGTTACAGTCTGTAAAACCTTTCTCCCTTTCTCTCTCTTTTTTTGAAATACTTGGTTAAAGGCCTTTCTTTCCTTCTTTCTTTCTTTCTTTCTTTCTTTCTTTCTTTCTTTCTTTCTTTCTTCTTTTCTAGAAAAGAAAAATCAGATTTGTCCTTCTGAGAGAAAAAAGTTTGGCACAGGTTCTAAACAAACACAGTAAAACCATATTCTTTAATCTTCTTAGACTCATAAATGAGCTGCTTTGTGTTACTTAAGGAACGGCTTATTTTCTCAATTTTAAGTGAGTTTCTGAAAAGTATCACATGCCACAGAGAGCGCCTGGAAATTAGAAACTGTTACTGCTTTCACAGGGTCAACACACCAGCCTGTTTTTCCTTCACAGTTTGCTGCTAATAAATGGTTGGAACCTGAGATAGCCCCCCCCTCCCAACGTGAATGAACATGTAATTCCATTAGCGCCAAGATGTCACCTGACTTAACGCCGTGGCTGCTCCAGTGTCTACACTGTGCACGATATGATCGATTGGGAAATGTTTTGTGTTTCTGAGACCGTTCTCTCTGTACACTTGGATGTCCCTGTTGAATGAAAAGAGAATTATAAAGGAAGGACATGATTGCTCCCAGATACGCTGGAGAAGAGGGTTTATCGTAGATGAAATGGAGAACATGGTCAGAGCCCAAAGTGAGAGTCCAGGAGAGAGGGAAGGGGAGAAGGAAAAGGGGAGAGGAGAGCCTGGGGCAAGAAACTGGCCAAGAAAGAGGCATAGCCAAAATGGCTGAGTTACATAGGGGCTAGAGGAGCTGGCGGGGTGGGTGAGAAGGAAGCCCAGCCCAATATCTGAGCTGGCGAGTTTAGGGTAGGGGGCAGGGTAAACCAGCCAGGAGACCCCTGTGACAGGTAGATGTTGGCTGGGGTTTCTGTCCCGCCTGGTCTCACAGCCATTCAGTCCCAAAGAAACACACAGAGGTCTACATTAATCATAAACTGATTCGTCTATTAGCTCAGGCTTTTTATTAACTCTTATAACTTACATTAACCAATAATTCTTGTCTCTGTGTTAGCCACATGGCTTGGTACCTTTCATCAGTGAGGCATTCTCATCTTGCTTCCTCTGTGTCTGGCTTCCTCTGTGACGACTGCAGACTGACTCTTTCCTCTTCCCAGAATTCTCCTGTTCTCCTCACTCTGCTTCTACTTCCTGCCTGGTCTCCCCACTTCTACTTCCTGCCTGGCTACTGGCCAATCAGTGTTTTATTAAAATACAAGTAACAAATCTTTACAAAGTACAAGACCATTGTCCCCCAGCAGGTAGAGATTGAGGGAGGCTAGAAGAACCAGCATCTGCTTTGATATGTTAACGGATACCTGAGTTACCCATTTGTCCACGAGTTAGAGACACCTGTAACCTTGCTTTCAAGTAAAAATAAGATGGGTGGTGTGCAAGCAGGTGGGAGTTGCTGTCAGCCAACACACATTTGACTAAATATAGAGAAATGGGGCCGCTTTCTTTCCAAGTCATTGTTTCTCGGAGCGAACCACTGGCGATAGAATTTTTGCATGCAGGCAGGCTGAATGCCCTAGTTCCCTAGGCTCTCATATGTGGCTCAAGCCCCTGCAGACTCAGAGTGGATATCTTTGGTCATGAATTTTCAAGGCTAAATTTTCCAGCACTCAGAGCTTTAATAAGGTGTTTCGGGTTTCTGTGACTCTGAGATAAATGTTCCTGCCTCCTCTTTATTTAGGTTCTAGATCTTCATGGGTGATCAGAAACTTTCCATCTCTTAGAACCCCACAAATTTGGAGGTGTTGTTTTTCCTGTGTCACCTAGGTCCACCTTGGCAGCCTTCGGTTACCACAGGCACCTGTGAAATTCTGCAAACAAAGCTAATTTTGCCGGCCCTGGTAAGGCAGACATTTATCTAATGCAGGTGAAGGGACACTGTCACAGGTTGTCAGTCATTGTAGAAATTCTTCTGGGGGGTTCTAAGTCAGGTAATAAGAAACTTTCCAAGCATGGGGGTAGGGCCATCCCCCACCCGTTCCTAAAATAATTCTCAGCACAAATTTCCCTTTCGGGTCAGAAAGAAAAACTGCACACGCCACTCCCCCTACCCCCACCCCCAGGTCACATGTCTCTGACTCTAGCAAACTTGTTCTGGTGTTTACCTCTCTCTGCTCTGGCCCATCCACATCCCCAGAATCCTGCCCACTCCAGCCAGGGCACACTCTCTGCAGGTCGTGGTGGTCTCCAGCTTCCCACCGCCATTACCCTCCCGACTCACTTCCTTCCCTTCTACAGACAGCTTTGCCACATTCATTACCATTTCTGAAATGCCTTAAGAGAAACGGCCAAGACCGTATTCCAGAACCGGGCCTTTCCCTTCCTTTAAGCCGTAATTGCAGTCTGCACGGGGTAAAGGGCCCTGCAGAGCGGTTTCTCCCTGCTAGAACCTGAGGAGTCACACCCCCACCGCGCACTGCGCTCTGTGGCCCCCATCTGCACCGGTGGTGGTGTGCTCCGGGGCTACACGGCTTGGAAGTTAATTTAACCCCTCTGCCTTCACCAGTCTCTCCTCCTTCTCGCTGTCTGAAGACGTGCTGCCATGTTCAATTTTTTTTTTTTTATTTTTAAAGCTCATCTCACACTTTTGAATTCTCAGTTTAGTTACAGGGTAGGTACCCCGTCCCAGTAGGTAACTTCAAGCCTCCTCTGTACCCTGTGAACCTGGGAGAAGCGAAATGTACAGTTCTCTTGGCCACTGCGTAGGGACCATCACATAGACTCTTGGTAAGCACCACTTATTGGTAAGAAAGTTCATATTTCTTTAAGGAAATGAAAGGGTCCTCTAAGGACATGCACTGATTGTCTCAACACTTCCTTCGGTGGTCACGTGTTTATCAAGCTGATCAGTGTAATCCTTTCCTGAAGAAATAGTTAAAGCTAGCTATTGTGCCCTCACTATTCTCCCGGGCCAGCCTGAAAAAGCATCCTTGGAGAATGGAGTTGGTGCTCTCTGCCCTACATGGTGCACTTCTATCTCAGACCTGTGGAGCTTCCTCTCTCTACAGTGATGAAATCCACAGGGTTCAGCAGTCAACTCATCAACGATGAGTGTGCAGCGGGGCGCGGAGTGGGGGGAGAGAGACAAAGACGGAGGAGGAGGCCACACAGAAAACTCAGTCCCCAAGGCTGAGGAGATACACTCGAATCGCGTGAGAGAGAGTGAAATCAGTGGAGCTGCGGGCCAAGGCTGCTCTGGGGTTGAAATCATTCTACACGGAGGAAGGAAGGATGGGGGCAAGAGTTTTCCCAGAAGAGGTTTTTGAGGGAAAGTACAGTCTCTGACAGGCCGTGGAGCCTGTACTGTTGCAGATACAGAGTTAACTGGAAGAGAGTGAGGGGGGCTTAGAACACCCTTACTAAATCAGAGTACTGTAATCTTCCTCAGCTCACGTCATTAGAAAAAAAACACTTTAAGAATCCTAAAGGAATAGCATGGATAGTGAAGTCCTCGGAAATAATAATAATAATCATCATCATAATAATAATAACGGTCATGATAACGTGATTATTGTTTGTGAAAGTGTAAACGACAGCATTGTAGCTGAGGACCGGCTCACCCATTGTGCAGATGAGCTCACTGGAGTGCAGAGGTCCTTGTCTCAACCCCAGAGCTCATTAGCAGGAAAGCAGTGCTGGGCTTCTTCTGCACCTGGCCGCTTAAGTGAGATCGCTGCCACTGACATATGTCCCCCTGCAGCGCCAACATGTCCTGTATCTCAGAGGAGGCTAGACAGTGCTTGGAGGTATGATCTCCTCTCAGGTAGAGCTCAAAGCTGGAGTGTTGGGGTTGCACAGCCCACACCGTTCTGCAAACTTTCTCAGCAAAAGTAAAGCCAGTTGCGAGTGATGGGGTATGAGACAGACACATACGGACTGTGTGTAGAGCCTTCTGTCTTCCAATCTGCAGTCACGACCTGATTAAGAAGCACAGGGGGCTGGGAGGGGGACTGTTGTGCCTCAGCTGTCATCTGACATATGTCTAGCCACACACCAGCTAAGCTTCGCTCCGGAGCTTACCAGCAATCTGGTTCCAATCAGATATGTTCTGCCTGAGTAGGATAAATCACTTAGGTGATATGCTGACAGAAAAAAAAAAAGAAAGAAAAGGAACAGTCTGCATGCTTGGAAAGCTTGGGAGGATTTAAATTATGTGCTGTCACTTCAGAGAGGCTCCTCTATCCCCCACACCACCACCTCCGAATTGCCTGTGGGAGGGAGCTGCGGAGCCTTGCGTGCAAGCTCTGCCATAACCCAAGGCTTAACATAAACTTCAGGCTCTCAAGTCATTGGGAAAGAACAGGTATATCCGGTTAGGTCTTTTGTGCTTGTCTGCACGCAAATTGAAAAGCGCAAGCGCGTGCAAAGCTAAACTCCTCGGAGCCTCTGGTTCCGGAGAAGGGAGGATGCCTTGGAATGGAATTTGTTCACGACCTCCCCTTCTTCTTTTTTTTTTTTTTTTTCATGGCGTGAGGGCGATCGAGCTTGTTTACGGGACATTCTTGCGCCTCTGAGAGGCTGAGGTCAGAAAGGGTGGGATGTGAAAGTGGGCCTGGTGCCAGATAGCCTGCTGGGCAGGGGGGCTGCAGAGAACCAGGGGTCAGGGCATGGTTTTATGGGGGAGGAGGCAGGCGTGCGGAACTTCAGCTGGTGCCGACACTGCCAAGTTGACTTGGTCCTGAATGGAATTCACAGATGGAGGTGGTTTGGGAAGGGTGTGAAAGGACTCCCGGACCTTGGGGGACCATGCCCTGAAGGTCGTGGTCGCCTCAGCTCCCCACTTCTCTACTTCCCCTAAGTCTGTCCTGTCCCTGGAGCCATTAGTCTCCGAACCCTCCAGGAGGATGTCTCCATTAGGAGCAGGTCCGCTCTGTCTTCATGCTCTCTCCAACGCCAAGCAGGATCACTGCTCTAGCGGCGACAATAGCCTTCTGTCTCAACAGGAGGGAGACCTGTGCATTTGGCCCTCCTGTAGTGACATTTCCACTGTCATCAATTTTCCCACTTAGTATGGCTGAGCAGCAGGAGAGTTCTTGGAACCTGGTAGATGTGAAGCCAAATTTCAGGTCAGCCACAATAGAGACTTGTGATTTTGATGGATAACTTCACATTTTCCTGCCTTGCTCTGTTTCTCTATAAAACGGGGATTAGGATAATAGCTATCTCCAGCAGTTGATTGTGAGGGATTAAAGTAAAAGATTTATATCAAGCGCTTGGCACACTACTGGCCTTAAAGTGCTCAGTCTATAGTAGTGCTTAATATATTATTAGTAATATATTATTATTGTCACCCTTAGTATTATTGGCATCACTGCCATTCAAGATGCCACTGCAGTTTTAGGCTTTGGCTTGATGCCTGCTGGCCCCAATCTGAGAGTACTCCCTTCTTCTCCTGAGCTACGTTTCCCCAGCCCACCTGACTCAGGTACCCCTGGGCTCAGAGCAACTTGGATTTGCTGACTAGATCTATTTTCTTCCTCACCCTTCCTGTGCTTAGAGGCCATCAGTCAGATGGGTGGTTGCCATGGGAAGGTGTCATCTTTCTGGCCAGACCCCTGCTGGGACTCCTCTTGAGGTGCTGCCTGAATGTACCCACACGTGTCTTAGGGGCTTGTCTCAGAATGTCAGTATTTGGAACATCACTCCTTTGAGAGCCACCATTGGGTCCGGCAACTTTCTACATCACAAAAAAGTCAGACTGTTTGAGGCGGGGGTCCCCAAAGGGTGGTCCAGGAACCCCATGTCTCTGAGACCCTCTTTTTGAGGGACCCACTGGGTTGAAACTATGATCGTATCTTTTGCCTATCTCACTCTTACCCCGAGGTTCCCCAGGGATCTCCGTGATATTTGACATCATTAGCAATTGGATGCAGAAACAGGAGAATCCAGCTGTTTTCTGTTAAATTGGAAATTAAAGAGATTTGTAAAAACACAAAGCAATGTCCTTCTGACTAAATATTTTGGTTTTTGGAAAATATAATCATTTCCTTAAAAGATTTGTATCACCATGCACTATCTTTATTGTTTTTAATGGACTAATGTGTAAATATTTTTTAATTACTTAAGCCTTCATTTCTAAAACTGTAAATATTGATAGTTATAACTCAAGATAAACAATAGTTCCTTGGACTTTATAGTAATTTTTCAGAGTATGAAGAGGTCGTGAAAGAAAAATGTTAGAGAAATATTGAGCTAAGCTTTTGGCACCATGACCCGTGAAGTCATGGTTTTGCTTATCTCCTCCCGAATAAACCTGTCACCTCTGGGGACTGGAAGAGTGTGAATTTTATGAGGATTTCAATATAATGGGTTTGAGTGAAGCAGATCTAGCTACAAAGCCTTCATTTTAGGTTCACACCAATGTTCTCATCTTTTAGCCAGTGTTTTAAAGGAAGCTTTGTAATGCTCACTCAAGATTTGCCCAGAAATTAGACACTAAGTTGCACCAGCAAAAGACTAAGGATATCCCAGGTCGGGAGAGGAGGGGAGAGCTTGACTCACGTTTGCCTCTGGAACAAAGATGGTTGCCTTTTGGGATCTTAGGCTCCTGTAGGAAGTAACCTTATCTGGCCATGGAGGGCTCTTGTACGGCCCAGATCCTTAACAGACTTATAATAGTATGAGATATGCCTATACGTGGTATGAGGTTGGAAGGGAGAGGCTTGGCAAGTCTTGGTGATGAACAGTAAGTCAATGACTGCTTGTTTACTGATATAGTAATGGTGGTCTTTGGAATCTGCTCACCTGAGTTCAATTCTCATCTCCTGCTATGATGGGGCTGTACCTTGGAAGTTCACCCTCTCAAAGCTTGATCCCAAGGGTGGTGGTGTTAGTGTGATGGAACCTTTGAGGGGTAGGGCTTAGGGAAAGATAATTTGGTTGTAGTAGCTCTATTTTCATGAACAAATTAATGGCACCCTGAAGAAGTGAACCAAGTCTCACAGGAGTGGATTTGCAGATCAAAGTTGTCCCCAGTCAGTCCTTCTGAATGTAGCCTTTCTACTACACGCTGCTCTCCCATGTTGTGACAAAGTTAGAGGACCTTTGCCAGGGTACTTCACTGTGTTATTGGGATCCTCCAGTCTCCCGACCTGCAAGTCAAAGAAACCTCTTTATGTTTCCCTACTTTGTGTATTTTGTGCTAGCAACACAAAGTGGACTCATCGCCACCTTTCTTTGCAACCCACATGACTCTAGACAAACACAAAAAACAACAACAACAAAAAACCCTTTATGTATGAAATAGGCTAACATACCAATCTCTTGAGGGTGCTTTGGAGAAATATGAAGCAAGATTTAAACACAGAGTACAATGCCCATCACTTAGGGGTGCAGTGGGAATCTAGTTTCTTTCCTTTCTCTGCCTCCAACTAGCTTTGTTGTTTGGGGGGATTCTAAGAGAATAGCTAGAGGAACACAAGCCACAGGCCCTATCTTATGATTATTACATAAGAGAAACAACTTCATAATTGGGCATAGTGGCCTGTATGTAGAGCTCAAAATGTTGGTGTGTGCATTCCTTGTTAAATGATGTATGCAATTTGATTTTGTCCTCTTTAATGTTCTGAAGGAAACCCAGGCTAGTACTCATAGCCTGGCAGTAAAAGAATATGGAAACAGGTCCTCTGCTAGTGGAGAGTCCCTTACATATCCCTATGGTAGCTCATACCCCAGAGAGTCCACTGGGATGTGGCTGGGCCTCAGAAGACTTCAGGCACAGGCACATCCCTACTGCATCAGGCGTCCCTGAAACAGGAGAGTGAGAATCGAAAGGACGTGACAGCTGGCTGGATGCCCCAGCCAGCCCCAAGCACGTAACAGTGCCAGGTTGTCAAAGCTTGGATGCTAACAAACCCATCCCTCTTCCTGCACTTAAATTCTTAAAACAGATGACCCATCGGAGACTGACTAAGCACAAGGGGAAAAAGAAAATTGGAGGTTAGTCAGTGCCAAAGTACAGACTGTTGCTTGTAATGTTTCCAGTCTGGACTGGGAAGGCTTCTGGCCACTTTCCTCCCTGGCATTTAGGAGGAAGAGCTGAAGATCTCCATGCCCTGCTTTCTGCTGCAGGCGCCTGTGACAGGATCATGGTGTGGCTGTCATATGGGTCATACGTCCCATGTCTTGAAGTCTTGTGCATTTCTTCCCAGGGCTGGAAGAGAAGCAAGTGGATGAACCTTCTAGAAAGCAGCACAGTACTGCTCCCTTGGTGTCCATCCCCAGGAAGGCCCCACAACACACCCTTGAGTTTTCACCCAGTCTGGCTCCCTCATCTTTGCTGCCAGGGACTGTTGAGGACTAGCCTGGAGCCTTCTTTCACCTCTAGGCTGCAAAACACACCCATCAAAGTCAACAGAGAGCCTGGACAAGAGCCTCAGAAGGAGGGAGCCAGGGGCTTTTGGGAGCGGAGCACGCAGCTCCCACAGAGGCAAGCTCGGGTGGGGTAAGGTGGGGTAAGATAGGGTTAGGAAGAAGTGCCGCAGAGCCACCAGCTGGAGTTGGTGGAAATCACAGGTTGGAGTTGGTAGAAATCACTGAGCCTCTCTGCCAAGAGTAGATGGCTGGGCGAGAGCCTTATAAAGGCAGAAGCAAATGGCCTCCCACAGAACAGTCACAACTGATGCTGTCTGAGTGGCTGCCACAGGACAGGCACCAGTCTAGAAGCTTGGCATGAGCTCACTCGTTCGTCCTCACACAGCCCTGGGAACCAGTTCCTGCTGCCATTGCCATTTTACTGACATCTAAACTGGGCCTAGAGAAATGACTTAAAAACAGGGAAGCCACTCAGCTCTACATGAAGAGCAGCAGCATTCAGACCCTGGGAGTCTGGCTGGCACTCAGTGCATTACCTAAGAAAGATACCCAGAAACTCAGGGTTCTGGGTCTGGGCTGGCAAGAGTTGGCAAGTGGCTAAGGGGTTAGTGTCCTCGTAGCTGTCGCACAGAGCTGACAGACTAGGTGCTTATTCTTGTGACAGAGAATAAAGCACTCCTTCAAGACCATGGTTTGCAGCTCAAACTGTAAGTAATAGTGATACCACTTCCGCGACTGGTTGATTTTTATTGAGAGTTCATTTTGTCGTGAACTATACTAATTGATTTTTCTCATTTACTCCTCATGACCACTTCTCGTGGTTGGGATATTATTTTTTTTTAAAACCCTAACTTTAACCCTAAACTGGGGAAACTCAGGCTCAAGAGTGCTTAACAGACCTAAAGTCACTATTTATATAAAGAACCCAGCCTTAGACCCACGAGTGCCAACCTCCTGATGAGTGGCGTGTTGAATGCATGGCTTCCAGTCTCCTGTAAAGCACTAGAAGATCTTGAAAGGCATCTGGGCCTGAGCCGAGGGGGGGGCATGTGAAGAACTGTAATTATTTTAGAGCGGGTCTGTGCGGGGTGCTGCTGTTTCCCTCCCCAGACTCCGGGAAGCCTCCCTTTGGGACGAGGAGATCTGGAATCCCCCCTTCGATTGTTTCACCGTCTTGAACCTGGGGTTTTCCTCATTTGTCAGGAGGGAAAGATATTCTGGACCCAGGCACACATTCTCCTTTGAAATAAGAACGAGTTTGGAAGACAGATGATATTTGTAACTTTGTGTCCTGTGTTTGCAGAGCTAAGTTAAAGTAATAGGGCTCTGTAGGGGGAGCAGTGAGTGCTCTGACCACATGCTACCAGGAGGTTGTGGGCATGCACCTAGCAGGCCTTTGCAAGAGGTGATGGGGTGAAGTTATTCTATATGTCTGGGTAAGCTTTGACACTTGCAGATACCTACAGAAGCAGAAGGAGAAGCGAACTCGCTGAAGTGGAGTCGAGAGTATCAGAGTCAAGGACAGCCCAAATGATCACCTAAGTCATTATTTTAGGGTGAAGTCATGTCAGAACTGTTCTCCAGGGTCGTCTAAAAGCAGCAGCTCTACATCTTCCTTTGAGGTCAACACTGTTCAGCTGGAAAAGGTCAACAAATAGTAATAATCTGAATAAGATCTATTCATATCAGATGCATATAAATAGAAGGTCCAGGGTTTCTACACCTGGGGTCTGGGAAGCAATGAGAGCGGTACATCTTCCCAGTTGTTCTGTGTCATCTATTGGTTGGCTCTTGCAGCAAGAATCTACTTATGGACTGTGCAGGCATGCTTTAAGAATGTGTTTCTGGGGCTGGGGGGACGCTTACAGCCAGCTGGATGTCCAGGTCCAGGTGATCCAATGCCCTCTTCTGACACACACGCATATATGCATAAATAAAAAGCTTTAAATGTCTTATCTCATCAAAACAGAAAATAATAAGATTTGTATAATATTGTGATTATAGGATATCGTAAGAGCAGAGCACAGCGCAAACCATGGCCCAAAGCTCATTGTTTTGAAAAAATCAAGAGGAGGCCACAGTCACCTGGCCATAGACAGGCTCTTCAAATGCTTTTACTGTCCTGAGCTAGTCTCCATTTTTCAGGGCTGACAAAAGCATAAATATGGTTTTTCTAAACAGATGTAATGACAAGTTTCCTTCTAAATATTTATCTTAATAGCCATGGTTCTATGCGGCCTCTCGGGCCTCATCAAGGGTGCTTCATTTTGCAAGAGATAGTAAATACTACAGACTGTCGTAACTGGTAAGGGCCAGAGTAAGTGTCTGTGGAGTGTTTATCCCTAAATACTACAGACTGTCGTAACGGGTAAAGGGCAGAGAATGAGTGTCTGTGGAGTGTTCAGCTCTAAATGTCTGTATCACACCAGCTCCCTGCAAGGCTCAGGGAACACCAGAGAATTATTGGTAGGGAGAGTGTAAGAACTAGAGCTTACTAGTTCTTACTAGGGAGGCTGCTGCAAAACAACATGTTCTGGATAGAACAGGGGCTGTTGGACTTTTGTTGTAATCACGGCTGCTCTGGTTTTCCTGTACAAGACCTACACAAGATGAAGCCAATTAACATTGCAGCACGGATGTGGCTGGGACTCTTTTTTTAAAACTTGCATTGGTTCTTTGTTGATTTCATATCATGCATTCTGATTCCACTCATCTCCCCATCTCCTCTCATCAGCCCTCTGCCCTTGCAACACCCCCAAACAAAAAGAAATTTAAAAGGAAAACAAAACAAAAAAACCAAAGCAAAGAAACAAAACGGAAAGAAAAACTAAAAGAGAGAGGGAAAGAAGGAAAGGGGGAGAGAGAGAGAGAGAGAGAGAGAGAGAGAGAGAGAGGAAGAAGAAGAAGAAGAAGAAGAAGAAGAAGAAGAAGAAGAAGAAGAAGAAGAAGAAGAAGAAGAAGAAGAACCTTGAACTGGAAGCTGTAGTGTGGCCCGTTGAGTCACAGTTTACCCTTTAGTCCATCATCTCTTCTTGGAAGTGTTCATTGCCACAAGTCATTGTTCTGTCTTGAAGCCTCTGGCTTCTGACACAGAACCAACAATGGGCTCTCACTGGGGCGCCTCTTGGATATCCTGTTGTCCTACGTCATGGAGATCCTGCTGTTTTGAGTCTATAGACTCATCCCCTTCATGTGCTCCAACATTCATAGATTCTGGGGATGTTGGGGTGGGCCAACTCATAGCCCTGGTTCTGGGCTTGGTCAGCCTGCCAGCTTTCCCTCATTGGCACTAACGGTGGGACAAACTCTCCATCGCTGCCTGGCTCTGGGGTCACAAGAGTGGGAGAGCTAGCCCTGAGCCTCATTAGCTGTAGCCCACAAGACAGTGGACTCTGTGCCCATCTGAACATCTGGACTGCACACTAGAACTGACCCTGCTGTTGGGGACATAGGTAAGCCAGCCCTGGGGGCGTGAGAGCAACAGAGCTGACCTCCCCACTTGGGCACGGATAAGGGGATGATGCCTTCCCTCTTTGCTTCTTGTTTCCTGTGGCAGGTGAAAGGACTGGTTGGAAAGTTCTCGCAAGAGTAAGAGAACTAGCCCTGCCTGTCACCAGCTTCAGCCCGCAGGAGAGTGGTCCTGCAACCCACCTGGGCCAAACGGTAGAGCTGGCCGTGGTGATGTGTGGAGTGTGGGTGACCTGGATCTGGAGACCTGAGAGCGGGACAACTGGCCCATCTCCTTGCTTCAGGCTGCATTGGGTGAGGTAGGGGACACAGTGAGCGGGGACTCTTGATGTCCAAGCCAGAACTGAACAGCTATTGGTAGCCTATGGCCACTTTAGGATGAGCAGCCAGTATTCTTCAGCCCATGCTCCTGTGGATGGCTCCATAATCATGCACAACCAGGCAGCACTAATTGGCCTCAGTGGGTTATTCAGAGAGAGGGAGGGAGAGGGAGGGGGAGGAGAGAAGAGGGAGGAAGAGAGAGAGAGAGAGAGAGAGAGAGACAGAGACAGAGACAGAGACAGAGACAGAGAGAAGTTGGGAAGGGAATGTGAAGGATTTCAGACCAAGTTGGAGGAATGGAGTTGGGGGTTGTAGATGATAAAAATATATTGTAACCGTGTATGAATTTCTCAAAGAACAAAAAATAGTACATGCTTAAAAAAAACAAACAGAGCAAAACAAAACCAAAAACCCCAAGAGTATCAACATGGCCTCCAGGGCTAGAAAATTATCTTCAAGCTACAAGATGTGTCTGGGAAGAATAAATGTAAAGTTTATATTGAGAAAAATAAAACATTAGTTGAAAAATGGACAATTCAAGTTTGTGCCAGCTCTCAGGTACAGTCTCACAAGGTGATCCCAACCTCAGTGAAGTGTAACTATTCTAACTGGAGGCACTTAGAAAGGAAAAGACAACAGACCTGGGATATGATCAGTTCCAGGCATTTGCTTCAACAGGAATATTAAACTCTTACATTGTCCAGGAGGCCCAGACAGTGGACACAATGCTTGAAACCAGGTTACTCAAATGATGACTAAGGGACCAGGACATTGTTTAAGTGACAGGAGAATGGTTCAGAGGCAACATGGTGGCTCTCCTCAGGCATGCCACTTGAAAGGTATGTTCGTTCAGATAAATGTCAAAGAATAGCTCAAGGTTTATTATAACATAACAAAGTTCATTCTGGAACTTTCTTGCTTCTGAAAAGAGCCTCTTAGTATACAGAACTTCCTCACTAAAGAAATGGAAAGGCCGTAGCGTCTTTAATAGCAGAAGGGGTGAATTCCATTGAGGTCAAGGCCAAAAAACGCTAACATGTAATTATCCAGCTCTTATGTTCTCTCTGGGATTATGAAGGAAAAACAACCACTTAGGTTATTTAACTACCAATTATTTTTTTTCAAACTTTGGGCACGAGTACAACTTTTTTTCAAGCTTGAATTTTTATCTCATTATGGTAAAAGAAGAAAACTTGGGAGAAAAAGACAGATATAATACCAAAATTAAGAGGGTAAAGGAACAAAAATAAAAGCCTGGCCCTGAAGCCGGGATCTGCTGTTCGCTTTCCCGGAGCCAAGTATACATTCTGTCTTTTTTTTTTAAAATGGGAAGTTTGTCGAAATACATATTTTCTTAGTAACCTAGTAAGCACTTAACTTTAGAAAAGGAAAATGAAAAACAATATCCCCTGTTTGTCTACAGAGTTTCATGTGAGTCAAAGGATCTGGGGGAACAGGGCCTTTATCCCCCTGCTCTTGTCTGAAAGGCACATTTCAGAACTGGACCAGGCTGTGGCAGAACCCCAGAGGATAGATGCGCAAAATCAACCATAGATCCTGGAGTTCTTTCCCTTCCCGTGGCCCCATTGCTGCGCCCAGTTGTTCTAGTGTAGTGGCTGGAACACTAGATGAAATGATCACAAAGTTTAATGTTTAGGCGGACGAGTTTGCTCTTTCCCCCACTCCTCCTCTTATTTTTTTTTGTTCCCACTTTTCTGCTGGTCTGCTCTTTAATCTTCCATGAGAAAGAAAGAAAAGGGTTCAAAGAAAGTAGAAAGTATGTGGGCATGGGTTTGTATGGGGCGTGGGGTGAGCAGAGAGGCCAGGATGTATGTAGCTCAGTGATAGGACATTTGTATGACATGTATAAGGCTCTGGCTTCCTCCTTCAAATGGAGGGGGAAAAGGAAGAAAGAAGAGAAGGGGAAAGGAAGGAAGGGAGGAAGGGAGGGAGGAAGGTAGGAAGGGAGGGAGGGAGAGAGGGAGGGAAGGAGGGAGGGAGCAAGGAAGGAAAGAAGGAAGGAAGGAATGGAGGGAGGGAAGGAGGAAGGAATGGAGGGAGGAAGGGAGGAAGGGAGGGGAGGAAGGAGGGAAGGAGGACGAAAGGGAGATAGAGTTACAAATAGAACTGCAAGGTAGGGAAGATTGGAGAAAAGGTTGCCTTGGAGGAGAGGAGAAGTAGAAGCTGGAAATGGACCCAGGGAAAGGGAAAATGAGAACACAAGAAGAACAAAGGGGAAGAAAAAGGGCCCCAAAGGAAAGCAGCCAAGAGAAAAGGAGGAAGCGAAGCAGTGGTGGAGGCTGTTGCTGGTACAGCAGCTACAGGGTCACAGCACCAGCTGCTGTGTCCATGTCTTGGAACCTTGAGTGGCAGATGTGAGAAGGAGTCTGAGAACAGTCAGGATTCTGTGCATGGATGGAAAGATGGGGTGGGTTGTGGTGGCTCCTTATCTTCCTGGTGTTTTGTCCGTCTTTCTTTTTCTGATTATAAAACAAGTTCTTAACTATAGTGTGAAACCCAAATACCAGCCTGGCCTTTCAGAGTCCTTCTAGGACCTTGGAAGAGATGCTTTCCTTCTCTCAGGGTTTCCAATGGAAGGCTTCCTGTGGCTAGCTTCTTCACCCAGCATGTGAAGGAAGTAGAAGAACGAAAATCAGCAGAAGTAGAGGCAAGGAAGAGCCGCTTTGCCTGGGTCGTTCCATGCCCTGAGCTGTCTTAACTAATCCTATGAGCTCGTCCATTTTTGCCCTGTGTAAACTTCAGCTGGGTCTTGGAGTCAATACACTATAAAACGTTTTAAAACCTCCACTTTAAACCATTCTCTAACTTAACTGCTCTTTCTGAAAGTTAGTTGCAGGAAAGAAAAAAAACAAAAAGAAAAAAATTCAAGTTTGAGATTTCAGAGGGCAAAATCCTTCACCCTTTCTGTTTTGTTTACTGAGAGGGGATTTCTAAATTTAGGATCCACAGGTTGGCTGAGAAATTCTGATGGTTATCCCAAAGCCCCATCACAGATGATTGGCTAAGAGAGAACAGAACCCCATTTTGAGATGGATCAGGAATAAATATCAGTGCTTTGGATCGATCTATCTACCTATCTATATTTATGCTAAAGTTTTAATTGAGGACTAAGTAGTCAACCCCTTCGGTGACATTTGTACTAAAAAAAAAAAAGCCTGGAAGAGACTGACACCTGATGACGGTGCACTGTGGCCAGTCACGTCAGTGTCTACGTCTTCTTTGATAAGAGCCTATCTCCCCAACAGCATTGGTCCGACTGGTTCCTCTACTTTTTGAGACCCTGTCCTAGCAGAGGAGCTGTGCCCAAGGAGAGCATTTCACTGTGGCAGGCAGGCAGGCGTGCAGACGATGATCTAAAAGCTACCCAGCATTTGTTAAACAGGAGTTCTTAGCCTTGCTTTTTATTTTAAAATAGCAGTTGACTTGGCTTGAAGGCAGCTTCCACCTTCTCTAATTCTGGCAGAGACGCTGTGAGATGCGCTGGGAACGTGCGCCAGCTGGTTGTAGATTCTTATCTCCTAACCTAGTGCTGTGGTGGGAGTCTAGTGCTGGTGGTAGAGTCCCAGGTCACTAGTCAGGGTCCTGCAAAGCTGAATATCAAAAGTTGCCACAAACCTCCTTTGAAAGTATGATTTGCATGTGTCTCCAAAGAGTGCATGTGTTGCCACTTTAATTTCTCAGTGTGGTGCTGATGCCTAGTGGGAACTTCTAGACACTGGGAGCAAAGAACATGCTGTGTTGTGGCCTCTCCTGGGTACTCTCTGCCCTAAGGGACTGTGGCCATGACTGCCCCCTTCCTTCTCCCTCTTCTCGGGAGCTGGGGGAATGCTCTTGGAGGGCTGGCATTCCTGCCAACTGAACTGGGATCCCAAATAAGCCTATTTTTCTCTGTGAATGGGTCAGTCTCTAGCCTTTTGTTACAACATGAGCAAAACAAACTAAGACAGACACGTTGGAGTGGCGCAGCTCTGAGAAACCAATGGTTCTTATGAAACTAATGCTCTTGCCCCCCAGGCCAACTTCATCTCTGGTTTGAGTACTCGACCTTGGTGTATATAAAATCCCATTCAGAAAACAGCAGAAGTTACCGAAAACACTTATAAAAAGGCATTTTCTTAGCAGGCCAGGCATTTCATTCACAGATGTTAGACACTTTTTCAAACACCTTCGTTAAGTTTCTTTAGAAGGTACTCAGTTATCCCAGCGTCGTCTATGAGGCACCTTCTACTGGCCTCCCTCATAAACGCCAACTTAAGTGTAGTAAGCATACCTTTTCTTTGTGAGTCTTACAACCCTGGGTCATGAACAAAGAGCATCAGATTCTTCCATCTGATTAAAAGGTATTGCATTTATTATGTGTGTGTCTGTGTGTTCTGGCACAGGTGGGGAGGTCAGAGGATCACTTGTTTACATTGGTTCTCTCCTTGTACCTTGTGGGTGCCAGGCATCCAGTTCAGGTGGTCAGGCTTGTTGGTCAGCGCGCTCAGCTGTTGAGCCTCTGGTTAGCTCTTGGCTGATTAAAAAAACTATCTATCTATATTTATATATTATATAAATTATATATGATATATATTATTTTTTTAGCAAGAAAGACAACTTTGGGCCTCTTAAGTATGCTTTTACTCCGTATAAACCTGTATGAGGAATTTGGAGTGGGACTTTGGGAGTTCAAATCCCGTCTTCACCTCTGTGTGACTTAAGTCCCATAATCTCTCTCAATCTGTTTTTTTTTTTTTTTTTGTAAAAGAGACAATAACACAACATTGGGAGTGGGTAGTCCGGGGATCACACCAATGGACTGGAGCTACAATTCCTGCAAGCAATCTATCTCTTCTACAGCTCGCCCTTTCCAGAGCCTGGCAGAAACCTTGTTCTCACAGGTGTTTTGAAAGTATGATTCTATGCCTTAACCGGAAGGAACTGGAGAAACTGCTTCCAGGACCTTGAGTCACCCGTGGGAAGCGCCCCCATGGTCCGCAGCCCCGCATTTGGGAACCAGGCTGCGGGAACGAGGGTCGAGAAGCCAGCTGCGATCGAGCATCCTTCGGGCAGGCCCTGCGGGCGCAGCTGTGCGTGCGTCGCCAAGGGTGGTGGCGGCAGGCACCTCGCCCTTGGCCGCCGCCTCGGCGTGTCAGGTGGCGTGAGAAGCGCGGGAGGGGCGGCCGCGAGCAGCGCCCAGGGAGATGACTGGAGCCCTACTTCCCAGAAGCGGCGCACGCAAGGCACAGCTCCGCACGCAAGGGGGAGGTGACAGCAGAAACTTTTCAACCCGAACTTTCGCAGGCTTGCAGAGCTGCCTCCTCCTCCCACACACCGCCCCCTCTTAGGTCTCGCACTCCAGAACTGCCCCAAGCTTGGATCAGAGCCTGAGTGCGACCAGAGCGCGTCCAGCAGGTGGCGTGGCCCTTATCTTTTCAAAGTGGGAAGCCTCCAGGCCTGCTGTGCTTTGTGTGCCTCCGAAGGATGGTCAGCCGCTTTCAGGGTTTCCTGATTTCGCCAGCAGAGGTGGAAAGAGATCTGTGCACACAAAGGGCCACGACTGTAGGGCCAAATGGTTTGCAAGACCTTAAGATAAAAATAAAAGCAAGACAAACCGTCTCAAACCAAGCTACCCCGGTACCTAAAAAATGACAAGTTTCCTTTTCTGGCCTGGTGCCTAAGGATCATGAGCAAGGCACCAAGCTCGAGTCACCTGGAGAAGGAGGGCGTGCTCTTGGGTGCTCTCTGCTCAAGCGCGCAGAGGCGTGGGAAATTCTGTCCCAAGCTCGGTTCTGGGGAAATCGTGGGGTCTTGACTGGGGGATAACTGATGACAAGCCCTTATCGCCACGGGAAAACTTTTCAAGGAGGCTTCCAACAAAACTGCCAGCTACTTTTTCAGAACGGTCTGAGCGCGCGGAGCGGACTTCCCATTGAACCATCCTTGGGTCACCCTGAGAGTAGACATGAGACCTGAGAGTCCGAGTCCAAGTCCCAGACTTTCACGGCGCGCCCCGCCCCTCACGCCCCACCCCTCAGGGTCCCGTTTCCTCTCTACCCAGCCCTTAAAACCCCGGGTAGAGGGATGGCGCATGTCACCTCTGGGGTGCGTTGCAGATACCTCTGCGACGCCAGCTTGAAAGTCTCCCTCAGCCTAGGATTTGATTCCAGTTTACCAACTCCTAACCCCCGCCCATCTCAACCGAAGTCCATCTCCGTGAGAAAGCCCCGACTTTGCAGAGCCCCAGGTGCAGTGGAGCTCGGCAAACTTGAGACACTTTTTCCTTCCTTTCCTCCAACCCAATCCAAGTTTAGGTTCTGACTGAGCCAAGAGTGGGTGCTAAAGCAGCGGGCATCAGGTGTCTAGGGCGGGCCTCCAGGTCCCCGGGGGACTCTCAGGTTGAAGTCTTGCCGTGGGCAGAAGCTTCAGGGCTTCTCCCAGAGCCGGTTGCTCTGCACCGCTGGAAAACCACGCTTCGTCGCAGGTCAGTCTGTCCGCGGAGCCACCTTCCTGGGGCCTCTTTAGACCAGTTCTTGAAAGTCAGGGCTCCGGGGTGTTAGGCACTTTAAGAGAAACCTGCCTCTGTGTCTGCCACTGGCCTTGTGTCGGAACTCCGGAAACCGTTAGGCAGCTAGGGATTCAGAAACTAGCGTGTTTCTGCTGGAGGCTGGGTTGGGTATGGAAGGGTAGTCGTAAGCATCTTGTCCAGAAAGCCATCCTTGACCGAGGTAGGCACTGCCTCCTCTCTATTCAACAGGGTTCTGTAGTCCCATGCTTATGCTGGGGCCCATTCTTTTTTTTTTATCTGCACATCTGAGTGTCACGTTTTGCCTTTGTGTCCCCAGCATGGCCACCAGCCTTAGAGCAGACAACCCGCAGCAGCTGAGCCCGCTGTCTACCCAGCAGACCACACTTCTGCTACTCCTCTCTGTCCTGGCCGCCGTGCACTTGGGACAGTGGCTGTTGCAACAGTGGCGACGGAAACCGTGGTCCTCGCCCCCGGGTCCTTTCCCATGGCCACTGATCGGAAACGCGGCGTCTGTGGGCCGTGCGTCGCACCTGTACTTCGCTCGCCTTGCGAGGCGCTATGGTGACGTTTTCCAGATCCGTCTGGGCAGCTGTCCCGTGGTGGTGCTGAATGGCCAGAATGCCATCCACGAAGCTCTGGTGCAGCAGAGCAGCATCTTCGCCGACCGGCCGCCCTTTGCCTCTTTCAGCGTGGTGTCTGGCGGCCGCAGCCTGGCGTTCGGCCCCTACTGCGAGCGCTGGAAGGCGCAGCGACGCTCGGCCTATGGCACGATGCGCGCCTTCTCCACGCGCCACCCGCGCAGCCGCCGCCTCCTTGAGGGCCACGCGCTGTGCGAGGCGCGAGAGTTGGTCGCAGTGCTGGTGCGACGCTGCTCAGGCGGTGCCGTCCTGGATCCAACACAACCGATCATCGTGGCCGTGGCCAATGTCATGAGCGCCGTGTGCTTCGGCTGCCGCTACAACCACGACGATGCCGAGTTCCTGGAGCTGCTCAGCCATAACGAAGAGTTCGGGCGCACGGTGGGCGCGGGCAGCCTGGTGGACGTGATGCCCTGGCTGCAGCTCTTCCCTAACCCGGTGCGCACCACCTTCCGCGAGTTCGAACAGCTCAATCGCAACTTCACCAACTTTGTCCTGGATAAGTTCTTCAAGCACCGCGAAAGCCTGGTACCCGGAGCTGCTCCCCGTGACATGATGGACGCCTTCATCCTCTCCGCAGAAAAGAAGGAGGCCGGGGGACCTGGCGACGGTCCCTTTGGGCTGGACTTGGAGAACGTGCCTGCCACTATTACAGACATCTTCGGAGCCAGCCAGGACACCCTCTCCACCGCTCTGCTCTGGTTGCTCATCCTTTTCACCAGGTAAAGCCTCCAGGAGGGATGGGTCAGTCCTTGCGCTTTTCTCCTTTGAAAAAGGGCGTGTGGCTAAAAGGTCACTAGCTGGGCGCGGGGTTTGAGGTTTCACCCTGCCCCACCCCCATTCCTTAAAACTGAGATCTCAGGGAAGATAAACCCCTACCAACGGGGCCGACTGCGATGCCTTCCCCACCTAGCGTTGCCAGCATCTTTGGCATTGTCTCTGTCCCTTCCCCCTCCTCTTGTGACTGGGAACAAATTTATGAAGAGCCCTTGCCCGCAAAAACAAGATCTTTTTGTCATTTGCGGCAGATCAATCTTGATTCTTCTGGAGCTCAATAGAAACAGAATTGGACCAGTTCCAAGGTTAAGGAAGCTCAGTAAAATGTTAACTAAACACGGCGGCGTACAGCTGGCACTTCCGAGGCTGTCCAGCCCCGGTCTAAACATCCAGCTACCGGCCAGGGTTTTGTTACCACGTAAAGGAAGCCAGCGGAGGCAGGTCCTTAGAGGACAACCTGAGAATAAGGTTTACCCGAAGGCGGAAGCAAATAAAGTCGGAGCAGGCACTTCTGTGACTGCGACAGCATCTAGAGAGGAGTCTCAGGCACCGGGGCCATCCTAGTCTCTGGGCCAGGACACAGACCTCAACAGCCCTGTAAGGCTGCCTGCAACGATTAAGAAGCCTCCCCCCACGCTGTCAGGTGGTCTAAGCAAATGAATCCTTTGTGAGAATTTGAAGATCACCTATTGTTTACCTGAAATTCTGATTTAGCCTGTGTTTTATCTGGAAGCCCTACTGCGTTTCTTAGCACTTAAGGGATACTGAATATTCGCGCCCCTCCGAGTTTAGCCGGCAGAGTTCCTTTCCTGTTGGGATTTACACAATTCGTATTTCTTTAGATGTTCTACATCACATTTTTAGTATATTTAAAGCAACTTTTTAGTAGTAAAGTCAAATCGTGAAAACATACATTGGAAATATGGCTACCAGGGGGGCAAGGGAGGCCGAAACAGAATAAAGGGAATTCAACCCAAGATCAGGAAAAAGGCCTTCTTGGAGTTTGGTAGCCAGGTCTTTCACATTCCAAAATGAGTGTGTACCCTTTGTGCGCGCGCGGGGGGAGGGGGGATCTGTATTGAGCTGTATAAACAGCTTTTCATGTGTTCCAAAGAAATAAAAATAATTTTGGGGTCGTTGCCAGTTAAAGATGACATTATTTTTTCTTTTTCGTGAAGAGGCAATATAATCAGTGGGCAAATTACAATGCCTGTTTAGAGTGTAAATTTCACTGACGCAGCCGGTTGATCCACTCCTACATAGTGTCTGCATTCACAATACAGGGTGGACTAGTAGCTGTTGGTAGGAGGGTTTGGTCCATGCGGTCAAAATGCTTACCATTTGGCCCTTCATGAGAAGCTTTGGGAAGTTCTGATTTTAGCATCTCTCGGTGTTTAAACAGTCGCTCCTTTCCAGTCGCTGCAGCTGTTCTCTTCCACCCCCACTCCTTCCTTCCGAGCCTTCCATTTAAGCTTCCTCGGCCGTTAGCATTGGTTTTTTTCTTTAGAAAAGATTTTTAAACTTGTATTTATTTGTTTTGATATATGTGAAGGTTTTGCCTGACTGTATGTCTGACTATCCAGTACATGCCTGTTGCCTGAAGAGGCCAGGAGGGCGGACCCCTTGGGACTGTAGTTACAAACTCCAGTTAGTTGTCACGTGGGTGCTGGAAATTATCTCAGGAAGTCTGCAAAATCAGCTGGTGCCCTTAACCACCAAGGCATCTCTCCAGCCTGGATTTTAGTGATTTTGAAGGCTACATAATATTTTGTACTAATATTGTAAATATGTAAAATCAGTTTTGAGCTTTAGGATTAATTGTTGGTTTTGACTGCATTTTAACTTTTAAGTATTATTATGGTTATATATCATTATACCAATAAGTTATTTTCTGAAAATAGGCTCCTAGGGATAAACAATTGGGTTTAAAAGTGAAGGACCGAGGGGTTGTTGCCTTATATAGAGTTTACTGTGCACTAAGATTTTGTCTTCCAAAAGAACTGCCCCACTTTCTATCAACAACAGTGCAGGAGTAAAACGTGTACCCCCATCTGAAAAACTCGGGCCCTGCTCTTTAAATTGAGGAAATATGTAGCTTTATCTATCAGGAGACCAACAGTGCTTCATAACATAAGAATGGTGGGGAGAGGGGAGGAAGAATGGGGGACAGAGAAAAAAATATATCTTAATAAAAAATAAATAAAGTAAAAAAATTAATTAAAATTAAAAAAGAAACAGCTACCTGTGAAATTTTCAATTTAATTTTATATGCCTTAGTGCCTTTAACTATTAAATAAACTGCACGTTTTCATGGGGAAAAAGGACAATGAATTGCCTGAAGATATAAGGGAAGGAAAAGAGTCTGCTTTCAGGGCAGCATTTTCACTTTTGTGGGCCTGGGGTCCTTTCGCCTGTGTAGACTTCTCTATAAACACATTGAACAATATCTTATGACTACATCAGTATAAAAATGAATATGTGAAAAGTGTGTTATGAGGACTTCTACTCATAAGTCGATTTGTTTAGGTCTACAGGCGTTACAAGAGACACAGATATTTTCCTGGTGCCCAAAACATACTGTGGGCCTAGGCGCTGTGCTCAGGACATAAGTAGGTCTGGCCACTATCGTGCATCTTTAGACTGTATAAAACTTAAGGGTTTTATTTTCTCACAATGGGAAATAAATCCTAGGCCATAAGAGGCTTATTACAGAAAAATAAGATTGTTGTTGTTTAACTTGCAATATTGAGTGAGAGAAATGAGCCTTTTTTTTTTAATTTCTTTCAGAAATTGTAATTCAGTCCCAGACCTAGTTTGTGGAATTAGAGTAGATTTGCGGTGTGCTGTAGGTGGAAGGTAAACTAAGCTAACTTTGTTCTCTCTCTCTCTCTCTCTCTCTCTCTCTCTCTCTCTCTCTCTCTCTCTCTCTCTCTCTCTCTCTCTCTCTCTCTCTCTCTCATACTGAAATCCAAACAGATACCCTGATGTGCAGGCCCGGGTGCAGGCTGAGCTGGACCAGGTTGTCGGTAGGGATCGTCTGCCCTGCATGGATGACCAGCCCAACCTGCCTTACGTCATGGCTTTTCTTTATGAATCGATGCGATTCACCAGCTTTGTGCCTGTCACCATTCCTCACGCCACCACTGCCAACACCTTTGTCTCAGGCTACTACATCCCCAAGAACACGGTGGTTTTTGTTAACCAGTGGTCTGTGAATCATGACCCAGCGAAGTGGCTCAACCCAGAGGACTTTGATCCAGCTCGATTCCTGGACGAGGACGGCTTCATCAACAAGGAACTAGCCAACAGTGTGATGATTTTTTCCGTGGGCAAACGGCGGTGCATCGGCGAAGAGCTCTCTAAGATGCTGCTGTTTCTCTTTATCTCCATCCTTGCTCATCAGTGCGACTTCAAGGCTAACCAAAACGAGCCCTCAAACATGAGTTTCAATTACGGCCTGACCATAAAGCCCAAGTCATTTAAAATCCACGTGTCTCTCAGAGAGTCCATGGAGCTCCTTGATAGCGCTGTTCAAAAGCTGCAAACTGAGGAGGCTCGCCAGTGAGAAGCCAGAGTAGCAGAGATGTTACAAGAACATCTGACTCATTACCTGGGGAGGGAAATACAGGGTTTTTTCTTTTTTTTTCCAGCTCCACTTTTGGTATTCACTTCTCTAAGTGAGCAGAGACTAAGTGGCCTGAGGGTGGGGCATGTTTACTAATTCGTGGCTCCTCATGGGCTCATGCTGCCCTTCCTGAAAGTATTTTTGAGTCAAAGAGTCTAATTTTGAGTCAAAGGGGTCTAATGATCTTTTTTTGCAATTAAATATATGCACACATATCAACAGATGTGTACAACTACCTAACAGAGTACTTCAGTAATTCTGCCTTTGTAGGTGGATTTGAAATGGAACCTCTATGGGCAGAAATTTATGCCTTCAGAACCTACAGTACACAAAGCTCTAGGATAGACTCAAGATTCAAAGACAAGTGATTTCAATGAAAAATTGTGAAGACCAGAAATTCTTCACCAAGAACCAACTTACTTAAGAAAATACTTTAATTCCTTTGTAGTAGCCCTGGCTGAGGTTCGCTTTTTGCCTGAAGATGTTCCTGCCACTTTAGGATGGACCATAAAGTCAGTTACTCAAAAAGAAATTCTTAGTTAATTTAATAACTGTAGCAGGTTTCAGAGATTAATTAATTTAAAGGTAAATTGTTTAGATGGTAAATTTTTTTTTACAAGTTAAAGTTGCATGCCATTTGGCTGCTAAGGTGAACTGTTCCATTTGGGAGGAGAAAAAAGATTTGCCAGGCCGGCTTAAGTTGTCAAATATGGGACTGTAAGAAACTGGTCTCAGTAGTAAGTCTCATAAATAAAAACAAACAACAAAAAAAACCCCCTAATGTCACCAGACAGTATTCAATGCCTATAAATTTGTTACGTGGTAATTCATAAACATCATATGAATGTAATTTGATCAGAAAAATATTTGAATAGTATATTTCTTATGTCATATTATAAACCAAAAAGTATAATCTTGGAATCTGTCCAAGTCCAGGGAATGAGCTTGACTAAATCAATCTGCTTTGACATCAGGAAACCAAGTAACAGAAAGATTTTTTTTTTCTCATTCAAGGTTCAGACAAGGGACAAATCTCAAAACTAAATCAGCAAAATATGTTCTTATCTGGTAATTGTTATAATACAGATGCTTCTTTGGGGGATTGGCCCCATTAATTTGTTAAAATTCCAAACTCTTGACATACTTCAGCTTTAAATGAGCTTAAAGTCCACCTTGATTATTTCGTTTCGGTTGAAGCTAGAGGGAATAGGGTCATTATTTCTTCGAAGGTGAGACACCTAACCTTTGTCTGAGGACAAATGCTGAAAAAAAAGGGGGCGTGAAATTTCTAGATGTTCTTTATATTAGACCATATGATAGGGAACTCATTACAACTGGGTAGTTTCTCTTTAAATGTTATTATCATTATTATTGTTAGTGTTTTTAAAATTGAGTATTAAGGTCTGTGATTTTGTTTGTTTTGTCTGGAGGCTGTTTAGTGATTGCATTGTGAGCTGGTAGAGATAGCTAAAATCAATCCTTTTATTTAGGATGGTACACTATGAGCAGTTAATTTTTGGTAGCTGGGAAAAAAGAAATCTAAGGTTTTGGATTATGTAAACAAGTCGAAAACCCTTCAGGAAGGGCTAGAGGAATGGGAAAGGAGGGCCAGGGCCGGTGGGGGTTCCCATTTCCGTTTTCACTGCAATTAAAGGTAACAAAAGAAGCCTGCAGCACTCCAGAGAGCATGCTGCTTGCTTGGTTTTCTTGGGCTTTTTGGAATTTTCATATCAAAACGACAAAGGAAGGAGCGTGTGCTGTGTGGAGGCAGCCAGAGCTGCACGCAAAGAGAGAATGAGTACGAGGAAAGATGTGCAAAAGGCTCCCATTCGCTCCAAGTTAATTCACTGAACTATAAAATTTGAAGCATGAACATCGAGGAAAAAATGTGTGGAGTGGCAGTCTTTACATTTTCAGGGTATCTTAAGAATCGCCCTAGCCCACCTCTACCTGCCCTCTCTACATCTATTTTGTAGTTGGAAACTGAACGATAAAAATGTAATCTTTAATCAAAAAATTTTATAACAGAACCCTTTGAATTTGGAAGACAGATTGTGTCAATATTTCAAAGGCCTTAATTTCAACTACAAAAGCCAGATCTATCAAACATTTTTAAAGATTTTTTTAGATATCGTAAAAACATGTGCCTCAGTAGGGGCTGGGACAGTGATTTGGGCCCCCGTGGCCTCTTTACTCTGAGAAATTCCTAATGGTGAAAGTCGTCATGTACCAATCTGGACCCCTCATTATGTTAACCAGACCCAGATGTTTGTTTTGTGAATGTAGGCACCGTTTCCATCTAAGGCTCTCAGTGAAAGGAAAAGAGACAGTGTGTGTGTGTGTGTGTGTGTGTGTGTGTGTGTGTGTGTGTGAGCGAGAAAGAGAGAGAGAGAGAGAGAGAGAGAGAGAGAGAGAGAGAGAGAGAGAGAGAGAGAGAGAGCTTTGTCGAATATACTTAGAACTCAGTGAAAGGAAGGAGGTTGCAAACCAGAAATAAGTAATAATTACTAAATCTGGAGGCTATCGAGATAGATTCCTGGCTTCATCAGAAAGCCTGATTTTATTTCTGCCACAGACGGCTTCATTTGCTGATCCCCACATAAGTCAGAATGTCCACTTCAGCTCAGCGCAGCAAAAGTGTGTTTTTGTTAAATGCCTCATTTGTGTGTTAGAGCTCGGACTTCGTCAGAACATTTCTCCCCCCCCCCCCCGCCCCAAAACAAAAGAAGATGCCTTGGGTATGTTTTGTGGATTAATCAACAGAGCTCCTGGCCCAGCACTTAGCCTTTACCTGTGAAATGTTACCATACTCTTGATATTTTCACACCTGGGCTGTACTAGATCAAATCGATACGTCACCATGTATGTTAATTAGTATGTTTTCAGCCATGACATGATTGTGTGATAATGAGTATATATTACCCAATGACTATAACCCAAGGATAACTTCCTATTTAGCCTCTTCCTGTGTTTTTGTACTTTATCATATATATATTCTTAGTATGTATATAGCTGATACAGTGCACAGTCATAAACAAGACAGATCCTATGCACACAGCATTAACTGATGTATAGCCTTTACTTTTGATGTACTAAAATGTAAAGAGTTCTATTGGTCATTATCTATTACAAACACTATTACCTAAACAATAAAATTCACTTTCATAATTCTGTGAAGTTCCTTTTTATATTACAGCAAGGTCTCATTGGTCATGAATTTCTACTTTTATGTGTTCTTGCATCGAAACACTGAAGCGTGTGGTCCTTGCAGCCCCTATGTGTGTTACTTCACACCTCTCTGTGGTGTGTGCCCACCTTCAACTTTGCTATACTCCTGTGCTTTATTCCCTAATGTAAAGAAAATGCAGCATAAACATTTTGTTTGATCATTCCATACTTTAGCCTGTTTGATTTTTTATTTTTTCCAATTTATTTTTTATTTAATACTTTTTCAACACCCAATTTTCTTGAGCAAATCCATGGTCTTTATAGTATTGATTTTCTAAAGACCAACAAAGAGTTAATTATTCCTGGTGATCAGTCAAGCAAAATAAGAATTAACTTGCAAATTTGAACGACTGGATTGAGGTCTTATCATGCTGACCTAATATTTCTGCTTTATCTGGAAAATGTAGGATATGTTTATCCTCTCTTGGCAGCAAGCTGACCCCTTCTCTGAGAGCGCCATCCATTCATTCGGAAGATTTATGTCCCTTGATTAGTAAGAGAAGCTGATGTCCAGTAAAATAGATTGGATGAAAAAAATTCTACAGTGTGCTATGTGGAAATCTTTTTCTGCTGTCTATTTGGTAAGTTACACGGTGTCACGGACACAGCCAGGGCCTCCCTGTTCCTCACACACAGGAGGTAGGGTCATGCAATGCCAGGGGTCCTTATTTCTTCCAGACAACCGCTCCTGTTACTGTGAAAACAGGAAGAAAAGCAGGAAAAGTGGCACTCTATGTCACCTATGCTTTGGTGGGGAACATCAGTTTAGCAGCCCAGAAGCAACGGCTGTTAGTTAGTCTTAAGGAATATTCATTTGTTTTCCAGATATATGCAAAAAAAAAAGTTCTGGAAAATGGTCATATCCATTCAGGACCAGGGAAGAATACTTTCTGCGGGAGAAATTAAAATCTCAGTGGGGTCAGGGTTTTTTTGTTTGTTTGTTTGTTTGTTTGTTTTGGGGAGTAAGCTCAATTAATCTAATAGAGTCCAGGCTAGGTGCAGGCGGGAAACGAAGGCAGCTTTGGGCGTCATCCAGGTGTGCTCACCAGAGGCTTCTAAAAGTCATCCTGGCACTGGAACCCAGTCCACTCTTCCGTACACGTGTTCCAGAAACTATCTGGCTTTTACCTTTCTCTTATTTTAGCTCAGGAATCTGGCTTGCTTCCCTTAGTTATGCTCAGAAAAGGAGGAAGAAGAAGGAAAACTAAACATGCTCAGATACAGAAACCATTCTCAACTGGCATTTTGGATTAAGGCACTTGGGGGAGAAGGAGATGGTTCAGTGTGCAGAGTGCTTGCTATGCTACCATGAAGACTGACTTTAATCCCAGCACACACACAAAGGCCACGTGAGGCAGTGCCCATTGTACAACCCTGGTGCTGGTGGACAGAGATCGCCATAACTCTGGGGACTCATGGGGCCAGTGCAGCTGGAACACTGAGCTCTGTGTTCAGTGAGAGACCCTGCCTCAAAAAGTAAGGTGGAGAGGTGATTGAAGACATCCCAGTGTCGTCCCCTGGCCTCCAGATATGCCCTCCAAATCATACACATACTTGCACACGCATGACAAAACACATGGAAAAGCTGTCTATTTTGGACGTCGATGGGCAATCTTGAAATATCAGTTTGTGTCTCAGTTCTTTATTTGCTAAGTACCAACTTTAAGAAAATAAAAAAAAAGGTCATTACTGCTTTTCTGCATGTGTCAGGTAAGAGAGTAAGAAAGAGAAGGAAGGAACATTAAACACTTGGGAGTTTTGGGTCAGTGTACTTAAATAAGCTCTTAAACACATTCTGGTGTGGCAGCCTTACAAGGGGGTGGGAATATACAAAAATAATTTAGCAGCATCCTTGTCTGGACTGTCCCTGAAAGCTGAGTTCCTTGTCTTGGTGCCATCACTTTGGTCTCTTCTCAATTGGCCTATGATTAGAAGCACAAGGTAGTTTGTTAACTTTTGAGAGCCGTGACCCTCAGTAGTTTCACAAGCCGTCTCCTTCCTTTTGGGAGACACACTGTTGCAAATTCATTCTAGTGGCTTAATTAATTAGCTAATTAATTAATTAGTTAATTAATTAATTTTGAGGCAGAGTTTCTCTGTGTGACCCTGGCTGTCCTGGAACTCACTCTGGAGACCAGGTTGGTCTCGAACTCAGGAAGCTGTCTGCCTCTGTCTCCCAAGTGCTGGGATTAAAGGCGTGTACCATGACTGCCTGGCTGCTAAATATTTTTTTTTTAAAAAAACCTGGTAATAGCAAGAGCTAGGGAATATGTGAATTCCTGAAATTCTCACAGTCCCGAGAGGAATGTAAAATGGTGTGGTATGAGCCGACTCTGAGATATTTATCCTATGTGGGGGGAAATAAGTGCATACCGAAACTATACCTGAGTGTTTGCAGTGGCTCTACTCACAATCACCCAAACTGGAAATGACTGTTTTTCAAGGATGATTAGCTAAAGTGAATGTGGTACAGTCACATAATAGGATATGACTCAGCGAGAAAAGGAGTAACTGTACATAAACCCCCAAATGTGGACACTTGGCAAGGGAGTTATGGTTTTTTTTTTTTTTTTTTTTTTTTTTTTCAGCTTCAAAAGACTATACACTGCATGTTCCCAACAGTTCAGTGGGGAGAAAGCTGTATTCAGTTCTGTACCAGGCTTTTTCTTTTAGACCACCAACCAGTTCCCAAATCATGACACGGACTTATTCTTAGTTGTGAACACCCAGTTTTAGCTTAGTTCTTATTTTAATCTGTTTCTCTTTATCTACATTTTGCCTCAGGTTTTTTTTTTTTTTTTTTTTTTTTTTTTTTTTTTTTTTTTTTTTTTTTTTTCTGTCTTTCTGTATTGCTTCCTTTACTGCTTCTCATGTCTGCCTGGCAGCTCCCTGACTTCTGGCCCCAGGCTGTTCCTCTACTTCTCCCTCATCCTCTCTTCTCACTCTCTCCCTTTCTCTCTTTTTTTCTGTGCCTACGTTTCTCCTACTTATGCCCTCTGCCCCGCCTATCCTGTTCTCTGCCTAGCTATTGGCTGTTCAGCTCTTTATTAGACCAATCAGGTGCCTTAGGCAGGCAAGGTGAAACAAATGCAACATATCTTTACATAATTAAACAAAGACAGCATAAACAAATATCACACATCTTAACATGGTTCAAATACTATTCCACAGCATAGTTCTTCATGATGAAAATAGTTACATGGGCATATAATTTTATGAAAATAAAATGATAACAAACCAAATTGTAAAAGTTTTAAAGGGGAATCGGTGTAAATGAACCTCCGTTGACTGAGGTAGATTTCCGGAACTCATGACAACCATTTCTGTTAAGCAAGAAGATGGAAGCTCTGAGGGGGGAGGACAAGCCAAGGTTTGTAAAGAAGGACCAAGGCCTGCGCTGACACTATTGCTGTTTGGAGTGGGTAGGGGATGTCGGAGTCTCCAAGTTCAGCAGGAAATGGACTGGTGGTCTTTGGAGTAGAATCACCACAAGTCAGAGAAATTTTACTTTGATGTCTTTGGGTGTTAATTGCCTATCAACCAGGCACTGCTGTAGGAACTGAGATAGAAAGATGAACCCCAGACCCTGAGCTCATGGAGTCAATATTCTTAGTGAGGTGAATGGGTGGGTGAAGAAAAATAACATTTCCGTTAATTTTGTTATAAAAACAGAGTGAGGTGTGTATGTGTGCGTGTGTGTGTGTGTGTGCATTCATGTAGGGGTGCTGTGTGTATAGTGTGTGTGTGCGTGCATGTAGGTATGGTATATGTTTAGTGTGTGTGTTTGTGAGTGTGCATGTGTGTGACTGTGTTGGGAGATTGTTTACAATGAGTAGTCAGGGAAGGCTCTTTATGGGAAGCAATACCAAGGCTTAAGCATTGAGGATGTCAGCTTCTGCCTAAACCCCCCCCCCCAAAGGAAATTCAGAAAGGGAGTTATCAAACAACACATTAATTATCTCAGCACTAACAAAAAGTCTGGTTCCACCCATTAAGTTGATTTCATAGTCACTTAAAATCTGGGCAATTAGAAATAAAACAGTCAGATCACACCCTATGACAGATGTTGTGGGCAAGTCCTTAATCTGCCAACTTTTGCTTTTTTTTGCAATGGCATTGGTGTGGTCCAGACCATTCCCTGACACCAGTTCACTGGCTCATTCTAGAAATGAAGAACCAGACAGCAGGCTTTTGGAGCTAACGTACGTTTCAACAATACCTTTAAAATACAAGTTACAGTGGATTTTAGTGGTGCATGCCTGCAATCCTAGCACTCAGAAGTAGAGGGATGAGTTTGAGGCCATTCTCCCACTCACAGTGAGTTTGAGGATTGCCTAGGCTGCATGAGACCCTCTCTCAGAAACAAAAATAGAATAAAAACAAAAAAGTATGTTCTAATGATCTGTGGGATCCTTTAATGTGGCATGTTCTGAATGTCTCCACATTGATTCTGTGTGTCTCAGGAGTTCCTCTGGCCTTCTTCATACTGTGTCATATAAACATACTTTTATTATATATGGTTGAAAAGATAGTCACCCATCTCCATAGAGTTGGGTCTCCTGGAGAGAGACTGGATAGGGGATCATACACCCTCTGCTGGTGAACAGCTTGTGGATGGGGATCACACACCCTCTGCTGGTGAGCAGTCTGTGGTTGGGGATCACACATCCTCTTCTGGTGAGCAGTCTGTGTGTTGTGATGGGAGCGGCAGGCTGCTTCCTGCCACCCAGCTAGCTTTACACCCAAAATAATTACATGGAAACTGTATTCTTTTAAACACTGCCTGTCCCATTCGTTTCAGCCTCTTATTGGCTAATTCTCATATCTTGCTTTAACCCATATTTAGTAGTCTGTTTAGCACCACAAGGTGGTGGCTTACCAGGAAGGATCTTAGCCTGCATCCGTCTCAGAGAGGAGAGCTATGGCATCTGCCTGAAGCATCTGCCTCACTGCCTTTTTCCCAGCATTCTGTTCTGTTTACTCCGCCTACCTAATTTTCTGTCCTATCAAAGGGCCAAGGCAGTTTCTTTATTAACCAATGAAAGTAACACATAGACAGATGACCCTCCTCCATCATCTGTGGATGGGAGACCACACACTCTCTGGTGAGCAGTCCGTGGTTGGGGGATCACACACCCTCTGGTGAGCAGCCTGTGTTGAGCCTTCTCCTCAGGCATTGCTTTATTGTTTTTCCCACACAATCTTTGGGACAGTAGGCTTCAGGTTACATCCACCTCAGAGAAGCCTCAGGGATACCTGTGCTGATAAAGCGCAGGACGTTCTGCCCTCTCTTTCTGCCTCCATCCATTCTCTTCTCTTGGTTCATGTCTCACTGCTGTCCTCACACAGTCAGGCTAAAGGGCCACCTTTGTTCTCTTCCCATCTCAGGCCTCGTCATTTTAATTTAAGGCTCTGTTTCCTCAGTGTCCACAGGCCCACAGCAAATCCAGCTGCTCTCAGATTGGCCTTGACACTGGAAGAAGAGGTGGAAGAAAGGGGTTGATATTTCACTGTGTTTTGCAATGTTGCTTCCAGGAACCAGTTGCTATAGAAATAAGGTGCGCCCATTTGTCCCTTCTTCCAAGCTCTTTCAAATTCCCAACCTTGCTCTATTGTATCTGTCTGGCAATCCCGGCATGTATCTCGAGACAGAATAAAGGTAACATAATTTAGTTTGGGTTTGTTGTCTGTCTCTAGTTCCATCCCACTCCTCAGAATGAAGGTCTGTGTATCTGGTGCCCCACTAGAGCAGAGCTGGGGGAAACAGATGGGATCATCAGAGTCTTCATGCTCACTCCTCCTATCCTTCTCCTGACAGGATGAGAACCACCATCCTGGGAGGGATATCTCTAGATGGCTTCTTCTTCCAAGACTAAGCATGAAGCCTTGACCTAAAGGTATGTGGGAGGATGATGAGCAGTTGAGTGTAGTTCTTCATCTACTTGGGAATCCTCCACCCTGAGTTTCTCCACCCCTTCCCCTATTCCATCTGGTTGACTCATCTTGACCTGGCCTTCACCTACAGGCAGACAAGTCAACACCCCCATGGGAAAATAGACTCAAGCTCAAAGAACAAAGCATGGGAGAAGTATAAGTATGTTGAAACTGAATTTGCAAGAGCTAAGGTCTCTCAAGTACTGCCATCACAAGGGGAACATTTTCCCGAGTCGTTCCTCTGATATGGTGACTCCACTGGCTCCCAGCCATCTTAAATAACATCAGGGGTCAACAAACTACAGCCCATGAACTAAATCTGATCTACCACCTGTGTTTATACAGCTTGTGAGCTAGGAGCAGCTTTGTATTTTTAAATGGTTGAAAGAAATCAAGGGACTAATAGTATTTCACGATGCAAGAACAAGTTATGAAATTCCAATTCTTAGATCCGTGAATAAAACTAGCTGGAACACAGCCACATTTATTTGCTCTCTTATTGGTCATGACTGCTTTCATGGTACAATGGCAGGGTTCAGTAGCTATGACAGATACCACATGGCTTTCAACGCCTAAAATATTTACTATCTGGCCATTTACAGAAAAAAATTGTCAATCCTGGTCTACATGATCAACTTCTCAAGGCACCAACTCCTAACAAGGACAACAACCTCTTCGTGCTTGAGAGCACTTTTGGCTGACAAAGCACTTCCATATGATTGGTTCTGCCTGGGTCTTGGCTGGCCTTGGATTGTGCTAGCATCCTAATGGACTGACGCTGCCTCACAGAGAAACACACCCGCAAAGCCAAGATCCCCAAAGGAGGCACCAGGCAAGAGAAACACATCAATCATGGTTTTCACAAAGGCAATATTCCAGACTCTTTGAACATGTCAGCCTCGTATCATAAACCCAGCAACCAGAACTCAGAATTCAGACTCACGTGTTGTGATAACAGCATTAAAGCAAGTTGAAGGAGGATTGTGGCTTGGGATCTTCAGGCTTTTTTTCTTCTTATTGATTCTGACTTTCTGATTTTTAGGACTAAATTCTAACTTTATCTTATTTTTAACCAACAAGTAATTCTATACGTATTATGAGTTACAAGGTAATGTTTTGGCTCATTGTTTATTGGCTAAGGGTTAACTCTGTAGCTAGCACATCCACCATCTTCAAACCCTTTTCATTCCTTTATGGTGAGTACATCCAAAGTTCTCATTTCTAATCTAAAATAGTTGATGTTGCTTGAAGAAACTGAGACTAGACTAGCAGTAGCCAGTGGCTGGGGAGAGTAGCAGAGAGAGGGTGATAGGAAGGGGCCGGCCAATAGGCACAGTGCTGAAGTTAGGAGACATAATTCCTGGTGTTCTATGGGCTTCATGATTTTGTAGCTTCTGTGGTTGGCTATAGCTTCAAAATTCTTGTATGTAACCTAAATATTTGATGGTACCTATCACATATGTTTAATCCTTTCTTCTGAACTGTAGTTTGGAGGATTCTCACATGTTCTTACAGTTGTCAAATACAATATAACTTTATATACAGTCAGGTTATCCAGCCCATAATTTATTCAGCATCCAAGTCATGTTTCTAAATGTTGTTGGACACTATAATAAACTGCTATGGAACGGAACCTTATAAAGATAACATATACATTGACTCAGAGTTGTCTTTTCTACTTGAAGGAACACATTTAAACATTCCCAGCCCAGTTTGATGAGTGTTTAAAAGGAGATGTTTATTAAGGAGATGTTTATTAAGATATTTGGGAACAATGATGAGGAAATATCAAGAACTTGTGGGGAGAGGAAATAGATACATCAGTCAAAAAATGTCAAATCCAAAAAATTCTTAACACGAACATCCAGGAATTCTGGGATACCATGAAAAGACAAAACCTAAGAATAATAGGAATAGAAGAAAGAGAAGTCCAATTCAATGGCACAAATTCTATATTCAACAAAATGATAGAAGAAAACTTTCCCAACCTGAAGAAGGACATCCCTATGAAAGTACAATAAAATTGCAGAATATCAAATAGAAGACAAAAAAGTCCCCTTGCCACATAATAATCAAAACACTAAACATACTGAATAAAGAAAGAATATTAAGAGCTGCAAAGGAGGAGCTGGAGAGATGGCTCAGAGGTTAAGAGCATTGCCTCCTATTCCAAAGGTCCTGAGTTCACTTCCCAGCAACCACATGGTGGCTCCATCTGTACTGAGATCTGATGTCTTCTTCCAGTGTACAGGCAAAATGCAGACAGAACATTGTTTACACAATACATAGATTAAAAGGAGAAGGAGAAGGAGAGGGAGAGGGAGAGGGAGGGGAAGAGGGAGGGGGAGGGGGAGGAGGAGGAGGAGGAGGAGGAGGAGGAGGAGGAGGAGAAGAAGAGGAAGAAGAAGAAGAAGAAGAAGAAGAAGAAGAAGAAGAAGAAGAAGAAGAAGAAGAAGAAGAAGAAGAAGAAGAAGAAGAAGAAGAAGAAGAAGAAGAAGCTGGAGATATCCCACACTAGTGAATTATTATTCTAAAAACAGCAAACTCATCCAAGAGTGGTAGACAGTAGGAAATAATCAAATTGAAGACTAAAATCAATAAAATAGAAACAAAGAAAACAATACAAAGAATCAATGAGAAAATGAGTTGGATTTTTCAATAAAATCAACAAGACTGATAAACCTTTATCCAAACTAACCAAAAGACAGAGAGAGAACATCCAAATTACTAAAATCAGAATGAAAAGAGGGACATAAAAACAGACACTGAGGAAATCCAGAGAATCATCAGTTCATATTTCAAAAACTTGTACTCCACAAACTGGAAAATTTAAAGGAAATAGACAATTTTCTGGATAAGTACTGCATACTAAAATTAATTCGAGACCAGATAAACAAATTAAATAAACTTATAACACATAAGGAAATAGAAACAGTCATCAAAAGCCTCACACTGAAATACAAAACAAAACAAAATAAAAAAGCTCAGGACCAGATGGTTTCAGCACAGAATTCTACCAGAATTCCAAAGAACTAATACTGATACTCCTCAAATTGTATCACACAATAGAAGCAGAAGGAACACTTCCAAAATTTTTTTTAACAAGGCTACAGTTACCATGATATCCAAACCACACAAAAACACAACCAAGAAAGAGAATTACAGACCAAACTCCCTCACTAACATTGATGCAAAAACACTCAATATAATACTGGCAAACTGACTCCAAGAACACAACAGAAATATCATCCACCATGACCAAGTAGGCTTCATCCCAGAGATGTGGGTATGGCTCAGCATATGAAAATCTGTCAATGTAATCCATCACATAAACAAACTGAAAAGGGAAAAAAGCACATGCACATCTCACTAGATGCTGAAAAAGCCTATAAAATACAACATCCTTTCATGATAAAGGTCTTGGAGAGAGCAGGGATACAAGGAACATTCCTAAACATAATAAAGACAATATACAGCAAGACAACAGCCAACATCAAGCTAAATGGAGAGAAACTCAAAGTCACCCCAGTAAAAACAGGAACAAGACAAGGCTGTTCATTCTCTCCATATCTATTCAATATAGTACCAGCTAGTATAGTTCTAGCTAGAGCAATAAGACAATAAAAGGAGATCAAGAGGATACAAATTGGAAAGCAAGAATTCAAACTTTTGCTATTTTTTGATGATATGATAGTATAAATAACTGACCCCAAAAATTCTACCAGGAAACTCTTATACCTGACAAACGCCTTTAGTAATGTGGCAGGATACAAGATTAAAAAAAAAATCAGTAGCCCTCCCGTATACAGATAATAAATGGGTTGACAAAAAATCAGAGAAACATCACCTTTCACAATAGCCACAAACAACATAAACTATCTTGGGGTAACTCTAACTGAACAAGTAAAAGACCTGTATGACCATACTTTAAATCTTTGAAGAAGGAAATTGAAGAGGCTATCAGAAGATAGAAAGATCTTCCATGCTCATGGATAGGTAAGATTAACATAGTAAAAAAGGCAATCTTACCAAAAGTAATATACAAATTCAATGCAATACCCATCAAAATCCCAGCACAATTCTTCACAGACCTCAAAGAACAATACTAAATTTTATATGGAAAAATTAAAAAAACCCAGGATAGCCAAAACAATCCTTTACAATAAAGAAACATCTGGAGGCATCACCATCCCTGACTTCAAACTCTATTGCAGAGCTACAGTAATGAAAACAGCTTCTTATTGGCATTAAAATAGACAGACGAACCAAAAAAATTTAATTGAAGACTCTATTATTAGCCCATACACCTACGAACACCTTATTTTTTTTTTTTTGACAAAGAAGCAAAAAAATGTAAAATGGAAAAAAGAATCTTCAACAAATGGTGCCGGATGTCGACATGCAGAAGAATGAACAAAACTCAAGTCCAAACGGATCAAAGACCTCAACATAAACCAACCACACTGAACCTCATGGAAGAGAAAGCGAAAAGTAGACTTGAGCGCATTTGCACAGGAGACCGCTTCCTAAATATAACCCCAGTAGGACAGACACCAAGAGAAACAATTAATAAATGGGACCTCCTGGAACTGAGAAGCTTCTGTAAAGCTAAGGATATAGTCAACAAGATGAAATGGCAGCATACAAATGGGAAAATATCTTCACCAACCCCACATCTGACAGAGGACTGATCTCCAAAATATACAAAGAACTCAATAAACTAGACATCAAAAGAACAAATAATCCAATTAAAAATGGGGTACAGATCTAAACAGATAATTCTCAACAGAAGAATCTAAAATGGCTGAAAGACACTTAAAGAAATGGTCAACATCCCTATCCATGAGAGAAATGCAAATCAAAACAACTCTGGGATTCATCTTTTACCTGCAAGAATGGCCAATATCAAAAACACTGATGACAGTTTATGCTGGAGAGCATGTGGGGTAAAGGGAACACTCCTGCATTGCTGGCGGGAATGCAAACTTGTAGAGTCGCTTTGGAAACCAGTATAATGATTTCTCAGAAAATTAGAAAAAAATCTACCTCAAGACCCAACAATACCACTTTTGGCATATACCCAAAGGAGCCACACTCATACCACAGCACAAGAGCATTTGTTCAATTATGTTCATAGCATTATTCGTAATAACCAGAATCTGGAAACAACCTAGATGCCCCTTAACTGAAGAATGGATAAAGGAAATGTGGTACATTTCCCCAATGGAGTACTACTCAGCAGTATAAAATGGCATCTTGAAATTTGCAGGCAAATGGACAGAACTGGAGAGAAGGCTGGAGAGATGGCTCAGTTGTCAAGAGCACTTAATGCTCTTGCAGAGGACTTGGGTTTGGTTTCCAGCATCCATATTTGGATTGCTCACAGACATCTGTGAATCCCACACTAGGGGAATCTATTGGGGCACCAAACAAGCATATGGATACACAAAGGCAAACACACATAAAATAGAAAAATCTAAATAAATTAGAAATTTACAAATTTTGATGCATCCATTAGAAAAGAATAAAGACCCAAATCAATAACTAGGTTCTACCTATAGACTTACAGACAGGAACTATAGTAAATCTAAATTCAGAAGGGGAAAGGAAGCAACAGAAATTATAGCAGAAATCAATAAAGTTTCCACTTTGTAAATAAAGACAGTTTCAAAAATGGCTTAAAACCTTAAAGGATAACCTTAAACAATAGTTAGGATTGAAATGACGTCTACAAAGTGTCCATGGCACTTGAATTTTAAGTGTTGCTCAAAATTACCTGTCATTTGTCAAACTCAAATTTGAGAGAAGGAAACTAACTGTACACGTTGGTTGTGTTCCAGTGGGACATGCTGGCCTGGAATACGTAGTGACAAAGAGGAAAACCTCTCGGGGCACTGTTATCCTGGGAGATGCTAGGAAGTGACGCTGTGGTCCCCAGATATGGGCTGATAAGGTACCTCTGCCCCTACCTGTTCGCAACCCACCCATCATTCCCAAGCCCCTGTTTGTCAGAAATGCTTATTGTAATCAACTCGCTTTCTACTCTAATTCCCAAAGAATGTTTTACCCGGCTTCTGCTCTGCGGCAGGTTTATTCTAGATGCAATAAAATTTGGATGCAAGATTGAAGACGTGTGTTTTCCGTTTGGCTCTAGACTACCTCAGGAGATAAAAGAACACAGTCTGGTTCTGAACACCGAGTTACTTGCTAAAGATTCAGTCCTCTCTGAGAGCTGTGATGCACACAGTGCTAACCAGCTTTGAATCATATGGGAGACAGTTCAGAATTTCCCAGAAACGAGCTCACTCCGCAATGGCTATCAAGTTTCCCCTTGATTCGCTCCCCTGAGCACTAAGATAACTGAACTGGTAACGCTCAGCCTATTCGATTGCTGGGAAAATCCAAAAACACCCCAAGGGAAGCAAAGCCGGAGTGTTGCGTAGAGTCACAGCAGAATTCCCCCCGGACTGGATCCCCTCGCATCTTGGAGACGCTGGGTTGGCCCCTTCCAAGGACTCCTACATCCAAGGCAGAGGCCAGTCAGTAGGAAGTCCCTGTCCAGGCTTCAGATTTCTGTGGGCTAAAACGAAGGTTTTCAATATCTAGACGGGAAAAGAAAGGAAGCAAGAGAAATGAGGAGAGCTAAATGTTGTTGCAAAGGGGGAACGGTGGGTGCTGGGGAGGGTGCTCGAGGCCTGGTCTGGGAGTACAGAGAATGGACGCCAAGCCGGACAGGTTCTGCCAGGCACACAGACCCCGCAGAGCGCTGCACTTTTATCTCAAGCTTTTCCTCTCCCTGTCTCATTGCAGGCTGTCTGCCTGTGGCCCCCGGCTCTGGCAGGCTCTGGCTCTCGTAGTGTGCGTGTGACTTATCTAACCTCAATTTGTTTTCCATCATCTGGACAATTGGGATCATGGCCCGTGGGGATTAAAAAAGCCTGGGTGTGCAAAGCATTTTTGGGGGAGTTCCTTCTTTGAGTTTCCTCCAAGTTCCTCTGAGACTCAGTTACAAAAACTGTCAGCAGCTGACTGGCTAGGGAGTGTGCGGCACATTCCTGGGGCAGTGGTGTGCAAGAGGGCTGGTCTCCTGAGGCTTATGAGGAGCCCTTGCTGTTACCAAGCCCTTCTGAGACGCTGGGCAGTGAGCCCGTTTGCTGAGTGTTTCCAAAGACATCTATGTAAACAAGAGGATCTAGGGGACAGTCAATGTGTTCGGCTAAGTTCCTGTATGTGAGTCACGTTAGCAGGGGACCAGGGGCGTGGAGGTAGAAAGCAAGTGGGGGACATGGGGGCCTGGGAAGCCCGAAGAATGTCTGTCCCTCGAGAAGGAAGGCTGGGAAGATGTCACATATTTGGAGGTGTCGATTACTTTATGCATATTTAGTTACCTTTCAACAAAATCCTTCATGGTGAAGATTCGTGTCCTCACTTTTTAAAGAGCTCGAGTCACTTACCCAAGTTCATCCAGGCATCAAGTGCAAGGTGCAAGGTCTGGATCTGAATCAGGTTCCAGTCTAGTGTGCCCCGTTCTCCTTTACACCATGCTGCCATTCCCTAGAAGCCTGTAAGTCTCAGAGATCAATGGACGCTAGCAATGTAGTAGCTATGTTCCTCTGCTCTATGCTCTTGATCCTACCTACTTCCCCCACCCAAATAGACAATCTGCCTTCCCTAAGCTGCTTGGATTATCCTTGCACTAGGCCGTACAGGAACATCTTGGCCAGGCTGCTATCTCATCAGGCTACAGCAGACAGCGCTGTGTTTGCCAGCTCAGCACTGCCCACCCTTGGCCCCGTTTCTCCACAACAGGGATGTGGGTGCTTCATCCAGGAACACGGGCACTGTTGCCTCTTCTGCCTTGCTCTGTGCCTATCAGCGCTGTCCGGCAATTTGAACGCAGATGGAGCAGGAGGCTTGCAGGCGACACTGCTTCCTTCACCTGCGCTTGGACAGAGCATCAAGAAGATGCCAATAGGCCAGTCTGCGGCTCCCAGCCTTAACTTTCTTTGACCAAAAGTATGGGAACTCTTACTGAGTCTGTCTGAGCCACGCCACCCAGGGCTCCCATGGAAGCAAAAGGTGGCCAGAGTGAAGTGAGTGCCCGGCACAAACAAGGCTCAACTCAGAGAACAGTTATTGTTTGGGCCCCTACCAGGGTTTGAAGAGTGTACTCCTGTTCGGCACTTATGTATGTGAACGCTGAGAGCTGCAGGCAAGAGGCACAAGTCTTGGTTGAGGTCATGCAGACACATGCCTATACGCCCCTCGGTGGTGCTACTATAGGGACGCTCTTCCCCTCTCCGATGTTATGTCAGGCATCTCTGTGATGAGATCTCCGTCATTCTCTAGTATCGGCATTTCTGTATCTTCAAGTTGAGCCACACCTAGAAGGTTCCTGTGAGTGTGTCAAGCCAGGCCGTTCTCTCCACCCCCACATCCTCATTTCTCTAAAGTCTTGCTATCCTTCTTAGTTGCCATTTTTCTGATGCTGTATTCAGAGCTAGTCTACGTACCTGCCGCCTCTGTTGATCAGCTCGTGTCGTATATGCTTGCAACGCATCATCGTTGCTGTGTCGTGATACAGACGGGAGTGCTTGGGATGTAATGGGCAAAGACACCACTACTGTTCCCCAGTGGACTATGAACATCACAGCGGTAGGGGAAGTGGGAGCTGCTCCTGACTCTTATGAAATAAACAAGATCCAACTCTGTGGCTTTACATTCTTATAGCTCGCCCCAGCTCTCTTCTACCCCACCCAACCCCCCAAGATCTTATTCTTTGAACAACTCTCTTATATACCACTTTTACCATATGGTAAATTAGCATGTGCCTTTGAATGCATGCATACAAATGAAAACCCCAGCTCATCAACGTATCTGTCCACTCACAGTGTCTTTGAGGACCACGGTTTTACGCATTTTATTTTCACTATCTAGTCTTTGTAGTTCGCCACATTCTCTGACTTGACATTTTCTGTGTTGTCACGACTCTTCCTGTGCGCCTTCCACCTGAAAATTAAAACAAAAACGGTCTTGGTTCTTGTTTTGAAATTGCAAGGCGTGCTTTAGTCTTTAGAACGCTGTCTTTCTTGTCAAAGTATAGCATGTCTTTCTGTTTGTTCAAACCTTTGGAGTCCTTCAATTTTTGCTATCCTGTTGTTTATTCTTAAGATATTTGATTTTGCTTAGGTTATGCTAACTGAGGCATTATACACCAGGCTGTCTTCTAACTGGCTGGCATCTATCTGTGATGGCTACTATTTTATGTGTTATTAATGAATCCTGTTACAGTTGAAAATAGTTTTGCAGTTAGTCCCTCAGGTTTCCCCATGTATACTCTGATTCCGGCAGAATCCAGAATGGCATTCATTGCATTCTATATACTGTTACCCCTGTCTTCATTAGTTGTTTTGCTCACTAGAGCAAATACCACTAGGATGTTATTAAATAATGGGAGGGACAGTGTCATCTGGTCTGAACCCGACATCAGTGTCTTTCTCAAGGTTTTGTTCTTAAGCATGGTGAATTAGAGTAAGAAAATATCTGTTTATTTTCTCATGAAGAACTTTTAAAATCAGGTTATTTTATTCTATAAAATGCTTTCCCCCTTTTTTTGCTCGTGTGTATATACATGTACACACACACACACACACACACACACACACACACACCACACGGAGGTCAGATGTTAATGGTGGAGGGTCTTCCCCACACTCTCCATATATTTTAAAGCACGGTCTCTACTGAACCTAAAGCTTACTGATTCTTCTAGGCTAGCTGGGTAGAGCTTCAGGGATCCAGTTTTTCTCTGTCTCTCCTGGGCAAGAATTATAGGCATGCACCGCAACCCCTGGCTTTTTATGTGGGAGCTGATCATCCCCACACTTCCATAGCAAACACTTATCAACTGAGCTGTCTTCCGACCCCTAATATTTGTGCACATTTTCTCACGAACATTTTAGTACAGTATTAATATCCACAATTTATAAATAAACAAATCTAAATGTATTAGGAAATGTTAGTGTTTTAAATTTAACATCGATAGATTTGGAATCTGGGGGACCAGCAAGGTGACTTAGTCTGTAAAAGCCCTTGTCATACTGCCACCACTCCAAAGGCAGTGGGACCTGGGACAAGGGAGCCAACACATGAGGCTGGTGCAACAGCCGACTTAACTCAGTTCCGAAAGGTCATGTGAGTAAAGATCTCCTGCTTTCAAACTGTGTACAATCACAAGGATAAGTGCCACGTGCTACGTGGCAAAAAGCCATGTTTTCCCATAGAGGCACAGTTTAAACATTTAATTGAACAACAGCCGCAAGCAGTAAGGTGTAATCTGATATATACTCACTCCTGTCTGTACCCTGGGGAGGGGCATGAAAACATTCCAAGAGCAATTCTGTGTTTTTGAAGGAACTGAAGTCACAAGACTCTTGTCTTGTTCTCTTGGAGAGTTCCCACAAGCACTCCTTCCGTGACTCCCTTCCTGGACCGGGTGCTGACACTGTGGAAGCCCCAAGACTCAAGTTCGATCCCTGGAATCCATGTGAAAGTGGAAGGAGAGAACCCACTCCACAAAGGTGCCTTCTGACTTCACACACACACACACACACACACACACACACACACACACACACACACACACATACACACATACACACACACACATACACACACACATACACACACATACACACACACATACACACACACACATACACACATACACACACACATACACACACACATACACACACACACACACGCACACACACACACACACACACACACACACACACTGGCATGCATACACCTGCACTTAAACAGAATAATGACTAAAGTGCACATTAGAAATATTTGGGAACTGAGCAGGGCAGCACCCATCTACAGACCCGGTACTCAGGGGACCTAGGCAAGAGAAGTGCGAATTTAAGGCCAGCTTGGACTACATTGTGTGATCTTTTCTCAAAAAAAATCCAAAAAACCAACCAAGCAAAAACAAAGGAAGTTTGGAGGATGAGGGTTAACAGCATTTTAATAGAATTATTACAGAGCGCCATATTAAAATGTTTTAATTATCACCTATAACTTAATCTTTTTTGACAATGCAGAATATCTTTTGGAATTTTGATTGCTTCTGAATAATTTATGGATATTAATTATTTTATTGACTGATAGAAAGACTGTTGAGAATCAGTCACTGGAAAGGCTAAATTCTCATCTAAAAAAGTCTGAAATTTACGCCCGAGCTTCTTTCCTCTCTCTTGGACAGTTCCAAGGAAGCAGCTAGAACTGAGCATCCCTTGCTATTTAGACACCAGACTGGGTGTTGTTAAGGGTGGAGAGTTGGGCAGCGTAGCCTGGGTCCAGCCTTAGTAAGTCGTGTCTAGCACAAGCAGTGTGCTGGCTGAAGTGAGCTCTTTTTGGCAGTGACAGGGTAGGAACTGATGCATCTCTGGGCAGATCAGGCAAAGGGTGGAAGGCATCCAGACCTCATAAAGATCCCCTTGTCTAGCTTCAGCACAATGGTGACTTCCTGTCAGTACCCCTGCTGGAGCATCCCTAAGGGCATTCCAAAAAGTGAAGAAAAGCCAATATTCTTCACCATCATTAAAAGGAGAAGAAAGAGAGCTGGAGGCATAAACATCTCAACTTAAATTCCTTTTATCTGTGTTTCTATAAATCTTTACTGAACTAAGACATGTGTTCTTTTAAAGTTAATAGATGCAGTGACAAACTCAAATAGTCCACTGACTGTTCTGTGGAGATAAGACGCAGCTCAAACGAGGTTTGTTTTACATCGGCAACAAGGGCAGGAGGTTGGGGGCAGAATCTCAGAATGTCCTAGGGATGAAATTTTGGGTTCCTATGAAATGACTTCTCGGAAGTGTGGAACAAATTTCACACAGACTGAATCTCTCAAAAGGAAAAGGATAAGATCAGCTTTAAAAGTACTTTTTGGTCTGTGCAAGAACACAGGATCAAGGTAAACCAAGTTCTTTTTTTAATATCTAGGCAATGAATTCATGTTCCTATGGATGAGATAGCAATTCAGCAAGACATAGAATTGAATAACAAAATAAGAATTCTGGAGAGTGTCGTGAGAGGTCACAGGACAAACTGATGGATGGGATTGTATCAAGTGGGCTCCTGTGCATTTGGCTGAACAGCAGTGCTTGGCGTCCCAGGTTCCATTTCCTTGTTTGGTAATCTCAACCTAAGATGGGAAGGAAAGAAGAGTTGCTAGGTAACGTATGTCGAGAAAAAACGAAAGGGTTCTCTAGTAACCGACAAGGATGCTCTGTTGGCTCTCTTGGCTGTAGGATTCATCAGAGTTGGTGACACTGAATTAGCCAGCATAACTGAGTCAAGGAGAAATGTACTTAGAGCACAGGGAAGGCATTCAAACTCAGCAACCAGGAACATGTGCAGGAAAGGACACGGAGGGACAGACACCGCAGTGTATAAAACCGAAGACTGCGGCAGACGGCACCAAGAGGTGGTGAGCATGTGGAGCGAGCAGAGCACACACCTTCCTGACTAGAGTGAGAGATGGCACAAGGATTTGGAAAGTAGCTTGCTGGCTTTTGATGAAGGTATAAGGCATACTCATTATGAGAAACAACAGCACCACTTTTAGCTTTGCACTTTCTTCTGCTTATTCCCTCAATAAAAACATGCCTGTAAAAACAACAACAACAACAACAACAAAAAAGCAAAAACCAAATCAACCAAGCAAACAAAACCCCAAATCTGCTGAAAGACCAGTGCCCAAGAATTCAAGTCAGCTTTTTATAACTCCAAACCAAAAGTCACCCCACACAGGTGAAGCAAATTTGGTGTTTTCAATGCCTCCAAAGTGGAATAAAAAAAAAATCACACATCTCTCTGTTAAATATAAATATCAAAACGTGCTCAGCAAAAGAACCATGGTTAGCAGTATATACAAGAGTCCATTTTTCTGGAGTTCTTAGAAAACAATGGAGTGACAGAGAGCTGATCAGTCGGTCTGGGATGTAGGTGGGACTGGGAGAGGGTTAAAGGAACTTTTGGGGGTGGTGTATATATTTTACATCTTAATTGTGGTGGGAATATCATTGTAGGCATATTTGTTAGAATTCATCAAACAATACAATTAAACTACCAGTGTTTTTCTATATACAATCTATAACTCAATACACTTAATGCAAAAAAAAAAATGAGACAGCTTTTGAATTTTGAGAAAATCAGAGACAGCACTCACTTGAGAGAACTCCTTGAGGTACTGGTCAGCAGTGTGTAACTGGTCCCCAAAATTACTAGTAAAAGTGTTGAGTGAGGCGTAGGCAGAGCCATTGTGGTGCACAAGCTACTTTGTAGGATGATTCTTTTAGGAACTGACCCAACTCATCCGCTCTCGCTTGAACAAGACCTTGTGTGGTCCCGACATGCCTCATAGGCCCCTGTGCATCCTGAAGAGGTTCTACTCTGAAAGGTTGTCCAGTCTGGTAACCCGGAGGAAGCTTGGGGAATGGTGTGGAGTTACCATACTCCATACCCCAGAAAGCTGTTCTTTGCAAAGAAATGGGGTACAGTAACCCTTAGCTAAGTGGGTTTGGGAGAAATCAGATAAATGTCTCCCTTGTTTCTAAGTTTCTCTGGCCAATCCCGGGCATGTTTCAGTGGGGATTTGCAAATGTTAGAACATAATCTCAACCATTCTATGAAGTATAAAGTATAGTTCTGTAGCAGTGAAAATTTACATGTTTATGTGAAATAAAATGGGATGCAAAGTGAAGCTGAGAAACATTGCGACAAATCATAACAATATACAGTAATTGCTCAGTCATCTTTTCACGAGTGACTTATAAGAGCCAGGGGTCCTGGTAAAGTTAAAACCAAAAGGCAAGGCTTTTTTTGGTATTATTCTTTGTGAATAAAGTGGCTGTCTTTTGCTGTAGATTTTTGCTGTAGCTGACTCCCTTTCTGTTACATATTTGGAAATTAATTCACACAGTGCAGAACTGTTTCCTATGCCTTTAGGCTCTGCGTGAAAACAGTTTCCCACTGCCAGGTAAACAGAGAGATCTGCCTTTCTGTAATTATCTTTATCAGCAGGCATTTGGTCAGTGTTTAGGATACAGGCAGGAGCACTCCATTTAAGAAAGTCACAGATACCCATGGACATAGAATTACTACTTGTCCAAGCTGCTGATTCATAGCTGTTTACCCCACTTAAAAGATTCTTAACTCCTTATGCTCATCTTCACCTCAGTTTACTGATGATTTTTAACTTAGGTAATTTATGGCTTGTGTTTTACTCTCAAGGACAGCAGAAGAGATAATTAACTGCTACCAGAGAAAACGTTCCTTCCTGCTAGAGACACACAGTCACCTATCAACCAGGACAGCTGATAATGGCATACCCCAGAACTGATCATTTAGAGGCCTGGATCTCCCCCTTGTCTTTACTGCTTAGAGCTTTAAGTGTGTACTCCAGACCTGGCGGCCCATAGAAATGGCAGCATCTGGTGTTATTTGATCAGGAGCCATGGCTTCTCCCTGATTATTTAGGTTGCTTGATTATCTGATTCTATGCATGTTGGGAGCAGAGAAAAGGGGCATGCTGAAAATAAACATTTCAGCACTTTACTAACCACCAAAAATGTAGTGTATCATACTAACCTTCCCCTCTGGAATCCCCCGATGGATTAATTTCTTTCTTAACTAACTTTCTCCATTAAGGAGTTTACCAGACATGCACCAGCCACTCCCACCTTTGAGCTGACAACTGCAGATATATTTATTTATTTATTTTGTGTGTATATGAAAACTCTTATCTGATTTTAATGAGGAAAAAGAATTCCAGCCCTGGAACCTGGAGGGCTGGGGAATTGCTGATTTTAAGGGTATATATTACTGGGAATGTTTGTAAAAAGACAGAGAGAATAAAGAAACATGGATGGATGGACCCTGTTGTGAGTAGATTTCTTAACTCCTCGACTTTAGTCTCCTTCGCTTCTTGTGTCTTTGATTGCATCCAGGGAGGGGTTTCTTAAGAGCTGGACTCTTAGGGACCCCATTAAAACATCTCATGGAGAAACTGACACTATCAGGGACAAGTGAGTTGTTCCCTAAGAGGACATCTTCTGGGCCATTCTCACGACTTTTTCTCCTATGGCCACCAAGTTCTCTTTTCAAAGCTCCCCTTAAATTTCTGCTTCCTTTCTAGTGAACCAACACCTCATTTCCTCCCACTCCCGTGGGAGACACTTATTATATTCTTGGATAAGTTAACAATGACATAAATTTCGAGAATTTTATTTGTCTATCATTTTTAGCTACTTTAATTTCAAGAAAAGTAGAAACAAAGTAAATGGAAATAGATTTAATAGCCAAGGATATTGATCCTAGGTGGCATGATATAGCTCTGATACGATTTATTTCAGTGCTGTCCAAATCAGTGCTGGAAATCAGGCCCCTGGATCTAGTTTCCTACTTGCATGAACTAAGCATGTTAATCTTTCTCCCCCCCTTTCTTTTGTTTAGCTTTTTGAGACAGGGTTTCTCTGTGTAGCCCTGGTTGTCTTGGAACTTGCCCTAAACCAGGCTAGCCTTGAACTCACAGATATCTGCCCACCTCTGCCTTCCAAGCGCTGGGATTAAAGGCATGCACCACCACCTGCATGGACTAGGTAATGGCATCATCAAATCTAAGTTTTGTTCCAGCCAGTCCCCTCTCCCCAATAATTATTTTCTTAGCGCATCAGATGTGACAGGTTAAAAGCTTGCCTTGGCACCACCTCAGCTTTGCTGTCTCTTGCTTGGCCTCTGACTTTCTGTGTCCCTTCGATTGTTCCTCCCTCTGCACCCATTCTCTGCCCCTTCTTCTGTCACACCACAGCCGAGGACAGCAGTGGCTCTCCACTTTCCCTTCTAACACCTCGCTTTGTTTTATTTGGTTTCACTAATGTTAAATGAACACATACTGACAGGAGCTATGAAGGTAAATGACACATGACCTTTGTTGTCACCTTGCTGAAGTTGGTTGGCCTTGAAGAAGACATAGAAAAGTGTTCTGGCATTGTGGGGTGGGTGAGATCACAATTGATGACATGGGTCCTAAGGTTTTTATGGAGGACCTTTCATCACTGGGTCAGGCTTTGATTTCTATGGGCAAATCTCGGGGGGGGGAGCACTTATTCTTATAGGGAATAAAACCAAGCAGTAGGGCAGGAGGACCAGAAAGCTTTTGAGTAATGGCCAGTCCAGTCTGTCTGGCATGCAGACAGTGTGTGCACAGTGAGGTGACTTTGGAGGTCTGTTGGAAGGACAGGTGGGGCAGAAGCATGGGGTACAGTTGGGCTGGCCTTTAAGTGGTCAACAACATGGAAAAGACCACAAGATATTGGTATTAGTCTGTCATTCTTTGTTTCACTGTCCTCCCAAGGAGTGAGCTTCAGAGGAAGGCTTGGAGAGCCAAGGAGGATGGTGTGTGGATAGGGTTTCCTACACATCCTACAGGATTTGATATTTAAGATGGTCAATATGAAACTTCATCATCAGTGGTAACAGGCTATTTCTGGAGGTTTGCATTGAGCTTCAGGTCCTGATTTGGACTTCTAAAGACAAGATTTTGCTTCCTTGCTGAGGGTCCACCATGACTCAGGCTTCAAGGATTTCAGGGACCCACCATCATGACAGGTGAGATGGGGGTTCTGGAAGTACAGAGGCCCTGTAGAGTTGGTCCCATTGTTGTGGCAGCCTAAGGTGTTCAAGTGACTGGAGATCCCAAAGGGATCACTTTAGGAAGAAGGGACACTGAGAAGTTTGTCATTGCAAGCTTGAAGTGGGGCTGAGAGGAGCCTTCCCATGTCATCTGCAACAAAACACAAATGCTACTCCATGATGCTAGGGGAAAGACCACTGACATTTTAGTGTCATATGACAGCATGAACAGAGAGTATATGGCGAAAGTTGAAATATGATAAACTGTGTCATACAGTTACAAACAATAAAGAGCTATTTTTTTTGATTTTTAATGATAGTTATTATATTTTCAGCTTTTGTTGGAATATCTTTTGCATTGTACATACATAGTCGCTTTCAAAGCTAATTTTGTTTTTTACATTTCTTATATTTTTATATTAAAAATTATATAAACTGTATGTGCTTCAGGTCCCCCTAAAATTTGGATCAGTATTTAGATGGTCTTTTCACATTAGTTCAATAAATCTTTGATTAATTATAATGGAAAGGGATCCTGAGCTCCCAGAACTAAAGGAAACAAGGGGATTAAAATACATGTCAAACAAAGAAAGAAAACAATTAATGGCTTGGCTGTAAAATTGCTATCTTTATGACTGAGACCTTTAAAAAAATTATGGCAGGCAACACTGCAAGCCAGATGCATTCTGTAGCCAGCAGGGCAGGGCCATTCTCCCTGGCTGGAAGGGACTGTCCAATTAGGACTCTGCTGTAGCCACAGTTTTATGGCATTTGTAACTTATAACACAGTAATTCCCAGCAGATTTTTTTCCTAGTATTAAATTAGATTTTTGAACTTTAAATTGGCTAATATGAGTCAACATGAAAGGCTCAAGGAGGAGGGAAAGTAAGACTTAACTCCTCACAGGCAATTCATTTTATCGCCAAGAGCAGGGACCCTGTTTAGAAACAAGAGTTATCTCAGCTCTACCCGAAGTCCAACTTCATAGGTGATTTAGTTGTTTTATTTTATAAAGTAGACATATCTGAAACAGTACAGAATCTTGTCTATGTGACACTTCTGAGTTTGCTGGCTAGAAAGATGGTGAGTAGGTGAGTGTTTATATGCAATGTGTATCTTCCCAAGGCTCCACCACGTGGCTCTCTATATGGACACAGTATGGGCAGCAATGGTTTTAAGATACTGGACAGAAGAGAAGGACAAGCAATTCCTGAGAGTTGGGCAACAATATGAACCCTACAGTTGCCCCAGCTCACTACCTCGAGAGTTTCCAGGTCATGGATGGGAGCCTAATTCTGCTGACTTGACAAAGCAGTTGAGACCAAAGGAATTAAAAGATGTGGTGAAACTATTATCCAACTTGATGAGATAATTGATCTATAAAAACTGTATTTTCTGCCGGGCAGTGGTGGCACAAGCCTCTAATCTCAGCACTCGGGAGGCGGAAGCAGGCAGATCTCTGTGAGTTCGAGGCCAGCTTGGTCTACAGGGTGAATTCCAGGACAGGTTCCAAAGCTACAGAGAAACTGGGTCTCAAAAAAACAAAAACAAACAAACAAACAAAGACTGTATTTTCTGCCAGCAATGGTGGTCTATTTATAGGTGCAGTTACTCAGGAGGTTGAGGTAGGAGGATTACTTAACTAGAGTTTAAGACTAGTCTAGACAGTACAGAGATTTTCTCTCTCCAAAAAGGAGTGCATATTCTTTTTAAGCATATACTGACCATTAACCAAAATAGAGACTATTTGTACCATAGAGTCTCAACAAGTTAAAAAATTCAACATAGACAAATAGATTTTTTTGATCATAGTGGAGTTGAAACCAACAGCAGACAGACCTTTGCAAACTCCCAAAACAGATTTAAAAAAAGAACAGATTTCTAACTAACTTATGTGTCAAAGAAGAAATCAAAACGGAAATTAAAAGTTATCTTCCATTGAATAAAGGCAGAAAAACAGTATATCAAAACTTGTGTGATATGAGACACTTGGAGAGGAACTAAAAGTCTATGTTATGATTATTCTAAAAAGAACTTGAAAGGAGCCCCACATGGGTGGACAATGCTCTTCCCAGAGATGGGAGTCATTAAACAAGAATCTCAGTGCCAGGCATGGAACATCTCCTGCAGCAACTACTCAGGCCCCAGAGGTCTCCAAACGATAGAAGCCATTGCCATTGATTGTTCCCCACAGCTAGATGAGAACTTACTGCTGAAGCCCTGACACTTTTTGGTTACAGGACATAGAAATCAATCTTGAACTGACTGGGGAGCCTTTCTCCCTGCTGGCTAGCTTTCATTGTGCTAGAATACGTCACTATAGAGCAAGTTCTGAAGAATCTTATGTAAACATACATTATGAATATCTTTATACATACATATGGATCTGTTGACTTCTTTAAGCATAGTTCATTTGAGATTCACCCATTTTGGAGGATGTGGTAGTTCATTCTTTTTCTACTTCTGAGTTATACTTTATCACTGGACTCAAACTACAGTAACAGCAAGCAGCTTGGTGATTGTGTGTGGCTGCAGCAGGGAGCAGGACCAGAGCTGGGAGGAAAGACTACAAAGGACAGGGACAATAGTTTGAGGTTATAGAAAGGTTCTTGATTGTGCTCGAGATTTCCTCGGTACACAGATATATTAAAATTTGTCAAATGATACATGTCAAACACATGTCAATTAGTTGTAAGCCAGTAGTCTCCCAATATGGCTGTTTTAAAAACTCATCCTGAGTGATTTGGCTGCAGGAATCTAAAGAGACACAAGATCACAGAACATCAAGATATTAACCTTCCTTGTTTCTAAAATCTCCTTTGTCTTTGTGGAAGAAACCAGCCTTGTTCATCACAATTAATAAGCTCTCAAGTCTACAGTAAGGCTCTTCCTATAAACACAGACAAAATAGGGCATGCCATTCAACTAGACTCCACTATCCTCTCCTCTTGTCTAGGGGAGGGGCTAAGGTAAGCATATGAGAAAGATTTAATGCATTAGAAGATTATATGACAGGTTGTCAGAAATCTATGATATAAAACTAGAAAATACTTGTTAATATAAAAAAATTTTCTTTAGGGCTGGAGAGATGGCTCAGAGGTTAAGAGCACTGCCTGCTCTTCCAAAGGTCCTGAGTTCAATTCCCAGCAACCACATGGTGGCTCACAACCATCTGTAATGGGGTCTGGTGCCCTCTTCTGGCCTGAAGGCATACACACAGTCAGAATATTGTATATATAATAAATAAATAAAAAAATTTTCTTTACACGTTCTTTTTACACTCTCTTTGCCCTTCCCTTTTTAGTGTTTTCTTGCTACTTTCTGTCTTTTGTCCCCTCCACTTCTGCCCCTGACCTCTCCTCCCTTGCCATTTACCAACAAGAGTATGCTGTGGCTTAGATCATAGCATAGACCCTGGCATGTCCCTGCTTCTAGTCTTCCCAACACTGTTCAGGGTATGGCAGTTTGTATCTTGTGTTCTGATTTCCATGATGTAGACAGGGTAAAAAGCAAATGCCCTTTCTTCATAGGGTTGGCGTATAACAGTTATTCTCAACCTGTGGGTTGCGACCCCTTTGGGGGTTTGCATCATGTATTTACATTACAATTCATAACAGGAACAACATTACAGTTCTGAAATAGCAAGGAAATAATTTTATGGCTGGGGGTCATCATAGCATGAAGAACTGTATTAAAGCGTCTCGGCAATGGGAAGGTTGAGAACCACTGGTGTATAAAATGAGTTGATACAGGAAGAAGAACTTGGGAGTAGCTATCAAGCACCATGCAAGTTACTGTCCTCAGAATGCCCATTCTATGCCAGACACACCGGACTCCAATCACAACATGTAAGCAGCCGTAGGCGCAAGGCAGCTTTGAGAATACATGAAATGCCAAGATCTGGATCCCAGTCCCCGCTTGGCCAGTAGGATTCTCTGGCCCCCACTGTGTTCCTCTTACATCAGAGCATAAACTATGTATTGTTAAAATGGGAATTTTGGTGTTGAAGATGTATTTATGACCCCTTTCAGCTTTAACTAGTGCATTTTCTAATTCAAAAGTATAAAACCATTACAAAATAGAAAGCTTAGCTATAACATTTGGGCACAAATGAAGTGACCTCAGTGTTCCTATCACAGCGAAAGCCATCTGTCCCTCAGGAAGGAGAGCTAACAGCACAGCTAAAGGGACATCAAAGCATTAAAATGTCAGGGGAGTATTATGTTACTGCTTCAATGTTTTATGAGATTGTAACATACAGTTTTGATTCCTATCTTTAGGAGGTATTCAAGATTCTGGATTTGAATTCCCTCTTCTCAGCACTGGACGTGAAGACTCCCGAGAGGTCAGTGTGTGTGCATTTCATCTTTAAGGGGGGAAGGGGTTCTGTTAGCCTGGCCTCAGTGATGCACCGGAAGTGGTTCTCACTTCATACATGCTGAACTAATGGGTTCTGGCTTTTCCAAAGTCAGGCATTCTGAGTGGTGAGTGAAGTAACCACAGAAAACTAGCGTCCATACAGATGAACTTGTGTGAAATTCCCTGGAGGGGGATGCCATATTCTCTATGCAATGTGGTTGGTTGTGCAAGAAAAATAGCTTTTACGAGGCAGAGAAATTTAATGCAGACATTTGAGTTGGTCTCATGACACGGTCTTGCATCACATGGTTTGGTGAGGGCAGCAGTCAGACATCAGTGTTCTGGAACAGGGGTGTGAGTGTGTGTGTGTGTGTGTGTGTGTGTGTGTGTGTGTGTGTGCTGTATACATAAGCATGAGGAGGCAGGCAGCCTGGATTTAGTGCTAATATCTGGAGGTATTGACTATGGAGGGCTGGGTGGGGACCGTCTTCTGCTAACACTCTGGGAGAAACTGCGGCACAGATGGGAAATTGTCACTGCTCTGAAGACTAAAGTAAAAGTGTCACACTCTTGCTGGGCCAAGGACTTAGCCACGAACGGCCACACTAATTGCCTGCGCAGTGGCTAACAACTTGCCCATTGAAGACATATTGACATCAGGGACCAAACAGGAATTTTGCTAAAATAAATAAATGACCTGAGTCTCAAGTCTCTCCTGTCCGCCAGGACACTGTTTCTCTTTCCCAGACCCTCCTTCTATTTACCAGGACACTGTTTCTATTTCTCATATTCCTTAGAGAAAAGTCTGCAATCATTTTCTACTGGGAGGAGCTGCGGAGCTGCTTCCATGAAGCGTATAATATGACAAACACTAGGTCATTTGTTGCCAGCTGGAGCAGCCTGCCTCAGCTTGAAGATTATTATGAGTATTATTTATTATTTTTAGCTTTTTAGAGCTGCCGGCCACTCTCAACAGCACTGTGGCCTTTGCAGAGTCTATGAGGTGACCCGCACGTTTTCTCCCCATTCCACAGTAGACCTGAGGGGAGGAAAGTGAATGACTTGGCCACTATCTGAGAAGAAACAGTTCCCTTTAATGAGCTGGCATCTCTAAGAGAGGGGTTGGGTGTGTGTGTGTGTGTGTGTGTGCGTGCGTGTGTGTGTGTGTGTGTGTGTGTGTGTGTGTGTGTGTGTGTGTGTGTGTGTGTGTGTGTGTGTGTGCGTGTGTGCGTGTGTGTGTGTGCGTGTGTGTGTGCGTGTGTGTGCGTGTGTGTGTGTGTGCGTGTGTGTGTGTGCGTGTGTGTGTGTGTGCGTGTGTGTGTGTGTGTGCTTGCACGCACGTGTGTGTTGGGAAGAGCAAACAGAAAATTTAAAGTTTCACTCTGATTTCTTGGATGGTTAAAGGATACCAGAGAATCTTTATCAATCCCTGACTAAGTTTCATTTTTAAAAATTGTATTAGTTTATTACTAAAAATTGAGAAATAAACAAATAAAATGCAGAGTCACAGATATAAAACTAACATTAGTTTATTTTCTATTAATACTTTTCTGGCATATTTTCACACAGTTGACATCACATCTATATACTTATTTACAAGATATTCTATGCATTTCCCTATCACATACACACATTCACACACACAACACACATGAAACAAGAGTCTTGCTTTCATATCCACATTGGACTCATGATCTTCATACACTACATCACATCATATTACATCACATCATATATCATATATCACATTATACTATATCTTATATTAGTGTGTATTTTTTGAGAGAGGGTCGGGTCCTGCTTTTTAGCCAGACCCCCTAAAACCCATGATTATACACCTCCTTTTCCTGAGCCATGGGATTAATGAGTGTGCCACCATGCCTAGCATATAATTATTTTTAATATCAAAATATTTCTACCATAGTGAAAATACAGTATGGTTAACTGTTCTCTTGTTATGTTGCTGGGAACACACACAAGTCACTTCGCTTTCTCTTTAGGGTTATTTCTGTTAGGTGACATTGCAGCATTAAACAATATAGTTTTTAGTACTTAGATATATTTTAACCCAAGGTTTGTAGCAAAAATATCCCCCCACACTAACAGTATACAAACACATATTAAGGCAATACTGTTAATATTGAGCATTTCCTGAAAAAAAGGAAAAAAAACTTCCAAGTTTGATAGAAAAACAGTATTTTATTGTAATTCTATTTACAATTCTCTGATTACTAGCTATAATTATTTTGTTCTTCCTTTTCTACTGTGTCCAGTGTTTACATTTTCATCCTTATGAGTGAAATTATTTTATTTTATAAAGTCTATTGAAACAATGATTATATTTACTGGGGTGCAGTTTATTAGACTGTTTAAGTATTTGTTACACAAATATTCTAAAGGCTGTAGTTTATTGACATAAAAAATGAAGCAAACATGCTTAAGGATCATTACATACTAACATTAAATACTGTTTCCAAACATCATGATTTGTTTTGTGGTGCAGCTGCTGCAGATGGCATGATTATACTTTCAAATCAAATAAGAACACATAATCTTTACATTAAGGACAAAAGGATTATAAAAATACAATTCTGATAAACTCTAGAAGACCGTGTTGGGATTGCTGAAGAAGAAATTCTTATATTTACCTCTTCAAAGAACAGATTATTTTTTTCACCTCTTTATGTGACTCCTTGTCCTATAAAGAAAACACAAATGTACAATGAAATGCCACACATTTACCTTGGTGCTCTAAGGACTTTGATACTATTTTTGATGTATGTGCATTTCCTGACAGACTATTACAAATAGACTGCAGATTTCTTCGGACTACGCAGGATACACGTCTATGAGAAGGCAGTTGATGTAGGGAGGTGTTTCTCCATGAAATCTGGAGTGGGATGTAGGGGGGGAAAGCCTTCACGTAGGCTGACAGACTGCTTTCCCCAATGTTAACGTGGTGCCGTCTCCATTTCTAGGCAGTGTGAAGTCATAGCCCTAACAGCAGGATTTGAAGTTCCCCGAGATTACCCCAGAAGAGCCATATATACATAGTTTATATAGGCAAATATGTCACTTTATCATGTTTCATAAATGTTATACAATGCATTATTGATTTATCAAGTAGCTTATATTGCAGATAACTCTCCTATGAGTCATCTAAAATATTATAGCAGTTTAAACTACAGCTTCTCCTTCAGATTAGTACATCTGTCCCTGTAAATCAAAGTGTTAGGATATCTTTCCCATCTGAGCCTCCTCAGAATGCTCCAGGGGGCTGAACTTGAATGTTATCGCTGGGCAAACGGTGAGGCTGTGGATGCTGTCAGTATTTCAGCCAGCAATCATTACATACTGCCCAGACATGGAGTTCGTTTTATTTTCAGTTTGAAAGAATGTTTCTTAGGATCTGTGACTAGCCCCTTAAAGTGAAGAGATGCTCACTAAGCCATAGAAATGTTGCTGTGTACTCTAAAGCTGTTTATACGCATTAATTTGGGCTGACAGTCTGAGTAGCAGCTCGATGTGTGAGGGGCTTAGAATATCCTGGTCGGGGGCAAAGACGATACACTCGCGGAGAAGTGTGATTCAAAGACACACTCGCGGAGAAGTGTGATTCAAAGACACTCTCGCGGAGAAGTGTGATTCAAAGACACTCTCGCGGAGAAGTGTGATTCAAAGACACACTCACGGGGAAGTGTAATTTGAAGAAGTTACAGGCGCCTGAAGGGAGTTGAGGGACGCTGTGGCAGCTCACAGGCAGGGGAGGAAACTAACGGAGAATCGCCTGCACTGCAACTCGTGGCGCTGTGAGTTTGGCAGCGAAGAACCTAGTTAGCAAAATCGCTAACTGGGTCTATGTGAGACGGAAAAATCTTTCAGAGACAGGTGGTTGTACATAGAAATCATTTTATCCTATGCTCGCAACAGAAAGGAAATTGAATTCCTGACAGTACCTACGCAACTTAGAAAAAAAGTTTAATAACACAAATGAAGGCTAGAAAGATAAGAGAGTTGGACCTCAGTACTGCTGAGGCCCTCAGACTCACTCTCGCGGTCTGGACTCACCTCTTTGGTAACAATAGGCAGTAATAACGCCAGGTTACAGAATTTCCACGCATCCTGAGATTCCTCGAGATCAACGTAACACTAGAAATGAAAAAAAAAAATCATATTAAAGGTAACCTACGTTTACTGTGTAAAGCACTCAAAGTGGTCTTTAGCAGTCCTCTTCCTTACCTTGGCCACAAACATGTAGTTGGACACAGAATAGCCAGGTTGCAATTCTTCAGCCTGAATTAAGAGAAAGCAGACGGGAGTATAACACGGTAACGCTCTAACAAGAATGCTGGTCGTAACAAAAAAGGATATATTTCCATAAATCAGACACCAGGGGCCAAACTGTCACAAGAATCTTGGTTTTTTTCATGTTTGAATGCTTTTATTGGTTTAAGTATCTTTGTGTAAAAACAAAGCTTTCAAGGATAGCCATTAAAGTGGACTGATGCTTTCATTATGATCATTAAGTTTTCCAAGACAACAAGACGATTTCATACATAATCATTGTCTTTATTTTTATTGTACTACCCTCTCTCCTCTTTTCCTTTGAGAACAAAGACATCTGGCAACACACTCTCCCTGGGACAGGTCCTGTACATTCCACAGTCTGTTTAGGAAATGAGAGTAGAGCATAGCTGTTACCCCATGCCAAGCATTTTCTAATAGACTAAGGCTTGAAAGCTTAGGAACACATGTCACATGACTTCAATAACATGTGACCATCGATCACATGCAGCGCTTTGAAAGGAAACAGTATCCTTGAATCAGCTAGTCCTACTAGTAAACAGAGTAGGTTTCAATGTGCCCACTCTACTCTTCCGCCCACAGTTCCTAATCTCTGGGGCCTGAGAATTCCTTTAGAGATGGGGTTCTAGAGAACTCTTCTAAGGACCCCAGTCGGTCTTTGCCACATTTTGTCAAGGTGGCGAAGGCATGCGAGCTCCCAACCTGACACTAGTCCCCAGCCTGGAGGGACTCAGAACCTAAGGGAAGAGACATACCTAAAGAACTTCAGAGTTCTTACTGCTTCCAGAGTAAGACAAAGACCAGCTGAACAGGAAGTTAATTTAATGGGTGGATACAGTACATGCTTAGATGTGTACAATATTGTATTTACTTGTTCAAAGTTGTATCAGCAAAGCAATTATACACTTTTAAGTAGGGGAAAAAACAACTGGTTTGATCTGATGCCTGAAGAACCTCCTCCAGAAGTGTCTGCAGCTTAGAAGTGGTTGGAAAGACAATTGCTCACATCTCCTGCCATTTGCTCCACCTGAAACATTCTTTCCTGGAGGGAAGAAGGAGGCTTGCAAGACTCAAGAAGCTACACTCAGCAGACACACGAAACTCAGGGACTTTAACCAGGTTTCAGGAAACCCAGAGAGTTACGAGACTCACAAGGCCCCACTTCAAGGCAGGAAACAAGACTGCTCAGTGGAGCAGCCTAAGCTAGAGGGGAGCTCGGGAGGTGGCTTCTGCAGGCTCCACCCACACTGGGATGGTCTTTTCAGTGCAGCTGCCTTGGGTCACCTGTGCCCCATAAGTAGCCCCATAAACTCTGACTCACCCAGCTATGCTTGGGCAGAATCAGTTTGTTGTCTGTGTCCTGTCTGGTCCCAGTGAAAATTTGTTCGCATCCCTCCAGAAAAGTCACACAACAGAATCCTTTAATATTATACTGGTTCCGTGTCAAACTCATGAGGAATGCTGGGAGCAAGTCCAATAATTTGCTCTCAGATTTGGTAATAAGAGTTGCTCTATCTACAGGTTTATTTAGGCTACCGAATTTCTCTTAAAAAGTAGTTTGTCAGCAGTGTGCGGTGGTGCACACCTTTTTTAATTCCAGCACTCAGGAGGCAGAGGCAGGTGGATCTCTTGAGTTTGCAGACAGCCTGGTCTATGGAGTGAGTTCTAGGACAGCCAGGGTTACACAGAGAAACCCTGTCTCAAAAAAAAATCAACCAACCAACCAACCAACCAACGCCAGCAAACAAAACAAAACAAAAAGTTAGTGTGACATTCCTAGGACCAAGAGCATAATTTCAGATCCCAAAAGTTTATATTTGAAGCATAACTCAAATCTCGAGAGACTTAAAGGCAACACTGTCAAGGCTACAATTCAACCCGGGGCTTCAATTAGAGCTCTGCACATGGCGAGAACTATTTCCTTGCCAACAGGACCGTTGACACTGGTGTGGATGAGGTGTCATGACACTAAAAGAACAGAGAAACACACCTTAAGGAAGTTTTGCAAAGCCTCATGAACCGTTGAAGATGGTATTTCCCCAAACAGAGTAGCGGCCATTTTTTTCTCAATCCAGCTGAGTTTTGAGACCTACACATACAAAGGAACACCACGTTTAGGAAGCTAGTCACCTTTGAATGATCACCTCTCTCCAGTTACATGTGTATGCATATCTGTACCTATGTACATATCCATAATGCATGTTAATAAACACACTCATAACTCATATATCACAGTATGTGGTAGTGACAGGACCTGCCTCTGCTCTACTTCTGCCGGCTTCATGCTATCAACTAGCCTTCTGCGTCAGCCACTTTCTCAGAGATGAGTATGAAATCACGATTCTCAGTCTAGGGAGTTTAGAGGGCTGAGAATCCTTACTTAACACTCAGAGCCCTGAAAGGCTACTGGCAGATGCTCCAGTAGATGCCCCCAAACCCCTGCACACACTCAGTGGGTTACAGACAAAGTGTAATTGAAGTTGGAAGGGAAGAGTGTCGGGGAGGGAAGGGGAGGTGGAGAGAAAGGGACAGGGTGAACAAAACAAACTATGTGCATGTATGGAGTGCTCGGACAATAAAAAATAGTAATCAAATTCAATTTCATATTGTTATTTATTTTTTCACTTTTTTCCAAATATGAATATTGGGCATGTATTTCAGAAATGCCCCTTAAAGGCATTGGTAAAGCTCTTGTCCTCTCAGTGACATCAAACAACTTCTCAACCTATTTTTTAAAATTTCTAGGTAGTCGTCATCTGATAAAAAGAAATGCATACCTGTGGACCTAGGAATGTAGTACTGAGGCAGAGCACTTACCAAGCACGCACGTGGCTGTGGGGTCAATCCCTGGTGTTGACAAACCTATGTGCATTTCTACATAATTTTACCCACATTTCTACACAAATTTATTCACAACTTATTCTACACAATTTTATTTATTTGCTTAATTTTGTTATTCTAAGCTTCGTAAAAAGTATAACACATTATTTATTTCCTTTCGTGATTTTTTTTTACCTAACATTGCTTTTTATCAGATTGCTGAGTATAGTTGAAATTCAATCACTTCAATAAATTATTAAATATGGGATTTAATATTATTATGTGTTTTGCATATGAATAGTTTTTGTATTATTGATTTATAAATTATCAAAAAAGGCAGATTGGGGGAAGATGGCTTGCTATACAAACATAAGGACTTGTGTCCGGTGGTCAGCACCCAAGTAAAGGGCATGGGGTAGGACACTTGACTGTCAGCCCAGCACTGGGGTAAGGAGTGAGACGGACACAGACAGGTCTCTGACCCTTGTTGGCCAGCCAATCTTGTAGAATTGGTGAGTTTGATTCAGAGGGAGACAAGAGCATGTGAAGTCTACCAGCATTTTGTCAATTTGCAAATATATGTGTATTTGCATAATTTCAATTTTTATTTTATGGTTTTGAGGCTGGTATTAGAAGGCATAATAACTTACAAATTCTTTCATGGTTAATACATATTATTATTTGTGCAGAGTTAGCCTCTGTAGCTATAGAAGTAACTGTACCTTAAAATAGATGAGATATAATAAGAAATATAAAGCATAAAATTCACATGTGGTCTTCAATAAAAGAGAGCCTTCTTCCCAATCTTCTTTCGGCCTTAATGAAAAGGTTCCTGCTTATGTGCAGCCTAATTTCCTTACTTATGAATTGTATCTTCAAGTCCTACACCTTCTTCATGCACCTTTTTGGATACACTTTTACATTTTGTAACTCTCCTGCAAGCTAACAGTGTTATTTAAGACAGTAGGTCTTAGGTTGACCAGTTGTCCTTAGTCGAGCTATTTCAATATCTCATATCCCATCAAGTTAAGTTCTTTGAAGGAACCCTGGCCTGTATCATGCTTGGAGATAACGTTTGGGACTGTATATTAGTGATAAATGTGGAAGGTAATCCTGAGTTTGATCCCTAACACTACAATAAAAAGTATTTCTTCTTTCCACAGAACCATGGGCAGAATACTTGCATGTGTGTGGTAGCTGATCTCAACCTGAGACAGCCCAAAGTATGACTTCTGAAATCCCATGGAAAGATAAGAAAAAAAAAATGTACACACAAACACACACATACCCCTAGATATAACACATAAAATGTAAGCTTATAAAAGATAAAATATATACATTATAATTTAAAATCGATATTCGATTTAGAAACATACAAGTCATACATTAAAAACTATTTTTACAATGCTCTCTAGTGTGCAATTGGTAAAAACAGAAAAGAATGAGTAAGTCACTGAAAATGCATTAAATAGCCACATTGTCTTCCAGAGTTCTAAGCAAAGGCTTAACTCACAGTGTAACAGTATCTTCCCTTGAGGTAGTACAGGAAGGGCTCTTCGGGTAAGAGCTGGATGGCTTTGTCCAGATGCTCCTGGAAACAATCACAGCCAAGTCAGCTCCTGCTTTCAGATATGGCCGAGTGGAGCAGAGCCCAACCCAGCGTGGCCTGACAGTGTGTCAGCCCTTCCCCATTCCTGACCACTCACACAACTAAATCTCAGCAGTAATTCCAAACTGAGATCCCTGCACCTGGAACCAAAGCAGCGCCTGTGCCTTAGGCACACCATGCTTAACCTCAAACCCAGCGCCACAGTGAAAGCAGAATACACCCAAGTCACATGTCTTTTGGTCCTGACTTTCCCAATGAAGATGCACCAACCCCAGCCCAGAAGCGAGTTTATTGGAACAAGATGGCATAAAGCAGGATTTAATTCGAGAGAAACAGCAGAGTGCTGGAGAGGCCACGGATGGCTTCCTTCAGTGCTGTCGGAGTGAGTACTGGGCAGGGGGGCAGAGGGAAGAGCCATTTTCTTCTACCACAATTACCCAGTCAGAGAGATTAGTTATTGGGTCACAAAAGCCAACAGCAAACAGGATATGGCATGTCGGCAAGTTGCTTATTTTGTTCCCGCATCATGGTAATTTTAAGCTTTAGATCAGACCCTGTATTCCCCCACCCCTGTCCCCGAAGTCAGTAGAGAGTGTTATGATGTCAGTGAGTTCATGGCCAAAATAAGTCAACACTCATCTACTATGTGGGTTCTTGTACCATCTTGGATAATACTTAACTATCCAAATGGTTTGATTCTTTTTATTACAGTATTAACTGCTTCATTTTCTGCTGTTTAAACACGAAACTAAATCCCTAGAGTTTAACATGCCGAGTAATCTCATGTCAGTTAGTAAAACGAAACATTTTGAACACCAAGAAATACCTTGAATAGATGTCCACAGTTAATCTTGTTTTGCAATCCCTCAAACTCAGATACATAACCACATAAAATTGCATACCTGAAAAGGAAAAAAAACCAGTGTCTGCCATGTAAAATTTTAAACAAATGCTATTATCATATAACACTTATACTATGCCTCTAAAGCACTCGTCAATGTTTTACAGAAGCAATAATATAGATGTAAGGGCCCTTTACATCAAATTATATTTGGCATTAATATGAAGCCACTTCTCCAGGCATAATTGGGCACAGGAATGTTGTCTATGCCATACACATGTGGTGAGGGTAAGTGAGTCATTCAAAGTGATGTGATTTGAACAATGCCTGGCAAGAAGGAGGTTTTAGCCAGTGCCAGAGGCCATCTTCAGTGACATCATCAGACAAAGTCATCATCAGACAAAGCTCTCTCTCAGTCCAATCATGTACGAAACTGGGTAACAATGTGTTAACAGATTTATAAATCTTAAAACATATGAAAACCAATCTTTAAAGATGAGTGCCTCTTTAAAACTTTCCCCGACCTCCTTAACTGTCACTGGAAACAAAACGACTATCCCGATTAAAACCAAATAAAACTAAAGCATGCTTTGAAAAAAATTTCCATTTCTCCCAGTTCGAAACAGTGTATTAGTACAAGAGTGTATACCGGGGATGTTTCCCCACTGGCAATACAAAATTAATAGCAGTGGTTATTTGATTATAGGTTGGATGCAACCCTTGTTCCGCAGCTTGCTTGTTTACTTTAGAAACTGGTGATACATTGTTCTTCACACCTGTTTCTGTCTGTGCAAGTCTTCAGAGGATTTCAGAATGCTGCTGCCTAAGGCAAAACACTATTGTTGTACTACTTTAGGATTATGTGATTGCTATTGTTATACTAATTGAGATCAGGAATGTGGCTTTGTAGACAATCTCAATCATTTCTCTGAATAAGCAAAAACTCTAAGTACAAAAATGAAGTGAGCAATTTCTCAATTTGGAACAAGATGACCGTTCTGGGAAACAAAGGATGACAGAAGTCAACCAAGCCTGCACAGCCAAGAGAATGACCTCTTTCAGCTGTGACACTGTTCTCCGTACAGCCAATGGAATCCACTACAGTAGAGGCAGGAGGAACAATCAATCCAGCCTACTACACATGACCTGGGGATGGAGAGTAAGACACATGGCCACTCACACATTTTAAACGAGACTTCATTTTGTGTCTCTGCACCCTGAGGTTAGATATAAGAACAGTGTTTTTCCATAGCATCCTTGACCTCCTCAGTGGAATCTGTACCCTTTGCCTGCAGGCCCTGTGGTCACTGCTGCTCCCGGGTTACTGCCCCAAGCCTTCAAGGCCAGGAATGGTGCTCCTCAGCTCGGTCCCCTCCTCCAACACTGACGCGAGTCTTTTGTTTCTCCATAAAAACATATGTTCATGAGATCCCAAAATAAGTTGGAGGGATTTTTGGCTGGTGGTGTGTTGAATCTCAGGGCCACCGTGGGAAACTGACACCTCGACAATGCTGGGCTGTGAACTCACAGCATGAGCTAGCCCTCCGCATCCTTTACCGGAATTTTGCTGCAGTTTTTCTCATACATTTTGTATGTTAAAAAACCTAAGTATTTAAATTTGGGGGCATGCTAATGCAAACAGCATTTAAATTTCAATTGCTAATTTCTAGTCTATATGAAAGCCACTGGGTTTTGCACATCCATTTTGTAACCTACAACCTTGCTTTGAGGACTAAATTCTAAGAGTAAAGGGTATCACATCTTCAGTCTGTATCTGTCGCATCCTTCTGTGCCGGAGCTGGACTGTAAAAGAGTGACATCCCGAGGTCCCTCATGGTCCACACTCACAGGGCAGACATCCCGAGGTCCCTCATGGTCCACACTCACAGGGCAGGAAAGCAACTTTCCAGCCTTAGGAATGACCTTAACTGCAGCGGGTCTGGGGTCTGTTCTTTGCCAAGCTGAGGAAGTTCCCGTTCTCCTAGTTTTCTGAGAGGTTTTGTTTGTTTTACTTTCCACGAAGAAAAGTTGCCTGTCCAGCGTGGTTTTCTGCATCTATTGATGTCAGCACATGCTCTCTCTTCTTCCCTTCGTTACTTTACTAACTGTGCCTCATCAGCTTCCCAAAAGCCCACATGGCTACTGTGTATTCTTTCTGTACACTGTGGGGATTCAGTTTGCTGATGCTTTTTAAAACGATTTCTATACCTATACTCGTGAGATGCTTGCCTGCAGCTTTCTTGTAATATTTCCATCTTGTTTTAGAAATGCTATAATACTGAGGAAAAAGAAGGGAATTCTGGAAGAACTTGGAGAAAGCTGGTGTGTTTTCCCCCTTAAATATGTGATAGAATTTACCAGTGGATCCTAGTATTTCATCATCATCATCATCATCATCATCATCATCATCATCATCATCATCATCACTATCATTTGGTCTTTCGAGACAGGGTTTCTCTGTGTAACAGCCCTGACTGTCCTGGAACTCGCTTATATGGACCAGGCTGGCCTTGAACTCACAGAGATACACTTGCCTCCTGAGTACTGGGATTAAGGCGCACACCACCACACCTGGCTCTACTTAATTTTTAATGAATAAAGGTCTGGGTTGATTGTTTATTCATATGTTCTTTTGAAATGTGCTCTAAAGTTCTGCTGTATCATTGCCAAGGACTTCTCGGAGTGATTTCAACCCTAGAATTTCATGTAACTACCTCTGTTTTGGTTATGAGTATTAAAATTTTTCAACTTATTTGGACTACAAAACTCAAGATTACTTTCCATTCAAGTATACTTTCCTTTCGGAATGGCTTTAAATATACAAAAACTTGGCATATGGCACAGGCAGCAGCATATCCCACAGTTAGTTTCCCCATTATTAGCATATTCTATTACTATAGTAAGTATTATTATAGTACAGTATGGGTACCGATAAACAATTGTTACAGTGAATCCATATTAATATACTATTACTAATTAAGCTTTATATTTTATTCAACTTTCTGTTTTCCAGGATTTTGGACACTTTAATTCACATATTATTAGGGATTTTTTAAACATGGTAAAACTTTTTGAATGATTATTGTCATCTTTCATAAATCCAGCACCCCCTATATTTTCTGAAAAATCAGCACTACTTATGCAATCTCTGGGTTTTTAATCTGCTCTTATTGCAGTTCTTTCCAAGTTACTTGAGTGAAGAGAAAAGACAAAGAAATTCCATGAGTTATAAACACTGTAGGAAGTGCTCTTTTCCCTTTCAAATAATATGTCCCTAGAAACTTAGGATAATATATTATTTGTCTTCTGTGTCATAAACTCCAAGGTCACTTGCTCACTTTCTCCTAAAATAGCATTACTTCATTTCTTCTAATCAACTTTAGCTTTGTGTATGTTATTTTTGTAGTGTTCATTTAAAAATGTAATTTAATATTTGATTTCTCAAATCTCAGTCTGATGGGAATTCTGAAGAAAGTTACTTTACACTACGGTGAATTGCCTCCATCTAGAGGTTATTTGAAGTATTGTTGCTTTCACGAGACTTCCGATTTTATAGACATATGTATTTGCACTTGTATTGAATATACCCTTAATAGGTGACAGCCATATTATTTCAACAACTAAAATAACTCCACTCATTTCTTGTACCATTTGTGATTCAACACCAGCACTTTGTACTTGTTATGGATAGAGACAGCCTCCTGCAATAGAAGGATGGCTGAAAATATCAGAATACAATATCTTAAGTTTTGTTCTGCTTTCCTACGTATAGTGTGGCCTTGCTTACTGATCAACACACACACACACACACACACACACACACACACACACACATACACACACACGGAGCTTTGCTTCTATTTAGAAAATGGAAACAGACTTTCCTTCCTGTACACATATGCTAGAAGGTGTGTAGCTATAGCTCACAAACTGTGGAGCACAGCTCATATGGAAGATACAGTTAGACCTACAGTCAAACCTATTTGGTCAACATACTGCAAACATACTTTATTATTTCAATTCCAGAGTATTTTAGGTTGATATGATAAAGATAATAGGATCCTATAGAATGTTTAGGCAGCCTTAAAATTATAGCAAAGAGGGGGCTGGAGAGATGGCTCAGAGGTTAAGAGCATTGCCTACTCTTCCAAAGGTCCTGAGTTCAATTCCCAGCAACCACATGGTGGCTCACAACCATCTGTAATGAGGTCTGCTGCCCTCTTCTGGCCTGCAGGCATACACACAGACAGAGTATTGCATACATAATAAATAAATAAATATTTTAAAAAATTATAGCAAAGAAACTCTTTCCAGCTGATCTATCACCTCAGCTGTCCATTAAATATCTATTTTGCTGGTTTTAGGCTTCAGTTCCCAGTTTACCATTCATGTTGACCGAAGGAGAAAAGTTTTATTAATGTCTTAATGTACCGTGAAAGACTTCGGAAGAATAAAGGTTTTCCCTCAACACTGAGAGAGCCAGCTATGTAATCAGTTTATCTAAATTCCACCTATTCTTTCACAGGTCAAAGTTTAAGGTTTTCTTTTGCCATTGCCTTGAATTTTACAATTTGGTTGAATGAAGGCTTTTCTACTGAGTCGATAGAACACACTTTAAGAGTTATGGTTAAATTGGAATTCAAACTTATTAAATTTTCATTAAGTGAATTGATTTTAACATTTTTAAGGTTAAAAATTAATACCGAATTTAAAAACACCACGTGAAACATAACTGGATCACGACTTTGTGATGATAAAACGTAACCTGGGAATTTAAGTCCATCGTCATAAACAAGGTATTTAATTTACAACAACAACAACAAAAACGAAAGAGAGGGTGAAGGGGATGAAGAGAAGCAGAGCACAGGTGCTGTTGGGGTCCCTGAGGAAGACTCAATATTTTTTCTGTGTGAAAACTGAGAACTTACATAGACGAAAGTCCCCACTGAAGACAAGGCACAGCTATAATGTGATTCTTCATGGGTTCAGAGGAATGTTGGGTTGCGGAATAATCTTTCTGTACACTGTGAAGATGTGTCACTCTGATTGGTTTAATGAAAAGCTGAACAGCCAATAGCTAAGCAGGATTTTCAGGGCAGGATTCAGGGAAAAAGGCAGAGATGCCAGTAGATGCAGAGCAACCAGGATGGGCAAGACAGAGAGGAGGTCATGAAGCCACAAAGCAGAAAGTAAATCAATAGGAATGGGTTAATTTAATTTTTAAGAGCTAGTTAGAAATAAACCTAAGCTATGTACTGAGTTTTCGTAATCAATAAATCTCTGTGTCATTACTGGGGACCAGACAGTCTCAGTGAAAAATCTGACTACAGTGTTGGATAGAGGGAAGAGCAGCGGAAGACGACGAGGAAGAGAGGGAGGCAGCGAAAGAAAGGGTATGGGAGAGTAATAGGGAGAAGGAGAGAAACTCAGAGTGAAGGATGAAACAAGACGACTTTTTCTACACTCAGATCTGGCTAACCAGGTCCCAGATACCCAGTTTCCAAAGAGACGAGGAGAGAAAAGAGCTTGCTCAGTACAAACAAACCCATTACAGTACTCCTCAGAGGGAAGGAGCAGAGCCCTTTAACACACACGCTAATCTAGAAGCATACATTTATACTATGGCGATTTGATGACCTGGACAAACTAACTAGAGCTATAAACCAAGACTCTTACACACTACAGTGATCTTTTAAGTCCGCAGTGGAAAGTTAACTTCACGGTCACCCCCTTTCCAGGTTAGACAGAAGAAGCACCAAGAGTAAGAGCAGCTTTCCCCGTTCACTTTCTGTTCCAGGGGCGCGCTGGGAAGCGAGTCACATGTTCCAGCTCCTAAAGTTCATCCCTTATTTTGGGATGTGTTCCTTAGATTTTGGGGTACACAAAAACTGCTGGATTTTGTTCAGGAAGGTTAAGCGAGTGTTTGTGAATGGGGCGCCCCCTGCTGACCACCGAGTAAATAGACCGCGCTGCTTCTAGTTTGTCTGGTGAGCAGACCTTAGGGGGAGGTAACAGGAACAGGGAAGAGGTAGATGTTTTGAAACAGATTTTGCCTAAAATAATGCCCTTAAAGACACAAAATAACCCCAGAGCGGGCATATTTCTGAAAACCTGCAGTGAACAAAGGGTCATAAGTTAACTTTTCACTGTAGAGCCTTAATGTCTGGGGAAACCGTATGAATAGCCCAGGAGAAGAAAAGCAAAGCCAGCCTGCGCAGCAGTAACTAAGGATCTAAAAACGTAAAACTGCCACAACAGCAGAAGGAAGGCTAGTTTAAAACAATATGCTGCTTTTAGTTTTCCTTTCTATTTTTCACTATACAAGCGGTCACCACCCTCAAAACAGAAGCAAAATAAAAACCCCAAACAAACAAAGCACGAAGGGTTTTCCCTCTTTTGTTCCACAGGTGCCCACCCTCCGTCTACCCAGCTAGTCACATTTCTTTTTGCCATCATATGCACAGACTGGATTTTCCTGACCTAGGGATTCTGTTTCCCATAACTTACCAGGTTAGAGAAAGCAACCTCTACGCTTTGATTCTGTGGAGCAGTTGTTCCGCATTTTGTTCAGACACAGGATGTAACTTTAGTCTATGTTTTCAGGAAACCTGGTGTATTTTATCAGACTTAATTATAGTTTACCTTCAAAGACATGAGACTTGTCAGATTCTCAGGAGATACTCACATTTAGAACGCATCTAATGGGAAATATGTGAGAACAACCGTAATAACAATAATAACAATTGCTGCACTATGGCTATCCTCTTCTGGGTGGTGAGCATGACAGTCATAGTCTCCCAAACTCCCCAAGGAGTCGCGAGAGGCCCCTGTGTTGCTGAGGCACAGGGATCCTGCGTGCTTACCACAGATGACACTGTCCATTCATGGGCGCTCTCGTGATAGCTCTTTCTCCCAATGTTTTCCCTGAAAGACGAAGAGAGAGAAGTTACTGTCATTGCAGGCGTTGGGGAGAGGTGGAGTCTTCAGCAGAGTCGTGGCTCCTTCATAAGGTCCCGAGGTGAGGGAACTTGCTGGAAGAGCATTCACCAGCTGGATCAATGCTTTACTCCACGGTCAGTCCTGATGATCTGTGCTTTACTGGCTGCCAAGGATTTTGTCGTGTGCTCAAATTTGAGACCCACTGGATTAACTGACTTAGGCAAGGGCAAGGAAAGTTTCTTATTTATTACTTAAAGTAAAACACACTGCTTTCGTGTATTCAATTCAAACGGCAATTGCTGAGTGCCCATTAGTTGTCATGTCGTGTGAACTTCTGGGAATAAAGCATCAATTAGAGACGGCCTTTGTTTTCCAGGGCTCGCAAGGTCTCGCAACCTTCAGTATGCAGCAAGTACACAGACGAACAACTTGGTTGAAGAGTGGGGTCGGGAAGGCCCGCGGAGCTCGGCCTGCTCACTCACAACAGGAATGGGTCTAGGGAATAAATGATGCCCTCAAATCACTCAGTTTAGAACTGCTTTTAGCCATGTGAGGACTATTTTTCACAGAGGTTTGCTAATGGCTTGACGGTATTCTGAGACTCTCAAAGAGACTCTCTGTGCCTCTTTCTTCCCTGCCCCCACCCCTCTGTGCCCTGAAGACACTATCCAGGGACTACAAAGGCCATGCTACAAAAGTGGCATGGTAATCGTAAATAGGAATCATCTAAAATAAGTAATTTATTATTTGCTCAAGGTGCATGTCTAGTTTATCCACTGAAGGATATATTTTGTGTGGAAATCAACCTAGGATGGAGAAAGTTTTAAACAAAGCATTTTAGTAATAACTGGTATTTCCTTCGGACAAACACCAAAGGGGTCAGGTATTTTTAAACATGCTCCCTTTCCCCAGGTAGAAACATACTTTTTTGTTGTTGTTGTTGTTTGTTTGTTTGAGACAGAGAATCATACTGTTGCTTAGACCAGTATGGAACTCACTATGTATCCCAGGCTGATTTTGAACTTATGGCTATCCTCCTGCCTCAGTAATGAGATTACAGGCATGAGTTACCACATCCAGCTAAAAATGTGCTCTTTAATGTGAAAGCAAACTAAACTGAATATGGTGGCTGCTGCAGACCGGAGGCAGGAGGATTGTGAGTTCAGCCAGCTTGCCCTGTACAGCAAGACTTTCTCAAAACAGAAACTCAGATCTGAATCAATGCTTCAGCTATTGAAAACTTTTGGCGCACCGTCACAGGCTAGGTAGGGTTGAATCCACCTCTCTGAGGATAACAGAGGAAGTCGGGTAGCATCCAGGCTGGCTGTAGCATCTCCTCTTCTCCCCCAAGAGCAGCTCCTTCCCTTACAGAATAAGATTCACACCTATCCTTGAAGTGCTATAGAAATGCCCCCTTAAGAATGAGAACCCTAGTTTACTTGGAATACGAGTGAACAGCCAACCACACTTGGAAAACGTATTGCACAATGGCACACTGAGTTTTATAAAGGAGTTCCGGATGGCACCACACACGAGCTGAGGAGGGAACGCACTTCAGCACCTCTTCTCATACTGAACCCAACATTCCGCAAGAGCCGGCTGAACCCTTGCCCTTAGCCCCGGTGTACGCGATCTTGACCTTACTAAGTGTACATTCCTTATCCACTGAATCATGACGGCCATTTATCAGCCCTTCTATACACTAAGTTCTCAAGTGTGGCACTGTCATACACACGTGTCCCTTCTTGGGTCCCTTTTCACCCCTCTCCAAACCTTAACACTGTTCCCAATAACATTTTGAATTAATTTCTTAAATGTACAAATAAAAGTGATTCTTTCTGCTTTACTTCAATAACTGAATAAATCCCTTCTGTGTGAGTGAGAACGATGCTCTCTTTGCTGCGATAATGTACGTTTTCTTCTTAAAGAACCTCATTTCGACCCTATGCACTACTGGCTTTACTCCTGATTTCCTGCATCCTGTTTCCCATGTTGCCATCTCCTAGGTTAACTCCTGCTGTAGTGTCATTCTGTTACTGTGACAAACACCGTGACCAAAAGCAGCTTAGGGGAGGAGATGGTCTATCAGCTTAAAGACAGACCGGAGACCGCCATGGAGGGAAGTCAGGGCAGCTTTGGGGAGGAGATGGTCTATCAGCTTACAGACAGACCGGAGACCGCCATGGAGGGAAGCCAGGGCAGGAACTCAAGCAGGGACTCAGCCCCAGGCCTGCATGTTGTTCCATGCATTGCTCTTCACCAAGGACCTCACAGCCACGAAGGCACAGCAGAAACCGAGGAGAAATGCTGCTTGATGTCTCACTTGCAGGCCCCTGCTTAGCTGGCTTTCTTGTTCGGTCCAGGACTACACGTCTGGGGAGTGGTACTGCCCATAGTGGGCTGGGCCCTCCTGCAGCAGTTATCAATCAAGACAACCCTCCACAGACATGACCACAAACCAATCTGATCTAGGATGCCCCTCAACCGAGATTCCCTCTCAGGCAATTCTAAGCTGTGTCAAGTTGACAGTTAAGGCCAAGACAGCTCACTCAAAATCCCATTCAATTTAAAAACAGATGAAAACGCTTGTACCTATAGGAACTGGTTACCCCCCTACATGAACCGCTAGCTCTTGCTAGCGACTTTTGCTGTACACTCTGAACTTGCTACACTCTTCTAAAACAACAGCCCATCCCTGCTGGTCTCTTTATCTATGGTTATTTGAACAAACTGCCTTCCCAGCAAAGTCAGAGGCCCCCCTCAGTCTATTCTGAGACCCCTTCTATTTTGTGCCCCTAGTCTCATCTGCAAACAGAAAATCCAAGAGAAGGAGGTATTAAGAAAAATGCATTACTGCTGATGAATGTCAAACAGTTTTTACATCAATATGCTTTATTCCCCCAGCCCCCACAGATATGAGTATAAATCCTTCTAGACTCTGGTTGAAAATTTCTTTTCTTTAAAATTAATCTCTTTTCTAGAACTCTACTGTGTGTATCTCCTGCCAACTGGATTGCTATAGAAAACTGACCCCTGGAAGGCGAGGGATAAATATAAACAGGACAAGAGGGGAAATCTCTCATCTTCCTCCAGTGAGGGGGGAATTAAAGTGCAGTGATCACTTGGCAAGGAAATCTTCCAGAGGAAGAAAGACCAACACAGATTCTGGTGATACATCCTTCATGGAAATAAAAATGCCGGAACTAGACTTGGACGGGTTCTCGCTTGCTATTTCTTTCTCATATGATCATGGAAAAGCCAGCAAAAGAGAAAGCTTTGGAACAGGAGAGCAAAAACAGGAGAGTAAAAAAAAAATATTTATTTATTTATTATGTATACAATATTCTGTCTGTGTCTGCAGGCCAGAAGAGGGCAGCAGACCTCATTACAGATGGTTGTGAGCCACCATGTGGTTGCTGGGAATTGAACTCATGACCTTTGGAAGAGCAGGCAATGCTCTTAACCACTGAGCCATCTCTCCAGCCCCCTCCTTGGTTTTTCCCGTGACTGTTGCTACTGTGGAAATTTCAAATATATGCCAATCGTATACATGGCGGCATCATGGTTGCTATACGCTCGTCTTAACTAAGCATCACATCAAGGCTGACTTTGTTTCATGCAGACACATTTTGAAAATTCCTGACGTGAGAGGTTATTTCTGTGTTCCTAGGCCTGCATGCTACAGGAAGTGAGTTGTGCGTGTGACTGTGAGCAGCTGCAGCTGGAGACCATGGGCCTCCATACCAGCACAGGTGTTTTAGCTTCCTGTGACATCATAAACTTTATTTTGTTTTGTTTTGTTTTTTTGTTTTTCGAGACAGGGTTTCTCTGTGGCTTTGGAGCCTGTCCTGGAACTAGCTCTTGTAGACCAGGCTGGTCTCGAACTCACAGAGATCCGCCTGCCTCTGCCTCCCGAGTGCTGGGATTAAAGGCGTGCGCCACCACCGCCCGGCTGACATCATAAACTTTAAAAAGTGAGGTCGGAGTTTTTCAGTTCCCTGCTCTAAATTATTAGCTCCATCACCTTAAAGGGACATACACTTTCGTGCAGGAAGGCCATTTTGTTCTGAGACTGTGTACAGCTTTTGGTCACCAGAATATGTTGAAATAGATTGAGTCTTTAACTAAGATGATTTCAGTTGAATCAAAATCTACTAATGGTTTACTGTGGAAAACAATGGACCTGAGAACAACCAGTCTTGACAAATGACTTACCAATATTAGCATAATGTTTCTTTTCTTGTGTATTGGTAGATAGGTCATACATGTCTCCATAGGCACGGGTAAGCCGCCACAGAAACTCTGTTTCCTCACTAAACTGGAAAGACAGAACCACACACTAGATTAATACACTTATCTGTCCAGATAATTGCTTTCATCGTACCTTAAAAGATTTAGGCAGGCAAAATGGTATTTATTGATGACTAAATTTATACATACGGATATTTAACATTTATATGGTTTATACCCAAATGTTATGGCTAAGAAATATGACCAGATATAGTGTTACATTTGGATCATAAATCAATTAATATTAAACAGAAACTAGACCCAGCTGTGTAGTGGACGGAACTGACACCGTCTCCCTGGATCAGGGCGCCGGCTCTCTCAGTATCCTTTGTGAGTTATCTACTGCCCTGTAACGAAGAGGTTACTGAGCACTGTCAGTAGTATTTGTAAACTGAACTGCATATTCTCAAAAAGGCATTACGATTTTTACTTAACTATGATTGGAGATTTTTTTTTAAAAAATTAAAGCTTTTATTGATGATAAGTTTGCAGATCCTTACAGAGCATATAGACTGGTCTTTTGGTATGCTTATACATTATGTGTTAATCAGTTAGGTTTTACACAGTGTGTTGGAGTTGCTAAACCCTCATACCCAGGTTAGACTTATCTTGCTCACAGGGAAAAAAGATAATATTTCTCCTTGAGCTGGCATGAGCCCTTAGATCCCCTTTGTCACTGGTGATGGTGAGACAAATTAGTTCGTCAAGCCCATCATGAAACACTGCAGAATGACTATTGGTAGAAATAGCTTTAAAATACTGAGAGGTGTTACACTGATAGCAATATAGAAAACTTCAAATACAATTTTATTCTCTCCAGAGAACACATATGACATGCCTGGGCACAATGTCTTATGCTTCATGTTATAACACAGGCATTACATATCAAAGTTAATAAACTCGACGTAACACCATATAAGGCTGGTCCCTATTTTTGTGACCTTAGGTAAACCTAATTAACTCAAATTCCATTTTAAAAAAAGCCACTTGTTTTATTAAAAACACATCAAATATTCTGTTCCTGTGAACTGTGACATGGTATTGGAGTTCAATATAAGCAGGGTAGTACTTAAATAGACAGTGAGCGCTGCACGCACCTGTCAGTGCCATGTAGCACTTACCTTTTCTTTGTGGTCACACAGTAGCTCAAAACTCTCCACTTTGTTAGCTTCGTTTATCCGTAAACGGTCTACCTTCTGTAGGAGGACATCCAGCTTCAGCTCCTCAATGTGTGTGTTGAAAGCCTTAGCGACCGGGAAACTCTGTTCTTCTGTGTCAGTGTTGGCTGTAATATACCTAGGATGGCAGAAACAACCACCAACTCCCTTTAGATTTGTGCACAAGGACCTGGGCAAGCCTTTGAAAATGCAATGAATTTTCTTTGAAATGCAGAAATGAAGTACTCTGCTCTGTGCTAGAAAATGTCGTGGCACCCATTGTTACCCAGAGAAAAGGCCAAAGAGCTGGCTATTTACAAGGACTTGAGAAATATGCCAACCCTAATAGTTCCCCAATTTAATCTCTAACCCATCTTCCCTGTCACTCAAGTCTACACTGGTCCTCTTCAGCCTGTCACCATGCTCCTGCCTCCTACCTTTACCTGCTGTGCTCTGATGGAATGTTCTTTCCCTAGACAGCAGCAGACTCTCTACTCTTGACTCAAGTCTCTGCACCAATGTAACTGTCTTAGGGATCCTTAGACCAGATCACTCGAATGCCACAGTGCCAACTCTTCCTTTCTCTTCTTGATGTCTGATTCTCTCCCCCCATAGTATATATTCTCTTTAATATGCTATAAACAATGATCCTACAGCATGTGGTTTTTTTTAAGCATCAGCTCCACTAGAATATCTGCTTCTTAGTAGTAAGGTTCACTAACCAAAGAGCTAAGTACACAAAATAGTGTCACAAAGTATACATCACCGGATGCTGCTGAATACTGAACAGATTATACACCAACTTAGCAGGCACTTAAAAATGTGTGTGTGCATGTTTACATATGGGTAGGTATTCAGTTCTAGTTGAACATGATGTGCTAAGTGTGTGTGTGTGTGTGTGTGTGTGTGTGTGTGTGTGTGCTAACTGTGTGTGTGGTGTATGTGTGTGCTCATGTGCGTGTACAGTGTGGTGCACATGAGTGGTGTGCGGAGGCCAGAAGTTGACATTAGCTGTCTCCCTGAGTCACTTCCACCCTGTTTTTGGAGACAGCCTGGCTCGTTTCACCTGGTGCTCACCTGGTAACCACACTGGCTGGCCAGAGAGTGCCAGAGACCTGCCTGTCTCCATTCATTCAGTGCTGGGGTTTAGATGGGTGTGGCTGTGCCCAGCATTTACATGGGTGCTGGGGATCTGAACTCGGGTCCTCATGCTTGTGTGGCAAGCGCAAGCACTTTTCATCCACTGTTCTAACTTTAGTTTAGTTTTCAAAAATGAACATTACTTTCCATGCTGGTTAGTTTTATGCTAACTTGACAAATCAAAGTCATTTGAGAAGCAAGAACATCAGTGAGAAGTAGTCCCGACAGAATGGCCTGTCGGGTATTTTCTTGATGGATGATTGACATGAGAAGGCCCAGCTCACTGTGGGTGGTGGTGCCACCCTTGAGCTGGTGGTCCTAGATCGTATAAGAAGGGAAGCTGAGCAAACCATGAGGAGCAAGCCAGTAAGTAGCACTTACTGGCCTCTACATCAGTTCCTATCTCCAGATTCCTGCCCTGCCTGAGTCCTGTCCTGACTTCCTTTTATGGTGGGCTGTGATATGGGCATGTAAGAAAAAAAAACAAACCTCTTCCCCAAGTTGCAGATGGCATGGTGTTTTATCACAGCAATAAAAACCTTAATCAAAACAGAAATTGGTACCAAAGGGTAAACTATTTCTGTGACAGACCCGAACATGTGTTTGGGGGAGGCTATGGAAGGATTTGGGCTGGAAAAGGTTGAAAGATGAAAGCAGTAATGAGCACTGTGGCAGAAAAGGTCTAACAGGACTTCGGACTCATGGGTACCTAGGAATCAGAGTCAATGGGCAGAGGAACACAACAGGACATTGAAGTTTCCAAGAAAACTCTTAGAAAAAATTAAGGAATGTTAGAAGAGTTGTGTATACAGCAGGAGGTGGAAAAATTGTCAGTACATATGCAAACAGATCTGTAAGAAATGCATGCTTTATGCCACTCAGCTTGATCATTGAGGGTCTTCTACATGGAGCCAGTGCACAGTCTGGATGTTCTTTCAAATTCTCAGTTTTCAACAAAACCCACAAGCATACAAGGAAATGAGGAAAGGTGGTTCATTCAAAGAAAGAGACTGCATCTCCAGACAAGGACGCTAAAAGAGAAGGCACACCTTAGAGTTCCCAGGCAGTGATTTTAAAATCCTAACCTTAAACCTGCTTTAAAAGCCAGGAAAAGAAGGAGAGACTAAAAAAGATTAAAAAGAGGAACATAACAAATGAACAAAATGGGAGTGTTAACAAAGAAACATAAATTATGAAAAAGAACCAAATTACAGGGCTAAGATTATGTTAAGTGTACTGAAGTTTGATGAACAAGAGCAACAGAGAATTTTAACATGGAAAAAAAGAACAGGCAAACTTAAACATTTGAAAGTATGGTGAGGAGTAAAAAGAACAAAGAATGAATAAAAATAGATACAGATACAATCTAAAGGGCTTGAGAGGTACCATTATGGTGACCAAATACACGTGATGAGGGTTCATGAAGATGAGAAGAAGGGACAGTGAGTTTGCATGAAAAATATCTTCAGATCTGAGGAAGGAAAAGTGGACAAAATGCTTAGTTGATGCCAAGTAGAATAAACCCAAGGATGTCCACCCAAGGGCCTCCACATGAGCTGCTGAAAGACAAAAGCAAAGCATCTTGAAAGGGGCAAAAGAAACTCAGCATATGCCAGGCTTGCCTTCTTAGCAACTTCTCGGCAGAAGCCTTGTTGACCAGATTGTGCTGGGATGAAACGCTGCAATGCCACAAGGAAGAAAGGAATAACAAAATAATTCTACAACCAGCCAAAACTGCCCTTCAGACATGCAGGAGGAATTAAATACTTACAGCAAAATATTTAAAAACCAAGTTTATTATCTGCCCTACAAAAAGGGCAAAAAGGAGTCCTCCAGACTGGCCTTATACAATAACCTGAAGACAAATAAAAATGTAAATTTCTCAGGCTGGCGAAGCATTTATCTAACTATTCTTTATCAACAAATACTCAGGAGTCAGATAGCGGGGTAAGAACCTGAATGATCAGAGAAGTGGCAGAGAAGCAACCAGTGACCTCCTCTCTTTCTTGTTCAATTAAAAAAGGGCCAAGACCCTCTCTAAGCCCCATCCTACTACTTCTTGTGTCTCTCTATCTGTCCTCAGTCCTCCAAAACCTCTATGGCTAATTTTGGTCAGCTAGTACCTATCTCTGCCCTCTGGCTTAAGGCAAATTTTATTGGAAGCCTTGGGAACATCAGAATGCAATCAAAATATCACATAAATTTCCCTCTTGTTGTCTAAATGAAAAGGGAATTTTTTAACTATGACAAATAAAAGCTATATACAATAAGAACAATTATCAGGTAAGAACTAAATTTACAATGTCCACTCCATTTTTATTTGGCATATTTGGAGAAAATACTCCATTATCTATTCTATCTTGGCAAGTCCAAAGTTTTGTACCTAATTCACTTTCTATGCTAACCTCATTTTACACCTCTTTAATGAGTTTCTTTTCTGAATTTGGTAATAAGGAAAACTGCAACTTTAATTATCCAATCTTCAATCCCATTAGGGACCTGAGGATATAATATTACCTGAGTAAATGGGAAGTGCATAGCAAACATCTTCTAAAACTATAGAAATGACAGAAACATTTGGCTGCCTGGACAGTCACCCAAGGTTCCTCTGTAATGTTGGGCATCCATCTTCTAGAATACATGAATGATTTTTTTTTGTGATGTAGGAATTTTGAAGGACTGTCCCATTTTGTCTTGGTAAAGTTCAGCAGTCACTTTATTTTGTGTCCTGCTTGTCCAATTCAGACATCATACTAACAGAAGTCAAGGCAAGAGCAGTTTCTTGCCCAGTGACTAACTTTTGCCACAAAGAAAGCAAACTCTATATGGAATTTCTTTAATGCCCATCATCTTCTCTGAAGTAGATTGGTGTTGTTGGGAGCAGATGTGTCTCATTGTCATAAAAAGCTTATGTTATCAAAATATCTTAAATGCTATATTCTGTAGAACTCTGAAGTATCTGAAGACCACTTGTCTAACTAAAATATATCTGTTTGACCTTGAAAACATACCTAACATGAATACAAGCTTGATTGTTTTAGGTGAATAACTACTAACATGCATTTATTATTCAAAGACTAAAATTTACATTACATTGTTAAATGAGCTGCATAGGTATAATACCTTAAACAAGAGTAAAAACATAGGTACAGTATGTTCTAGAAAAAATAACCTTAAATTTGTATCGATGTACAAAAATACGTTAAACAAGAGTAGAAACATATATACAGTATAACAAAAATAACTTTAAATTTGTATCAATATACAACAATACAAACATATGTAAAATATTTAAGGCTAGTAGTTGCTTAAGGCAATAGTCTACCCTTTATCCTGTCATTTCTATATTCCCTCCTTTTTTTCAGAATGAGATCTCTGACTCTAATCTTCTTTGTTCAGCTTTTTTTCCTGACTATTACCAATAACAACTTGTAACTAACCCCCTTAATGATTACAAATATCTATAAGCCATGGAATGACCCAAACCATCCACCCCATCAGTGTTCTGTAGACTGGTTCCTTTTGTCTGGGGGCAGGCAAGCATCTCTAGGGGACCCTGAGAAAACTGAGATAATGGCCAAGTCCTGGGAGAGCTAGCTGTATCATTTGATGCCAGTCTCTGTTTAACAGGAAAATGTAGGGCTTATCTGAAGTCCTAGCTGGAGTAGTCTGTGAGGCTGAACCATCTTAGTTAGCTACTTTGAAACTGTCCTGAGTAGTCTGTAGTCCAGAGTTGATCTCTGGGCGGCATTTGTCAGCTTAGTGGTGTTACCACAATCCAGGTAAAATTGTGGAGCTCCATCAACCTTTTGGGTACTTCAAAGGTCTCTGTTAGGAATGGTGATGAGGGATTCACCTCTGTATGCTGTGAATATGTTTTATTGCCATTGGTTAATAGAGAAGTTGCTTTGCCTATGGCAGAGCAGTATATAGCAAGATGGAAAATCCAAGCAGAGATAGAGGAGAGAAGGCAGAGTTAGGCAGATGCCACATAGCTGCCCATGAAGCAAGAGGCAACAAATCACAAGCCTGTGGTAAGATATAAAGTAATAGAAATGGGTCAATTTATAATGTAAGAGTTAGTTAATAAGAAGCCTGAGCTAATAGGTCAAACAATGTTGTAATTAATATCGTTTTGTGTGATTATTCAAGTCTGGGAAGCTGGAAAACAGAAGTGGTCTCTGTTTACATAATGGTGCCCAACATTCAGCACCGTACATGTACATAAAGCCTAAGAAAGCTTAAAGAAAGGGCTTCTAGATGCACGAAAATGGCAGTCAATTTCAGTTTCAGTCGCAGTTTTCCAGATAGACTGTTTGCTGGTGGAGAGCAGAGGTGCGGCTCCTTTAAGAGAAGGCTTCCTGGTTCATAGTGCTGGCAGAAACAGCTCTGGCTCTTTCAGGAGGTCTTGCTACAGAGCACTTATGGGGTTTGTGAGAAGCATGTGGCAAGTTGCTTAATGGCAGCAACACAGACCTGCCGCATACCTGGTGCTGGGGCAGTGGGCATGGCTGACAGAGCTGGCAGTGAACGTACCTCTGCCATGTTGGACTTGGCAGAGCCACAGCCTTAGATCTAGCCACGGCACTTAGCATTTTAAGAGGAGCTCCTGGTCAGAAAAGAATTACAGATAAGAAATAAAGATAGATCCAGACCAGAAAATAAAGACCTCTAAATGGGTCACAGTGTTGGATAAATGTACATGGGCTTACGAGGGTGGGGAGATGAAAGAATACAGACAGTCATATATTGAAGGAGTAAACATAATAAAATAAATATTAAAAAGTAATAGAGTAAAAAAATAAAGCATGTAAAGATGGAATATACACAGGGAGTCTGGAGTATATATATTACTATATTACTGTGTTTTCTTTGGATTTTTGACTGTTAGAGTTGACTGCTGAAAAACATTTGATTCTGGGGGTTGCTAAGTTAAATCAACACATTTTAAAGGTATCTTGACTTCAAAATTTGAGTCTAAGGATATGTTACTTTGGAAAAGAGGTTTTTCTTTTGTTTCCACAGAAGATGAGAATCTTTGAACTTCTTCTAGGCTAATGTGATTTGATGGAACAAGACCTCCAAAAGGTCTCTGTGAACCCTAAAAATACTTTGCCTAACAAACAGCAGGAAGCAGTTTGGAAAAATAACAACACCCAAATTTCCAAAATGATTGTTTATAAATGTCTGTTTTAATTTTTAGGAGGATATGCTATATGAATATTTTGGTATGGCTCTTGGTCTATTGATACAAATTTAAAGTCGATTTTGTTACACTATGTTTATATATTTCTGCTGTTGTTTAAGGTACTGTGTTTGTGCAGCTCATTTAAGAATGTAATATATAATTAAAAATTACAGATTAATAGATAGTCATTTATAATAGTCAAACTTGTAATCATGTTAGTTAGGTTTTCTAGATATACACAGATATATTACAGTTAGATTATGTTCAACACTTCAAAGACCCACAGAACATGGTATTTAAAATGTTTTAAGAACCTAAACTTTTCTCTATGGTGAGACATGTCTGCTTCTGGCAGCACCAATTACTTCAGAGAGGTTGATGGGCACTGAAGAAATTCATTATGGAATTTGCCTTCAATGTGACAAGACTGGCCATTTAGCCAAGAAACTGCTCTTGTTTGGAGTGCTTGACAGTACACTGTATGAACTGGACAAGCAGGATCCACAGAAAAATGACTGCTGAACATATCAAAAGAAGTTGAGACAGTCCTTCAGGGTTCCTGCTTTATTAAACAGTCTGCTAGACATTCTCCAGGACACAGAAGAAAGTGACTGACAATATAGGTGAAACAGTCTTTCAAATTTCCTGTGTTTCATGGAAAAGTCTGCTGGATACAACGGGCCTGTAGGCTGAAGATGAATGCCCCAATGGTACAGAAGAACTTGGGCTGACTGTCCAGGCAGCGAGATGTCTCTCTCAATTTTAGAGTTTTGGAAGTTGCTTACAATGCACTTCCTCCTAACTTAGGTAATATTATATCCTTCTTGGGGTCTTTGATGGAGTTGAAGAATAGATAGTTATAATTATAGCTTTTCTTTAGTTATGATAAAAGAAAAATTAGTTATAAAACTTTAGACTCACAAAAATAGGATAGATGATATTTTTCTTAATTTGCCAAATGTAAATGAAACTATAATTTTTCTTGATAGCTGTTTTGTATATATAATTTTACTATGTTAAAGTTAAAACTTTCCTTTTTATTTAGACAGAAAAGGGTAGATGATGTGGAATCCTCCTCTGTATGCTGTGAGTATGTTTTATTACCATTGATTAATAAAGAATCTGCTTTGGCTTATGGCAGGGTGGAATATAACAAGACAGGAAATCCAAGCAGAGATAGAGGAGGAAAGAAGGCAGAGTCAGGCAGATGCCATGTACAAGAGGCAACAAACCATAAGCCTTGTGGTAAAAATATAAAGTAATAGAAATGAGTTAATTTAAGATATAAGAATTAGTTATTAGGAAGCCTGAGCTAATAAGTCAAACAGTGTTGTAATTAATATAGTTTTGTGTGATTATTTGAATATGAGTGGCCAGAAAACAAAAGCGGTCTCTGTTTACAGAGTGGTCATGGTTCACTACAGAAAACTTAAACATTTTAAATGTCATATGCAGCAGATCTCAGTGATGTTAAAGTACCACAGCTTGTTAAGTAAATATGGGGAACACAAACTTAATTTCTAGTTACCTGATTCAGACCCAAGTCTGAAATCATGTACAGGAAGCTAGATGAAACTAATTCTTCTAGAATTAGTATTCTATGTGACCATCTTAAGGTAATATTTATACCTTAAGAAAAGTTTTAAAGAGCCAAAATAAAACCACAGGATTATGAGATTACTGGCAATAGAGCAGTCCCTTAATTTTGGTTTCTCTTCTGTCCCAAACTAGGTGACTCTTTTGACATGAGACAGAGTCTGAATTTTCTTTAACAAGCATGCTTGGGTTTAGAGAAGGAGAAAACCATGCTCCAATTCCAAAGCCAGCCTTAATTTTTAATTGAACTGGGACTACAAAAGACTGTTTGCCTTATATATCTGTAAAGAACAGGAGAAACAAAGATTTGGGAAGATTTATGAATTTTTTTCCTGTTGGAAATGTTATATCGTTAGGCCAATTTGCTCCTTTTCTTGGGACATTTCCTCCGGATGATTTACTCTGTAGGATTGTATGATATACCTGTAAAATGCTTTATGTTGTAGTATGCAAAAAACTGTTTCATTTTACTAGAAACATATGCTGGAGAAATGTCAGTCTTAATTTTTACAGGTATTCCCATAATGGCCTTAACTTCTAATAAACGTGTAATTACAGAATCAGCCTTTTCAGAACTCAAAGCAGTTGCCCATTGAAATCCTGAATACTGCTGGGTGGTGGTGGCGCACGCCTTTAATACCAACACTTGGGAGGCAGAGGCAGGCGGATCTCAGTGAGTTTGAGGCCAGCCTGGTCTACAGAGTGAGTTTCAGAACAGCCAGGACTACACAGAGAAACCCTGTCTGGAAAAAACAAAAAACAAAACAAAAACAAAAAAGAAGATGAAGAAGAAAGAAATCCTGAATAGTTATCTATGGTATGGTATACATATTTTAATTTCCCCAAACTGCAAAATGAAACACACCCATTTACCAAATTCTAATTCTTTGGATAGCCTTTGGGTTGTTTCCTGAAGGTAGTGGAGTTTGGTTATACAAAGAACAAGTAGGACATTTCCTTATAATTTCCTTGGCTTGTTGCCAAGTAATAGAAAAATCTTTCTCCAAACCCTTTCTATTGACATGGTTTCTTATGAAATTCTGAGACTTCCAGCATGTTTTCTACCAAAAGCTGATCAATTTCATTATTACTTTGTGGTAGAGGGCCTGATAGACCTGTATGGGTTCTGGTATGTGTTATATACAAGTTATAATTTATATTTCTGATTATTTTTGTAATTGAATAAATAAAGTCAATTCAGAATCATCTGGAATAAGTTCAGTGGTTTCACTATATAAAACAACTCTACGTATTAAGAGCCAGCAACCATATTAAAAGGTTCTGGAAATCTAATAATACCATGAGAATAGCATATAATTCTGTCTTTTGAACAGAATCATGAGGGCTTGGAGCCATTTTTTTAAAATTTTTCGACACAGCCTGCCTTTACTTATTTATTTGCATCAGTATAGAATGTGAGGGCTCTAGAAATTGATGTTCCCCATACAGTGTGAGGAAGGACCCAATTAGTTCTCTTGTTTTTGTGATATTTGCTGCTAATCTCTCCCAAAAATTATTGCAAGTTCTTTGCTGATGTTCATTTTTTGTCCATAATGAGGAAAATTCACTATTAGTAAAAGGTATCATAATTTCTCCTAGGTCTATTTCTGTGAATTAATAAACTCTTAATTTTCCTTTCAGAATCAATTCAGAAACCTTTTCTACATAGGTCTTTAGTTTTTTATTCTGTCTGTGTGGTAAAAATATCCATTATAAGATATTAATTTTTTCTGCCTAAGAATTCTTGTAGAAGAATGCATACTAGACAAAATAACCAGAAAACAATCAACCTGTGGATCTAGAAGATCTGTGTGTGCATCCTGTAATATCCTACAATAGGCTGGGGTGTAGCTGTGGATCTAGATCTGTGTGTGCATCCTGTAATATCCCACAATAGGCTGGGGTGCAGCTGTGGATCTAGATCTGCGTGTGCATCCTGTAATATCCACAATAGGCTGGGGTATAGCTGACTTGGTGAAGTGTTTGCCTACCTCTCATGGGGCTCGGGGTTCTATCTCCTGTCCCATGTAAACTGGGGGTGGCAACACACCCCTGTAGTGCTGAAGAGGTGGAGACAGGAGAACCCTAGCTGACATAGTTCAAGGTCATACCAGACAAGATCCTGTCACAAAACAACACAAATACATTAAAAGATGTCAAGTTCTCCAGTAAAGACAAATACATGGATGAACACTAAACTGAGTATTATCATAATTTTGTTTTGAAACTCTACCTTTTCTTTAGGATTTAAAAGAAAAGTATAGATTTGTGAATATATGCTAATGATTATATAATACAGATGCAAATTGTGACAACATAAAACAGGGAAGCTAAAAAGGATAGAAGTGTTGCACATTGCTGAAATTTAGACCACTTTACAACCAATTGTTACAACCTTTTTTAAAAATTGGAAACCACAAAAGAACCATCCAGAGAGCATTCTTAAAAGAAAATAAGAACACATCATAAAACATACAATTTTAGCACAAAGGAAAGAATTAATTGAAGAAATGAGGGGCAAAACCCTATAACACACAGAGAAAATAATAAAATAGCGAAACATGAAAACGTTTTGGGATGCTTACAAAACACTTTAAAGAAAAACACAGGTCGAGGGTCAGAGATGGAAAAGGACGCTCCAGGTGTGTGGTGACTGAAACAGGTTAAAAGTACTATAGCAACAACACACAATATAGACTCAAAGTCAAAATCTGTTATATAAGGCAAAGAACAGTGGGGCTGGGCTCCTCGACTCTGCATTTTGATTGGTTGTGGTTTTATGTGATGGTCTCCTTGGTGAGGGGTGGGGCCTACCCTTATCTGTGGGTATAAAGTGATGGCTGTAGGCTCTTCTCCAGATCCACGACTTCACTAGTCCTGGGGAGCTGGAATGTTTTTGAATGTAAGTCATGGTTTCCCTTTTGCTGAGCAGCACTAAGCCTAATAAGCAATCTGCTGGTTACCATCAAGTTATAAGTGCCACTACTGCCCAATGGATACATCTGTAAAACAACTCTGTACCCAAGGCTCAGGGAGCACTGCAGAAGAGGGAGGGAGAAGACTGTAAGAGCCGGAGGACGGGGGAGTGTGCTATACCCACAAACTCTCACCAGCATGACTGTCTAAACACGAGCTAAACAAGGACACCACCACCAACAGACATGCCAAAGTGGATGGCGGGAAGGGCACGGAGCCTCAACTCTACCCAAAGATTCACAGGCCACTAAGGAACGCCGAGAGTGACAAATAGTCCTACCAGGAATTATCTAATACCAAATGGTCAGCCCTAAAAACATGCATGCAAATAACAGGATATCGATTGAGCAGGCTGCACTTAGGAATATATACACATAGATGTATACGACAATAATTAATGAGAAAAGAGGCCAGAAATATTAAGGAGGAACATATAGGAGAGTACGGAGGAAAGAAAGGGAAGGGGGAAGTGATGTAATCACATTATAATTTCAAAAATAATAATTAGAAAATAAAGAACAATATGTCACAAAATGGTCAATTTATTAAGGATAAATAATAAGTATTCACAAGACATTAGAGCTTCTGAACATATGAAATATCTGATCAATATTTGGCAGAACTGAAGGAAAAGTGATAGAGGAATTAGTAAAAAGCCCCCAGTGTCATGTTTTCTTCAGATGGCACTAGGTATTGAACCCAGGGCCTTGTATATGCTGTGCAAACGCTCTACCATCAGGCTACACTCCTAGCCTTCATCTCCTATTTTCAGTAATGAATAAAACAAGAATATCAGGCAGAAAACTGATTGGAAAATGATGTAAATATTACTGTAGATGACAGACCCAATAATGCCTCTAGACAACAGAAGAATACACGTTTTCCTCAAGATAAAGAACACAAAATAAGTTAAACCACAAAATAAGTCTTATACATTTAAAAAATACTTGAGAAGCATAGACTTTGTTTCCTGCCTCTTGGGATTCATAGAAGTGCACCATCACCCCTGAAAAGGATTCCCTTTTCTGATCACAACAGATGAAGCTAGAATCCAACAGAAAGAAAACTGGAAGATCCAAGTATAGGCAGCAATTAAACAATATGCTCTTCGTGTATGTATATGTGTGGGTGGGGCAGTGTGTGTTCATGTGTGTGCACATGCATGTGAGCCCAAAAGACAAACTTGGTGTAATTCCCCAACAGTCCACCTTGGGGTTCTTTAGTTTGTTTAATTAAATTTATTTAATTAAATGTGTAAATTAATTGTTATAGTTAGTTACTATAACTATAATAGTTATAGTTAGTTACTATAACTATTATGCATGTCTATGATGTGTACTGTGCCTACACCACAGCATTATGTGGCAGGTGGAGGGAAACCCTGTGGGGCTAGTTCTTTCCTTTCACATTGATGTAGGTTCTGTAAATCAATTTCAAAGTTGTTAACCTTGTATGGCAAGCACTTTTGCTCATGGAGTCATCTGACTGGCACCACCTTGTTCTTTAAGAGAGGATATCTCTCACTGGGAACTGGGGGTTCACTGATTAGGTGAGGCTAATGGCTAGCAAGCTCCCAGGGATGTTGGGGTGACAGCTGTGGGCCACCACAATCAGCTTTTTCCATGGGTGCTCGCTCCTTATGTTTGTGTGCCCTTTACATACTGAGCTGTTTTTTTAGTCCCTAATTAATATTCTTTTTTTTTTTTTGGTTTTTCGAGACAGGGTTTCCCTGTAGTTTCTAGAGCCTGTCCTGGAACTAGCTCTTGTAGACCAGGCTGGCCTCGAACTCAGAGATCCGCCTGCCTCTGCCTCCCGAGTGCTGGGATTAAAGGCGTGCACCACCACCGCCTGGCCCTAATTAATATTCTTAAACAACAAATAGTCCAAAAAGAAACCATAAAGACAATTACAAAATATCTTGAGTCGAAAGCAAATGAAAATATATCAAATTATATAAATGCATCAGGGATAAAAGGAAAATTTATAGCTACAAATTCTTACATTGATGAAGAAGTTTCCAAAACAATAATCTCAATTTACACCTTGGGAAATCAACTCACCAAACAAAACAAAGCAAACAATAGTCATTAGAATAGAAATAAATAATTGAACAGAAAAATGATAGGAGAATACCATCAATAGAAAAAGTGTATGCTCTTTAGAAAGATCAACAAAACTGATAAGTATTTAACTAGACTGACTGGAAACAAAAAGGAAACTCAAAATGGAAGATGCTACATTACTTCTGGTTTTATAGAAACAGGATTATGAGAGTAATTGATGTAAACACATCAAATAAACTAGTGGACATTGGCAAATTTCTCAAAACACACAGCGCCAGACTGAATAAGGAAGACATAGAAAACATTAGCATTTAAAACGAGCAAAGAGTTTGTGAATGCATAATCAGGAGCTCCCTACAAGTTTAACGTCTAGGGCCAGATGGCTTCCGTGAATGCCACCAAATGTTTCATTTTGTTTGGGACAGGGTCTCACTGGCTGACCTCAAACTCAGAGAGGGATTCACCTGACTCTACCTATTGAGTTTGGGATTAAAAGCATGTGTCACTAGGCCCAGCTCTACCACACATTTAAAGCAGAATTGATAGCGACACTCTTGAGTCCACTGCCCCAACAACTGAAGAGGGAAGACAATTGAAATGTATTCTATGAGGTCAGCATTGTCCAGATTAAAACACCAGACAAAGATACTACCAGAAAAGAAAATGATAGACTAATATCTCTGATGAATATTTACGCAAAAATTCTCAAGTACAAGCAAACAGGATTTACAGGATTTAACAACACTGTGTGAAAGACTATACACCACAACAGGGTAGGATTTATTCTTTGCTGCAAGGGTAACTTAATACATGAAAATAACCAGCATAGTATACTATAGCAACAAAATGCAAAGAAAAATTCAAGATCATCTCCACTAATATAAACAAACAAACAAACAAAAAACCCTTTGGTTTTTTAGCAAATTTAGCACTCTTTTCTGATAAAAATGGAAGAAAATTGTGTCAATGGATCAAAGATTGCATATGAAAAGCACAAGGGGGCTGGAGAGATGGCTCAGTGGTTAAGAGCATTGCCTGCTCTTCCAAAGGTCCTGAGTTCAATTCCCAGCAACCACATGGTGGTTCACAACCATCTGTAATGAGACCTGGTGCCCTCTTCTGGCCTGCAGGCAGACACACAGACAGAATATTGTATACATAATAAATAAATAAATAAATAAATAAACAAACAGAAAAGCACAAGGGTAACATGCCCAATGATGAAAGGCGGAGAGCTGCTCCTTTAGACCTGGAATGCACAAAGCTGCCTGCTTCCACTAGTTCAGTTCAAAATATCCCTTAAGGTTCAACCCAGAGCAATTAGGCAAAATGAAGAAATAAAAGGTATCCATATGAAAATGGAAGAAGAAAAGCTATCTCTTTGCATAGCTAATATGATTTATATCATCATATTGTATGTAGCAAAACCCAGATGCTACATACACACACACGCACACAAGCAAACACAAAACACACGAGCACACTCGTGTACACGCTAATACATACACATATGCCCACACGCACATACATGCACACACGAACATTATACACACATGCATAAGCACATGACACATATACACACATGTACACACAAAGGCACACACACATGAACACAAAAGTGCAGGCACACACACACATCCTATGATATCGAAGGAAGAAACGCATAAAGCAAAGCTGAGACAGAAAAAGCAAATCTCAGCTGTCCTATGCATCGAAAAGGAGCTGTATCAACGGAAAACAGTAATAACAGGTTCCTTTCCTAACAGCATATTAAAGGATAAAATAAAGAGCAATTTAAGGGAGTTTAATGACTTGTATCCTGAGAGTTTTGACCTGCTTTGCTTCTGACCTGTGTTGGTTCAGTCCTCCTCAGGCAACCTGTTGGCCCCTCACTCCCAGAAGCCACCACATTGATGTTGACCTTAGTGTGGACACCTGATTGCCATGAAGCACTATAATCCAAAACTCCTAGACTCAAGTGATCCTCCTGCCTCAGCATCCCAAGTAGTAGGAACTGTTGGCATGAACCACTGCACCTAGTGTTTTGTATCCTTATAATACATTGTTCAAAGGTATAAGGAAGATAGAAAAGAAATTCATCATGTTTATAGATATAATATTAAGATGCTAATACTATTCAAAATAGTCTACAGATTCAATGTGATCCTTCTCAAAGTATCACTAATAATCTTGTAGAATATAGAAATATATCCTGAAATTCATTTAAAATCACAAGGAACACCTGGTAGTCAAAACAATCTTGAAAAAATGAACAATGGGACACTGGCAGACAAGGACTGAGTCAGCGATCTGGACCAGAGCAGACCTCAGAGAGGGAACTCCACAGGAACAGGGACAAGCGAACAACTTGAGCAAGTGGGCCAGAGCCAGGGGCCACTGAGGGTCCAGACGTGAATCTGGAACCTTTTGTTAGGGACCATAGTCCTAAAAGATGATAGCAGGAACCATTGTCCTAAAGATGATAGCAGGGACCATTGTCCTAAGGATGTTTGCAGAGAGCCCCACATCCTAACTATCTTGAGAACTGTTTGTTAAGGAACCTGCCCCACATCTTAACTATCTTGAGAGTTGTTTGTTAAGGGAACCACAAAAAGAATGTTTCTGCTTGCACAAGGAACACCAGGTTTGCTAGCTGGTGACCTTTGCTACCCCCTTTCCCCCACCCCAAGCCGAGTTTCTCATTCAAGGGCTATATAAGCTGTAACCTTCACCTTAATAAACGAGACCTTGACAATCGAATCTTGCTTGGTCTCCATTTCTCTCTCTAGCCCATGTTCTTTCAGGTTAGCACCCCTTCAGAGGACCCTGAATAGCTGACCCGCCAAGCGGGGTTACAGTGGCGCCTGAATAGGGACCCTGAAGTACGGCTACCTAACAGGACGACGAGGCGCAGTCCCCGGACGAAGGAAAATAAGATCCTGGCCAGCTATGATACTCGGACAGGTCTGCAGGATGAGGTAGGCGCAGGTTTGTTGTTGTCTATAAGACATGGGACAATCGCTTTCAAAGGAAGAGAAATTCATACAGGAATTTAAACAGTCACTCAGGGAGAGAGGAGTAAGAGTTAAAAAGAGAGATTTAGCTGAATTCTTTTGTTTTATAGATGAAAAATGCCCCTGGTTAATTTTAACCAGCCCAGGAATTCACCCCCAGACATGGGACAAGGTAGGGAAAGATCTTAGTAAAATGTTAAAAAATGGAGACCCCGTGCTGGAGGCTGTCCTCAGTTACTGGGCTCTTATTAGAGATGTAGCATAGAGAAAGAAAGGTAGAAAAGCGGGACAAAAGTTAAATCGGGAGTAAAACTTTGTAAATAAGTTATAATGGGGATAAGGAAAATATTCAGTTATGTTGGTAACTAAAGGGAGTAAGAATGGAGCAGGAACAATGGCAGATTTATTGAGAATCAGTAAGCGTGATAGATGTAGAATTACAACTTTTATTGCATGCTAAATGAGTAAAAAAGGTAAAGAAAAAATGATTTTTGTGAGGAGCCACGTGCACACAGTCAGCTAACCTAACTCACCTGCGGGCAAGCAGAAGCAAGAGTAAGTTTAGAGAGCAAATTTAACCTCACACAGTCTATAGAACAGAGGAGAGGATTCAAAAAATTCTCCTAACTTTATGATTTACAAATTAAAATAAAAAAGATAGTTAAAAATCTGCCCGCTAGAGCTCGGGAAGGCAAAGGCAGTCTAACAGGCAAAGTGAGCCTGTGACCTACCCCCTGCCGTGCGGCGCAGCTTCAGCTAAAGGAAAAAGGACAGGTTTAAATTAAGGTAGCCTCTGAGATAAGCAAGTTAAAATGCTTTTCCATTTCACAATTTTGCTTCTTTGTCAAAAATCTGTTGTTTGTAGACAGGTGAATTTGTATCCAAGGTGAATTGATTTTAGTACTGTGGTTCTGTAGTAAAGTTTAAAGTCAGAGATTGTAATGCATTCTGAAGTTCCTTGATTGTACAGGATTTTAAGATTGTTTAGGCTATCCTAAGTTTTTGTGAGTTCTGTGAGAAATGTTGCTATAATTTTAAATGGACATTTACACTGAATCTGTAGATTGCTTTCAGTGAGATTGTCATTTTTGCTGTGTTTCTTCTACTTTCCCAAGAAAATAGGAGATCTTTTTATTTTCTAATGTCTTAAATTTTTTTCTTAAGAGTTAAAGTTCTTATCATACAAGTTTTTCCATTTGTGTGGCCCGCTCTTGGGTGGGAGTCCAGTTATCTCAGCTTGTGGTTCTTTCCTGCTGTCAGGTATTGCTTCAGGGTGGACTGCTAAGACTGGAACCTCTTATTAAATTTATCAAGGGCCAGAGTTATACTCTAACAAGTGATAATGGTTAAAAATAAAGAACATTTCCCCCTTCACAAGCAGAGATGACAGGATCCAAAACTTCTGTCCTGCTTGCTTAGAGTTACTCCAAGATATTTTGTGATATTTATGGCTATTTAAAAGGATGATGTCTCATTTATCCTAGGTGTAAAAGAGATACATTCAGGTTGTTTTCAGATTCTGGCTATGATAAAGTAATTCTGCTGTAAGCATAGCTGAGCACATGTCCTTATGGTATGGTTAAAAAACTTTTGTATTTAGATCCAAAAGGGGTATTGCTGAGTTTTAAGGTAGATATTTGCCTAATTTTAAAAAATAACCATACTATGATCCAAAAGTGGCTGTGCCAGTTTGTACTTCCAGCAATGGAGTTTTTTCTTTACCCAGATTTTCTTAAGCATAAGTTGTTAGTAGTAATTTTTAATCTTGATCAATTTTACAAGGATAAGATGAAATCTCATGATGGAGGAGTGTTTATGTGTTACTTTCATTATTAATAAAGAAAACTGCCTTGGCCCTTTAAGAGAAAATTAGGTAGGTGGAGTAGACAGAACAGAATTGTGGGAACAAGGAAGTAGAGTTGGGGAGACGCTTCAGGCATTCGCCATAGTGAGTCTCCATGCTTCTCCTCTCCGAGATGGACGCAGGTTAAGATCTCTCCTGGTAAGGCACCCCTCGTGGTGCTATATAAATTACTAAATATGGGTTAAAGCAAGATATGAGAATTAGCCAATAAGAGGCTGAAACTATGGGCCAGGCAGTGTTTTAAAAGAATACAGTTTCCGTGTAATTATTTTGGATAAAGCTAGCCGGTGGCTGGGAGCAGGGCGGCGGGAAGCCGGCCCGCAGCTCCCCTCACTACAGAATGGCGCCCACGTGGATAACCGAATCCGCAGAAAGCTTGAGAAAGCTTGGGAAAGAATAGAGTAAAGCTCTATTTTTCGGGTCTGGCAAGCAAGCACTCTCATCTAAGAGAGGCTTCCTGACTCAGCTTTAGCTGCAAAACCCTGCAGCCATTTTAAGAGGTCCTGCCACGAAACACTTAAACGGTGTTGATGAAAAGCTGAACGTGTGCTTTTCGGTTTTCAGCCACAGCAGGAAAAAAGTTGTGCTGTTTTAAAATGCTGGCATTCTGGTCCGTCCTGCCATGGCAAACTCTGACTCTTTCAAGCAGGCAGTTCTAACTATGGAGCTTTTGATTGTTGTTTAACACTGTTGCAGCTTGCTCGCTGGCAGGAACCTTGAACCGCCACAGAGTTGTGGTGATAAACATGGCTACAGCCGGTACCTCCGCCATGAGGCTTGAAGGCTAGGGAAAGGGCTGGATCCAGCCGCCAAAGTCACGGCTTTAGTCCTACCGATATTGTTTGATAAAGACTCATGTAGTCAGAAAGAGAGATATACAGTAAAAGAAAAATTCAAAGTTGAAGAAAATGTCTAAGTGGTTTACACTGTGTTAAAAATATATGCAGGCTAAAGGTTAAAGTTCTTAAAAGCAAAAGAAAAAGAAAAAAAAGGAAGTAGTTTGTTGTGGTGGTACACACCTTTAATCCCAACACTTGGGAGGCAGAGGTAGATTGACCTCTGTGACTTCAAGGTGTGGTAGCACACGCCTTTAATCCCAATGCCTGGGAGGCAGAGACAGAAGGATCTCTGTGAGTTCAAGGTGTTGTAGCACACACCTTTAATCCCAGCACTGGGGAGGCAGAGGCAGACAGATCTCTGTGAGTTCAAGGACAGCCTGGTCTACAGAGTTATCCCAGGACAAAGATATACAGAGAACCTGTCTCAAAAAGTAAAAGTAAAAATAAAAGAAATAGAGGTTGAAGTAAAGCCACATAAAGATGGAAAATGCACAGAGAATCTTGATACTGTATGCTATGCTCTCTTTGAATTGTTTGAATGCTGGGGAAGAAGCAACAGCTGCTAAAAGATATTTGTTTATAAATACTGCTGAACTAATTCAACATAGATATTTTGAAAATACCTTGACTTCAGAATTTGGATCTAAGGACATGATGCTTTGGAAAGGAGTTTCTTTTGTTTTTACAGAAAATGAGACCCTATGGATTGCTTCTATCCCAATATGGTATGATAGACCACGCCCTCCTGAAAGATTGCTGTGAACACCTTCAAAAAAATTACTTCACCCAACTGATGACTGAGATGAACCTGGCACACAGGTTACACCATGAAAGATCTGATTAACAGCGCCCCCATTCAGCAGGAAGCAGTTTGGAGAGAAATAACTGCGCCCATGTTCCCAAATATTGTTTATAAATGTTGTTTTACATTTAAAGGGGGAGATGATATAGATATAAATAAGTTGGATTGTTGTGAATCTTGGTTAATGATATTAATTTAAGGTCAATCTTGTTATATGTATTTCTGATCTTGATTAAGGTATTGTGATTGTGTAGTTCTTTTAAGAATGTAATGTATAATTAGGAAATATAGGTTGTTAATGGATAATCATCGATAATAGTAAAGCTAATAGTCATGTTAGTTAGATTTTCTAGATATATAGAGATATATTTAAGTTAAATAGGCATTCTTTATATCTTTCAAAGACTACAGAATATCGCATTTAAATGTTTTAATAGCTTAGGACTTTTCATGACAATGAGACACGTCTGTTCCTGGCAGCACCAATCTACTTCAAGAGGAAGATGGGCATCGAAGAGGCTCCTTATGGAGATTGATAGCAATTTGCACAAGAAACTGCTCTTGCCTGGACTGTTGCAGAAACTGGACACAAAGAACCCATAGAGAGAGGACTGCTGAACTTGCCTAAATGTGAGATGATTCTTTGGGGTTCCTGATTCATGAAAGAGTCTGTGAGACATTCTGCAGGACACAGCAGAAAGTGACTGAACTGCCTTCGAAATTTCCTGCTTCGTGGAAATGTCTGCTGGAAACTATGGACCTGAAGGCTGAAGATGGATGCCCCAATGGTACAAAAGAACTTTGGGTGACTGTCCAGGTAGCAAGATGTCTCTATGATTTCTAGAGTTTTGGAAGTAGCTTACTTCTTGTTCACCTAGGTAATATTATATCCTTCTGGAGTCTTTGATGGAGTTGAAGAGTAAATAGATAGTTATAGTTTTCCTTAGTTATGATAAAAGATAAAATAGATTTAAATATTGTAACTGTAATTCTTGCTTGATAACTGTTTTGTTACATGTAATTTTACTATGTTAAAGTTAAAGCCTTTCTTTTTTGTTTAAACAGAAAAAGGGGAAATGATGGAGGAGTGTTTATGTGTTACTTTCATTATTAATAAAGAAAACTGCCTTGGCCCTTTAAGAGAAAATTAGGTAGGTGGAGTAGACAGAACAGAATTGTGGGAACAAGGAAGTAGAGTTGGGGAGACGCTTCAGGCATTCGCCATAGTGAGTCTCCATGCTTCTCCTCTCCGAGATGGACGCAGGTTAAGATCTCTCCTGGTAAGGCACCCCTCGTGGTGCTATATAAATTACTAAATATGGGTTAAAGCAAGATATGAGAATTAGCCAATAAGAGGCTGAAACTATGGGCCAGGCAGTGTTTTAAAAGAATACAGTTTCCGTGTAATTATTTCGGGTGTAAAGCTAGCCGGCAGCCGGGTGGTGGGACGCAGCCCCGCCGTTCCTTCTACAATCTCAGAGTTTTGATTTGCATTTCTCTGATGGCTAAAGGATGTTATGTTTGAGCATTTTTAAGTGTCTTTCAGTCATTTTTAAGTTCGTCTGTTGAGAGTTTTCAGTTTATGCTGTAACAAATATTTTTATTGGATTAATTTTTTGATAACTAATTTCCTGAGTTCTTCATATGTTTTTGAAATGGGTTTATGATAAGTAAAAATCTTTTCCCATTCTATAGATTGATATTATGTTTGTTATACAAAAGTTTCTCAATTCAGGAGATATAATTTATTGTTTCTCCCAATGTTTGTGCCACTGAGGCTATGTTTAAGATGTGGCAAAGTGTACTTCTAATTTTTTCTCTGTGAGGTTCAATATAATTTTTATATGTTGAGGCCTTTGACTCATTTCAACTTGAGTTTTGTACATGGAGATAGATATGGATCTATTTTTATTCTTCTACATGTTGATCATTAGTTAAAATGCTTCTTTTTTCCATTTTCCTATCTGCTAGGCAGACTTACAACTTAAAAGGAGGATAGCTTACAAACTTTTAATTAGATATACAATGGTTAAAGCCCTAGTTTTAATATTCTTATGGGAGATATTGAGCCAATAGGTAAAATTCTTACAAGAAACAATGAGCCAGTATCCAATAGAGAGCTTATAAAAGCTGCCTAACAGGTACTCACGCAGGTAAAGTATACAATAATGTACAAGTACAATATATTAATTATGGTTCAGCTATGGCAAGTGTGTGTATTAAGTACAAAACTTATTCTACAATAGTTTTATTTAAAAAATGCTGTTTATGGCTAAACCTTCCCAGTTTTTGTCAGTTAAGATATTAAAGTCTTAATTTAAAGCAGTAGCCTGTCTGGTACAAAAGGGCAGGATAAAATCTGAAAGATGGTTCAATAAATATTGACTATGATCAATGTTTTTTATACTAAACAATAGATTAATTGATAATTTTAAGATTGATTCCTGGACAATTGTGTTTGCTCAATTCAAAGGCCAGAACAATGATTCTTTCCCAGATGATCATTGCTACAGTTCACACAACTGTATTTTGCTAATGTTACAGCTAAAAATCCCTTAAAGGATTTTATACTAAATATTACAAATGGCTCTTCCAATGGAAGAACTGCATATATGGTTAATAATAAAAACAAATTGTGGAACGTACCAAGGCTCCTTGAAAGCAACTTAAAAAGTTGCAAACAGATCCTGATGCGAACAGATCTGACATGATAACATCAAGCTGATCTTTACTAATGCAAGGTAAAAAGCCCTTGCAGTGCATTATAAGAAAAACCCGACCTATATATATTTGGGGTCGAGGATATGTTTGTGCCTCTGTTTCACAGAAAGAAAATAAAGCTGGACCTGATGATGTCATAGCTGCAAACACCCCATGGAGGAGTTCGAGGAGAGACGAGTTGGGGGGGAGTCCTTGGTCCAGTCTTCCCTGCCCCCATGGAGAGAAGTGCCTGATGGTAGGACCTGCTATGCCACTCTACACATCCTGCCTCCAGAGATTCAGCTGAGATAATTGACAAGATGTGCTTCAGGTAGCTGAATCCAGCTCACCCCACCCAGGAATCCCACCTGCCCTGAAGCACAAACGCTGAGCTGCTTCCAGACCTGAGACACAGACACAGATGCCCTGCTGAGATGACCTGACCATTGGTGACTACAATTTTCTGCAGTTTGAATTCTGTTTGCTTTGGAGCTAAGATGCAGACTAAACATCTGACTGTTTTAATCTTTGGGACACAAAACTCATTTTGATTAAAATCTTAACTCCTCTTCACTTAAGAAGGGGAAAGAGCAGGATTTTAACTGTTGCTCAGAGACTGGAACTGGTGGTGTTTTGATATAACAATGTCTGTCATTGTACTCTTACTGGAACTGACCTAATGATATTTGTAACTGCTTATCGATGTTGGGAAAAGTTGACACACCCTGTAAAATGTTTGGGTTTAATGCATATGTTAAAAATTTTAGATTTTGCCACATAAAACCCAGAGATATGTGTGCCTATCCACGATAAACATAGGCACCAGCAAAAGGGGTGCGAGGCAAAGCACTGCAGGGAGAGGACCATGCATTCTGTCTCTCTACCCTTGCTACAAACCCCAAACCTGGAACCCATGGAAAAAAATTTGGCAAGCAGCACTTGTAATCTTATGTTGGAGTAGACACTTAGGAAGAAGTATATACCATAGACCAGACTAAAAGGTGAATACTGGGTTTGGAAGGTGCCCTTTCTTCTTGTCCAGAGATGGAGTCATTGGTGTCCAAATTATATCTTTTACTCAGTCTATATGAGATATCTTTTATTTGAAAAGCTCCTCACAGTCTTTTCATTAATAATTCACGCAGAGGCCCAACGACGGGAATATTGTGGAACCCTCCCCTGAACAGCACATCATACAGGCCGGCTCAACATGGCATGATGTCAGGGGATGAGGATTGCCCTCCACATAGCCTAAGACAGGGACCCTGCGGTCAAAGACCTGCTTACTTTGGTCTTGCTAGATACCTTTTTGAGGAGCTCCAAGGACGGGCAGCTCGTGGCAGGACCTACCCCCAACCTAAGACAGGGCCCTGGGAACCCTAGGACGGGTAAGGGGGAAAAACCTGGTCCCCTCTTGAACTAAGAACTAATGCTACCCACGAGGCACCCCTCTGTTCCCAGGAGAGGAAAAAATTGCTCCACCACCTGAGAGGAAGGTCCTCCTTATCCCAGTCCCTTCTCCTATAGGTCTGACAACGTGGTTAGACTCTGACCGGTGCTCTCCACTAATTAGCTGCCTGCCATAATAAAAGGAAGGGGGATATGTTAGGGACCATAGTCCTAAAAGATGATAGCAGGAACCATTGTCCTAAAGATGATAGCAGGGACCATTGTCCTAAGGATGTTTGCAGAGAGCCCCACATCCTAACTATCTTGAGAACTGTTTGTTAAGGAACCTGCCCCACATCTTAACTATCTTGAGAGCTGTTTGTTAAGGGAACCACAAAAAGAATGTTTCTGCTTGCACAAGGAACACCAGGTTTGCTAGCTGGTGACCTTTGCTACCCTCTTTCCCCCACCCCAAGCCGAGTTTCTCATTCAAGGGCTATATAAGCTGTAACCTTCACCTTAATAAACGAGACCTTGACAATCGAATCTTGCTTGGTCTCCATTTCTCTCTCTAGCCCATGTTCTTTCAGGTTAGTGCCCCTTCAGAAGACCCTGAATAGCTGACCCGCCAAGCGGGGTTACAACCTTTAAGGGAGTAGGCCTAAGCCAGGACCCCTGTAGGTCTGGGTGTGAATCTGGGACTTCTGAGGGAGTATACAGGAACCAGAGATCTCTGCAGGTCCAGGAGTGAGTCTGGGACCTCTGAGGAAGTAAGCCTGATCCACATCCTCTGCAGGTGTGGACATCTGGGCGCACCCAAGCCTGGGAACTTGGAGGGAGTGGATTGGAGCCAGAGACCTTTGCAGGACCAACTCCAAGCCAGGGACCTCTGTAGGAACAGATCCAGACCAGGATTTAGAGAAACAGGTCAAAGCCAACAAGCTAGGCTAGAACAGAACTGAGACAGCAAACTCCAAGGGAGTGGAGCAATTCCAAGGAGCGCTGAGTGACCTCCAGGAACACAGAGTGACCAAAGGGGTAACTAGAGCTGTGGAACTAACTGTACTACGAGGAACAACCATCTGAGCTTTGGATTCACCTAGAAGATTATTCAACAGAATTCAGACAGCCCCAACCACGCCTATTAGAGGAAAAGATGAGTAGAAAAGGTAAGAACACACATAACACCACAAAGAGCAGCACGACACCAGTAAAACCTAAAGACCCTACAACAGCAAAACTTGAACAACCAAATATAGATGAAGCAGAAGAAAATGACCTAAAAAATAACTTCAGGAGAATGTTTGAAACTCTTAAAGAGGAAATAAGAAATTCCCTCAAAGAAATGGAGGACAAATAAAAATTGGAAAACAGGGCTGGAGAGATGGCTCAGTGGTTAAGAGCATTGCCTGCTCTTCCAAAGGTCCTGAGTTCAATTCCTAGCAACCACATGGTGGCTCACAACCATCTGTAATGAGGTCTGGTGCCCTCTTCTGGCCTGCAGGCATACACACAGACAGAATATTGTATACATAATAAATAAATAAACATTTAAAAAAATTGGAAAACATCAGCAAATCCCTTAAAGAAAACCAAGAAAAAGCAATAAAACATATGAAAGAAACTATTCAAGACTTGAAAACTGAAATAGAGGCAATAAAGAAAACACAAGCCGAGGGAATTACAGAAACAGAAATCATGAAAAAATGACCAGGAACCACAAACACATGCATGAACAGCAGAATACAAGAGATGGGAGAGAGAATCTCAAGCGCTGAAGACACAATAGAGGAAACAGACTCATCAGTCAAAGAAAACATTAAATCTAACCAAAGCTTAACACAAAATATCCAGGAAATATGGGGCACCATGAAAAGGCCAAACCTAAGAATAACAGGTATAGAAGAAAGAGAAAAGTACAGAAAATATATTTAACAAAATCAAAGAAGAAAACTTTCCCAACCTAAAGAAAGATATGCCTATAAAAATACAAGAAGCTTACAGAACACCAAATAGACTGGATCAAAAAAAAGTCCCCTCACCACATAATAATCAAAACACTAAACATACAGAGTAAAGAAATAATATTAAGAGCTGCAAAGGAAAAAAGCCAAATAACATTTAAAGGCAGACCTAACAGAATTACACCCGACTTTCATTGGAGAGAATGAAAGCCAGAAGGTCATGGTCAAATGTTACGCAGACATTAAGAGACCACGGATGCTAGCACAGCCTACTATACCCAGCAAAACTTTCAATCACCATAGAAGAACAAAACAAGATATTCCATGATGAAACCAGATTTAACCAATACCTAGCCACAAACCCAGCCCTACACAAAATACTAGAAGGAAAACTCTAACCCAAGGAAGTTGGCTTCACCAACAAAAACAGACAATTGATGGTCTCATAGCAGCAAATCCCAAGGAAGGGAAAAACACATTAATATACATCACCAGCAATGAAAACTAAATTAACAGGAGATAGCAATCACTGGTCATTAATATCCCTTAATGTAAATGGATTCATCTCACCTATAAAAGGCACAGGCTAACAGATTGGATATGAAAACAGAATCCATCCTTCTTCTGCATACAAGAAACACATCTCAACCTCAAAGACAGACACCATCTCAGAGTAAAGGATTGGGAAAAAAATATTCCAATCAAATGGACCTAAGAAACAAGCAGGTGTAGCTATCCTAATATCTAACAAAATAGACTTCAAACTAAAATCAATCAAAAGAGACAAAGAAGACATTTCATATTAGTCACAGGAAAAAAAATCCATCAGGAAGAAATCTCAAGACTGAACATTTATGCCCCAAATACAAGGGTACCATCATATGTAAAAGAAACAGTTCTAAAGCTTAAATCATACATTAAACCCCACACACTAATAGTGGGAAACACTCTCCTCTCACCACTGGACAGGTCAGTCAGACAAAAAATGAACAGAGAAATAAGAGAACTAACAGATGATGTTATGACTCAACTGGACTTAACAGACATCTAGAGAACATTCCATCCAAACTAAAAAGAATATACCTTCTTCTCAGCACCTCATGGAACTTTCTCAAAAATTGACCACATAATCGGTAACAAAACAAACCTCAACAAATAAAAAAAATGGAAATACCCCATATATCTTATCAGATCACCATGGTTTAAAACTACAAGTCAACAGCAATACTAATTCCAGAAAGCTCACAAACACATGGAAATTAAACAATGCTCACCTGAATCATCAATGTGTCGAGGAAGAAATAAAAGGAGAAATTAAAGACTTGCTAAAATTCAATGAAAATGAACACACAACATACCCAAAATTTATGGGACACAGTGAAAGCATTGTTAAGAGGAAAGGTTCATAGCACTAAATGCCTACATAAAGAAGCTGGAAAAATCCCGCACTAGTGAATTAACAGAACATTTGAAAATTTTAGAACAAAAAGAAGCAAACTCACCCAAGATAACTATATGGCAGGAAATAATCAAATTGAGAGCTGAAATCAACAAAATAGAAACAAAACAATACAAAGAATAAATGAGACAAAGAGTTGGTTCTTTGAGAAAATAATGAAAATAGACAAACCTTTATCCAAACTAACTAAAAGGCAGAGAAAGAATATCCAAATTAACAAAATCAGAAATAAAAAGGGGGACATAACAAGAGACGCGGAGGAAATCCAGACGATCATCAGGTCATATTTTGAAAACCTGTATTCCAGAAAATTGGAAAACTTAAAGGAAATGGACAACTTTCTGGATAAATACTAATCACCAAAATAAATCAAGACCAGACAAGCAAATTAAACAGACCTATAACTGCTGAAGAAATAGAAATAGCCATCAAAAGTCTCCCAACCAAAAAAAGCCCAGGACCAGATGGTTTCAGCTCAGAATTCTATAGAATTTTCAAAAAAGAACTAATACCAATACTTCTCAAATCGTTCCACACAATAGAAACAGAAGGAACATTGCCAAACTCTTTCCATGAGACTACAATTACCCTGATACCCAAACCACACAAAGACATTACTAAAAAAGAGAATTACAGACCAATCTCACTCATGAACATTGATGCAAAAATAGTTGATAAAATACTGGCAAATCGAATCCAAGAACACATCAGAACCATCATCCACCATAATCAAGTCAGATTCATCCCAGAAATGCAGGGATGGTTCAACATATGAAAATCTGTCAATGTAACATATAAACAAACTGAAAAATAAAAACCACATGATCATCATAATAGATGCAGAAAAAGCTTCTGACAAAATACAACATCCCTTCATGATAAAGGTCTCTGAGAGAGCAGGGATACAAGGAACATATCTAAACATAATAAAGGCAATATACAGCAAGCCAACATCAAACTAAATGGAGAAAAACTCCCAGTGATTTCATTGAAATCAGGAACAAGACAAGGTTGTTCACTCTCTTCATAGCCATTCAAAATAGTTCTTAAGGTCCTAGCTAGAGCAATAAGACACCAAAAGGATATCAAGGGGATGCAAATCGGAAAAGAAGAAGTCAAACTCTCACTGTCTGCTGATGATATGACAGTTTACATAAGCAACCTCAAATATTCTACAAGGGAACTTCGATAACTCATAAACACTTTCAGTAATGTAGCAGGATACAAGACTAACTAAAAAAATTCAGCAGCCCTCCTGTACACAGATGATAAAAGGGCTGGGGAAGAAATCAGAGAATCAACACCCTTCACAATAGCCACAAATAACATAAAATATCTCAGAGTAACTCTAACCAAACAAGTGGAAGACTTGTATGACAAGAACTTTAAATCTTTGAAGAAAGAAATTGAAGAAGACACCAGAAAGTGGATAGATCTCCTATGCTCTTGGGTATGTAGAATTAACATAGTAAAAATGGTAATCTTACCAAAAGCAATCTACAGATTCAAGCAATGCTTATTGAAATCCCAGCAAAATTCTTCACAGACTTCTAAAGAATGGTACTCAACTTCATATGGAAAAGCAAAAAAAAAAAAAACAACCAAACAAAAAAACCCAGGATGGCCAAAACAATAAAAGAACTTCTGGAGGCATCACAATTCCTGACGTCAAACTCTACTACAGAGATACTGTTCTGAAAACAGCCTGGTATTAGCATAAAAACAGACAGGAGGACCAATGGAACCAAATCAAGGACCCGGATATTAATCCATACACCTTCACACACCTGATTTTTGACAAAGAAGCAAAAAATATCAATGGAAAAAAGAAAGCATATTTAAAAATAGATCCATATCTATCACCATGCACCAAACTCAAGTCCAAATGGATAAAATCCTCAACATAAAGCCAGCCATGCTGAACCTTATAGAAGAGAAAGTGGGAAATACACTTGAATGCATACACACAGGAGACCACTTCCTAAATATAACCCCAGCAACACAGACACTGAGAGAAATAATTAATAAATGGGACCTCCTGAAACTGTAAAGCAAAGGACACGGTACAGCCTACAGAATAAGAAAAGATCTTCACTAACCCCACATCAGACAGAGGTCTGATCTCCAAAATATACAAACTCAAGAAATTGGTCACCAAAAGAACACATAATCCAATTTTTAAAAAATGGAGTACAGACCTAAACAGAGAACTCTCAACAGAGGAATCTAAAATGGCTGAAAGACACTTAAGGAAATGTTCAACATCCTTAGTCATCAGAGAAATGCAAATCAAAACAACTCTGAGATTCCATCTTACACCTGTAAGAATGGCCAAATCAAAAACACAAATGACAACTTATGCTGGAGAGGTTGTGGGGTAAAGGGAACATTCCTCCATTGCTGGTGAGAATGTAAACTGGTACAACCCCTTTGGATGTCAGTGTGGTGATTTCTCAGAAAATTAGGAAACAACCTTCCTCAAGACCCAACAATACCATTTTTAGGTATATATCCAAAGAATGCTCAATCGTGCCAGAAGGAAATGTGCTCAACTATGTTCATAGCAGCTTTGTTTGTCATAACCAGAACCTGGAAACAACCTAAATGCCCCTCAACCGAAGAATGGATAAGGAAAATGTGGTACATTTACACAATGGAGTACTACACAGAAAAAAAAAATAACAGCTTGAATTTTTCAGGAAAATGGATGGAGCTAGAAAACATCATATTGAGTGAGGCAACCCAGACACAGAAAGATAATTGTCATATGTACTCACTCATAAGTGACTTTTAAACATAAAGCAAAGAAAGCAGCCTACAAATAACAATCCCAAAGAACCTAGACAACAGTGCGGACACTAAGAGAGACTTACATAGATCTAATCTACATGGGAAGTAGAAAGTAGAAAAAGACAAGATCTCCTGAGTAAATTGGGAGCATGGGGACCTTGGGGGAGGATTGGAGGGGAGGGGAGGAGAGAGGCAGAAAGGGGAGCAGAGAAAAATGTAGAGCGCAGTAAAAATAAAAAAACAATAAAAAATGAACGATGTCGGAGATATCTTATTTCTCAATTTCAAATTTACCACAAGACAACAGAGCTAAAGCAGTGTTCCCTGAGCATGGAAACAGACGTACGCTCCAACGAAACAGAATAGAGAGCCAAGAGGGTAAACCCACACAAGAGCCTCTGGTCAAATCATTTTGATAAGGGTGCCAAGATCCTTTACTTTATTTTTCATTTTTTATTTTATACTTATTTTTAATTTTTATAAGGCCACTGATTATGATGAACTCACAAAGAAGAACATCACATGGCTACGTTAAGGCAGTCACTCGCACGCTTGCCTTGGCTCAGCTCAGTGAATGCCTTATTCACCACAAAAAAGAAAAAAGGATTATGACAGAGTCAAAACTATCATTTATATTATAGTTATAGAAGAAAGAACAGTATCTTTTAACAAGTGGTGTTGGGAAAACTGTATTCCTATATACAAAAGAATCAATTTGGATAACATCATGTTCTTTGAGGCTATAGAAATGACCAGCAGGTGCGAGTGCTTCTGGTACAATCATGAGGTTCATAGTTCTGACGTCAGTATTCATGAACAAGCTGGGTTTCATGCACACAGAAATAACAGATAGATACATCTTTTAAAAAATTACACCCTTAGAGCCTTAATTAGCATCATAGCCAAAAATTAACTCTGAAACACACCAAGGGCCTAACTACAAAACTAAACTATACAACCCTTAGAAGAAAACATAAGGCAATGACCTCATGACAGTGAATTAATATTTCTTGACTACAATACCCAATGCAAAGGCAATGAAAGAAAATATTAAAACTGAGGAATAGCTCAGGACTTTACCAAATACAGATACAAAAATATTGTATCAAAGCACACAGTCAGCAAAGTAAAAATTCAACACAGACTTATGGAGGAAATATTCCAACTCTTATCTCTGAAAAGGAGTTAATATCCCCGATACATAAAGAACTCTTGAAAAAAACAACAAAATGGATAATCTGATTTTCAAAAAAAAAAAATAAGCAAGGGATTTGAATAGATTTTCTCTAAAGAAAATCACACCAAAAGATGATCAAAGCTCAAATGAAATATCACTTCACACCCATTAAAACAAAACAGATAGATGTTGACAAATTAAGAAAATAAAGAAATCCTATGCCTTTCTTGTAGGAATTTAAAATTAGTGCAGATAATGCAGAAAACATTAAGATGGTTCCTTAAAGAATTAAAGATCAGCAACTTGAAGTAAGATCTGACCACATGCCCTGCTTATACGACAAAAAAAATCATTCTGGAACTGAGCTGGAAGCTTGCCCTGGCTAGCCCTCAAATTGCTAAGCAGATGCCGAGAGAGAACTGCCATTAGGAGTTTTACTCAACTATGAGCAAGACATACCCCTGGTGCAATAACGGCAAGTCTGTTTGGAGAGTAACCGATGTGCTTTCTGATTGGATTGGAGGCCTGGCTCCACAGGAGGGAATTCACATCTGCTACTAAAAAGCCAGCCAAAAGCCTGAGGCTGGGGAGGTGATAGTCCCTAGTGAGGAGGCTACTCCTGTCGTTTTGCTAACTGGACATGACATGACTGTCGAACTGCCCTCTTTGTTTACGCCAGTGGATTAGTGGCATTGTCGGCTTCGGTCAGAGAAGCCTCTGTTTGAAGTCGCCAGCAGTAACTTCAGAGACACACAACTGTTCGAGTGGGAGAATAAGCAACTGCTGAATGCTCAGAAAGACACGGGGCATCTGCACAGCTCCCCGTCCCCACAAAGTCCTGCACGTATCACAGAAGCGATGGGCAAGAACGTAAGAGCTGGAAGACGGGGAGTACGGTGTGGGATGCTGACTACCAGGCACTGCACGGCTGTTGCACTCGAGAATTCACAGGTGCTGCTCACGGCCTGTACCAGAGCAGGCCTGTCAACATCCTGTCGTGGGATAGGGAGAAGTTCTTCAGGCCCTTTCCTCCCTGAGAATTTATACATTGTTAATGTCTGGTGGGGAAATGTTTTCTTCAACAGTATAGCACTGGTAAGGTGTCCATGTTCCTCCCAACAAACCTTGAGTCATAAATAAAAGCCAAGAAATAGAATTGGGGCGCTAGTTGAGAAAAGGGGATCAGAGGGAGTAAGAGGGAAAGTAGATGGTAGCAGTGAATAGGATTGAAATACATGGTGTGCATGTATGAAAACGCCACAGTGAAACCCATTATTGTGTATAACTGATACATGCTAGTAAGAATTAAAAAGCAGTATCTCAAAGAGCGTTTGCCCTCATGTTCATAGTGGAATTACTCAGAACAACTCAAACACAGAAAAAAATCCAAATTATCCAATGACAGATGAATTGTATGGGTGAAAGGTGATTCATACATAAAACGGGGTGCTATTCAGCCTTAACAAATAAGAAAGGACATTTTGATATATGCTACACAGACCTTTGATGACGTAATGCAAAGTGAAATAAGCCAGTTGGAAAAGACAAATGCTAACAATTCTACTTATATGAGCCACTTAATTAGTCAAAACCATGGAAAGCAGAAAGCCAGTAGACAGGGTACAGGAGGAAAAAGAACCAGAGAGTTGTTATTTAATGGGTATAGAACTTCAGTTTTACAATATGGAAAAGAGCCGTGGAAATGATGGTAATGTTAGTCCTATAATACTGTGGATGTTTTTAATACCTCCAAACTACACACCTCAAAATGGTTTCAATGGTACATGAATTTCATGTTCACTGCAAGTAATAAATTTAAAATTAAAAATAAAATTTTAATATGTTAAGATAAATAGAAAACACTTGCATTTAAAAATAACATTTCAACCTAATGATGGGGCTTGGGGTTTCATTTTACTATGATAAACAACTTGAAAATACCCATAAGTACCCTTTTATGAACAAAGTCTAATTATATTAAAACAAATGTTTTTTTTAGTTGCTTACATTAGCTCTCTACTCGTTACTTTTTGAGAGTACTTATGTAACTTTTGTTTACTGAGAAAGAATAAAAAAATACTCTAAAAATACAGTTTTGAGAGACATTACGTGACTCCTTGAGTTCCAAGATTTGTGCATATACACAAATGCAGAATTAGATTATTAATCAAAATTTCCAGGTCATGGATAAAGGCACTCACCACCAAGCCTGATGACACGAGACTGACATCTGGATCCTAGATGGTAGCGAGAATCATCTCCTCAAGACTGTCACCTGGCATCCACACATACACCGCGGCACGTATATGCGCCCCAAATAAATTAATTTCATTAAAAATCTGGGTTCTAAATAAGCTATATTTCCCATTACATCACTGTTTACTGAATTCTTGTGTTAATGAAAACTCTGTCATTGTGGTGTCTGTGTGGGAAATATGACAAGTAAAAGGTGCTATGAATGAAAACGGATGAATCAATCACCATAACCACAGATTATATAGAGTTACCATCTCTAGTGTGATTAGGACCAAAGGAAGCACTGTCTCCAAGGAAGTATTTTGTTCAGGTAAGTTACACATAAAAAAAATGCAATGTCACTTTCAGACTATGGTACATTACAACAGTCACTTAGAAAGTTAGGACTAGCCAACCTCTGATTTGTAATCTGACAGAAGCCTAAAACATGAAATCGTCTTTGGCTTCTACATTCTAATAATATCTACAAACTCTCAAAACCACACACTATTACATTTAGACTACAATCCAGAAACCTCTTTCCCTGACTGTGGTAGAGCCATGAGCACAGATTTCCAAGTGGAGTGAGTACTGGTTTCTAGTGATTTTGGAGACTGAAGGCTGGGAAATTCTGATTTAAGCTGCCCTACTCAGAGAAAGGAAAATCTAGGTGACCTTATTTCAGCCATTTCAATAGGTGAAGCTGTATCTTCATCTGGAGGCGAGGCAGCAAAACCTTTTTCTTCAAAGGGGCCTGAGGTAACTTCAACAATTAAGCTGTTGACATCTTTATACGGTGAAGGAAGTCCATCATGGGAGAGGCTGGTGGAAGTATTCTGAGACAGACGTCTGGTGTCACCTGGAGAGTAATTTGTACTCTGAGACCTGTGATGAAGGGCATCTTCCGAATCCTTATTTAGTTGGCCATGTTCTCGGCCATCAGCAATTGATAAAGTTACCTGACTGGAAGAAGACATAACAGTTGGAAGAGAAAAGGGAGATGCTGTTAGGCTTGGTGAGTGAGAAGTCCTTTCAACAGTCCGATGGCCTGGAGAAACGGCTTTTGTTTCCCAATTTGGAAAGTACTTAATGCCTTGGTCAGGATCAGAGAAGCTTATACGTTTTTGAGCATCATTAATACTTGATTTTTTAGGAAAGCTTTGCATTTCCTTTTCATGAGACAGGTTCAGATTACCTTGTGGAGTATCAGAGCTAATGCTACTCCTATAACAGGAAACTACACTTAGGTGAGGGGATAAAAAACATCTTCGAGATCTAATGGCACCAATGAAATCCGAAGACCTTGTGACATTGGAAGTTACGTCTTCCTGAGAATCGAAGTTAACTCTACTTCGCCGTCTCCGTCTCCTTCTAAGTCTTGCCAGTAAATTATGTGGTCGTCTAGAGGAAAGAAAGCGACTGGATGCACTTGATGAAGAAGAGAATTTTTTACTTAACTTACTTGCTGAAGAAGGACGACAAGTTATTAAACCCAGAGCTGCTTTGGGTCGTAAAATACAAGAGGATCCAAGATGCTTGTGTGGTGGAGTAAGTAGGTCCTCAGGATAATTTTGTTGGGAGCTCTGGTCATCTTTCTGGCAGCTAGAGTGAAAAGAGGACCAAATGAGGAAGAAAAAGCCAACAGGGAAATGAGTGGAGACCTAGCAAGCTTCCTGGAGAATAATTTCTACCATAGCAATGGGAAACAACAGCTACTTAGAAAACGGGGCGGTTAAGGTCAATGGACACACAGATGTGCCCAAGAATGTGTAGATAGGTAGATTATTTCCCAACAAGAGCCTGCCCACTCTGTTAAAGCTTAGGGATAGGGAGAGTGAAAGACTCGGGGAAGAAGGCAGAAAGAAAGAAAAATGAAGGGAAACATAAGATGACATTATGCATAAGTCCCCAGAGAGTTAGAACTTACACACACACACACACACACACACACACACGCACACACTTTGAGACTGTTAAACTACCATATTTAACTGAAACAAATCATATCCCATTGACTAATTACATTTTAACATATCTGCCATGGATGAAGCAAAAAAATCTCGGCAGGTTTGAGGATGCTTCAAACACACACATCTCCAGTTGCTGTGGGAACCTGAGGGCAGTGCTACAGTGGGTTTCTGAACACTTTCAGCATTCTTTAGCGCACCAGATAGGAAACACATGAAGTGTTTGTTGTTTTTGTTTGCTTTGTCTGTAAGGCGTACCTTAAGCATTTTCCCATACTGAATTTAATCCAAAGTAAGTCTTTCCCTTCTAGGCCATCACTCATAAGACGTAAAATGCCCTGTGTAGGTGGAACAGGTCAGAAAACGGAATACTTAAGCTGCATGTAGGACTACCATGGCAACAACACAGTCTGTGATGGTGGGAGACTCTAGAATCTAGTGACACAGGTGTCAGAAGCCTAAGCTGTGCGAGGGACTACCATGGCAACCACACAGAATGTGATGATAGGAGACTCTTTGGGGCTCTCCTGAGGCTTACCTTTCTGAAGAGCTGGAGTTCCTATGGCTATGGAATGTGTATTCGGATTTCAGTACATTCAAGGAGCCAGCTGACAAGTTAAGAAGTAAAAACGCAGTTGAATGTAGGTGCTAACACACACGATTTCTGCACAGTTCTTTCCTTGGGATGGCCTCTCACCAGCAATCTTATGTGTAAGACTGGTGTCGGGATCCTTCCTTCTTTCTCTGGAATATCCTTTGCCTAGTGTCGTTACATCTTGTGCAGTGGTTACTCTTAAACACTTGAACTGATGATATATGAAATGGGGAAGGAAGGTTTAAAAAGTAGCAAATATTTATCTCTCCACAATGACAGGGAAGCACCCCATCTGATACTTGGACTACAGGCACAGATGAAGGAGATCTGTGCTGTGTATTATCCTTTATGATTTATTATTCTTTGAACCACTGACACCTATCAACTGTAAGTTTAACAGAGTTATTAAAAAAGAGTCCTTTCTCCATCTCAGTTTAGAGTACTGTCCCTAAAGCGTGTGTATACCCACTTAGGGTGTAAAGCTGCCCCTCAAACACTTTTATTTGCTGCTCAAGATCCTTCTATACTCCTTTGTGACTGTTCACTCCTTAAGATTCTGCTCCAGGAAACCCTTGAACAGATTCCTTACAAGAGGCCTACAGCTATCAGTTTCCAACACAACACTGTCAGATCTGTGATATGACTTTATTTGACACACAATCGAATCGGTTAACCTCTTACAGAAGATGTGGGAGTCCCAAGTCAGCAACAAGAGACATAACACTCATGACACAGCAAGCAGTGTAATTGCCAGAATCTTCGGGCTGGCCCTCTTTGGCCCACTGCCCTAGGGCAATGCAGAGGGGCTCAAAACAGATTATGTTACAGGAAAGAAACATGGCTTAAGTAACCTACCGTCTTTAATCTACTTGCCACCTGTTTTGTGAAAACTTTTTTTTTGAATCACAGCCATACTCATGTCGTCTGCAGTTACTTCCATGCCCCAGTGGAAGAGCTTTATAGATGAGACAGACCCTACATGTCTTCGATTCCTAAAATCTTTGCAGAAAGAAAATAATCCTGCCCCCATTTAAGTGCATTTGAGACATTTAACCCTTTCCTTCACTGTGCTAGGCATTCAACCCAGGACCTTGCAATTGCTAGGCAGGTGCTTCACAAACACTAAGCTGCATCCCCAGGCCCATTTCCCTTCTAACTGATAAAATAACGGTGTTTTACAGAATTCACTATGGATCAGACCGGGGGCAAAGCACCTGCCTGTATCATTTCAACTAAGGCTAAAAATGACAAGACACATACATTATTAACCACATTTTAATGAAAATTATTTCACTTGTTATTTTTTGTTTGTTTGTTTGCTCTTTTGTTTTACTGGGGATGGGGTGTGCAAATCATGGCATGCATGTGGAGGTCACAGGTCAACTGACCTTGGGTTCCAGGGACTGAACACAGGTTGTCAGGCTTGTATGGCAAAGGCTCTGACCCTCTGAGTCACCTCACTGGCCTCAACTACATCTTAAGTAAAGAATTCAGGTTTGAGGAACTGATGTCATCTATGTTGTCAAAGCTGCGCCAGGGTGTATTCTTGTGTCGGTATGAGGAGAGCACAGGGTCTCACTGATGTCCTGCAAACTGCATTCTTCCTTGGCTTCTCTGTCCTCTGCTGCTTTGTTCTGGGGTGGGGTTGTTTGGTTTTCTTCTTCCACCTCAACACACGCTTGCTCGACCAGTTCTACAGGTCCTTTTCAGGCTCATTTGCCTCCACCCACTCCAGCCATATTGGTCCCAGAAGGCTATACACATTCCCCTTCAGTCTCCTTCCAGAGCCGCACATGTGTGAGTGCTCAACAGGCAATGGCTTCAGTCTCTTAGCGCGTCCTTGTCCTTGCCAGGAGGGTCTAGCACACAGGATGCTAAGCACCTGAAAGGTTTTGTGTAGTTCTTCACCTTTGGGGCTCTGGTTAAAATGACTGGAAGCATTCCTCTTCAGCATCCTGCCTGCTTCATCTTAAAGAAAAGTGGTAGGGTTTACAGGACTGTTTAGTTCTCTCTTGTGTCCCCAGAGTCCAAACAGTGCCTGGTGCAGAGTGGATACATAGTCAGTGAATAAGAGGGACTTCAACTATATTATTTTTTTCTCTCCAGCTCCCTTCCCTCTCCCTCTCTCTTTCTCCCTTCCCCCTTCATGGAAGATCTACCAGCTAGCCAGAATTAGAGATTTTGGAGAACCCAGGACATACAAAGAGACACAGAAAGTAGTAGGGAGGGACTTAGAAAGATTTGAGGGAGCCGGGCGGTGGTGGCGCACGCCTTTAATCCCAGCACTCGGGAGGCAGAGGCAGGTGGATCTCTGTGAGTTCGAGGCCAGCCTGGTCTACAAGAGCTAGTTCCAGGACAGGCTCTAAAAAGATCTGTTTGCAAACATATTATGAGAATATGCTCAACATTACTAATGTTCAGGGAAATACAAATTTGAAAATTATTAGTTAACATTTCATCTTCACACGTTTGTCTAAAATTTAAAAGTCTGACACTACAAGTATTAGTATGAGACAATAAGCAGTCTCATACAGTCAGGTTTGTGAGCTGGGAGTACTTTAAAGACTTGTTAATAGGCACATGAGTTATTAATACGCATTAAAGATTTATTAATATGCATATAAGCAATACAAGCAGTCTCTAAGACAGTACTTCACACACATGCTTCATAGAACTTCATCCACATGTGCCTAAGGAACTATGAGGGCATTCACTGAAACATTATTTATAGGATCAAACAAACGGTGACTTAAGCATTCACTAATAGGGCATACCTGTATCCTGTTGTGAGATACTTTGATTGCATTCTGACACTCCCTAAACTGCCAATAAAGTTTACCTTGAATTAGAGGGCAGAGCTAGCGACCAGCTAGCCAGAATTAGAGATTTTGGAGAACCCAGGACATACAAAGAGACACAGAAAGTAGTAGGGAGGGACTTAGAAAGATTTGAGGGAGCCGGGCGGTGGTGGCGCACGCCTTTAATCCCAGCACTCGGGAGGCAGAGGCAGGTGGATCTCTGTGAGTTCGAGGCCAGCCTGGTCTACAAGAGCTAGTTCCAGGACAGGCTCTAAAAAAGCTGCAGAGAAACCCTGTCTCGAAAAACAAAAAAAAAAAAACAAAAAAAACAAAAAAAAAAAAAAAAAAAAAAAAAAACTTGAGGGCCCTCTTGGATAGAGAAAGGAGAGAGAGGGGAGGTCACTGGTCGTCTAGTAGCCGCTTCTCTGAGCAATCAGATTTCTATCCTGATATCTGACTCTTGAGTTTTATTTACTAATAGAACAATGTAAGTAACCACTTCAATATCCCATCAATGGAATGCAATACCACATTTAAAAAACAAACATATTTGCATGGCATCAGCATGGAAAAGCCTCAAAAGAGAAAAAAGTATTAAAGCAAAACAGCTACAAAACCAATACATCACATAATGTCATTTCTGTACATTATAAATTTTAGAAACAATTTACCATTTGTTCCTCATATGTAGGAACACATACATGTAGAAAGAAACACTGAAACCGTCAAAGATTGCATTCAGATTAAGGTAATGGCTGTCTCCTAAAGAAAAGATTTCAATGACAATGTTTCATTTTTAATAGATCTGAAAAAAATCATTTTCTAACTCTAACAACTTTGAGGGCTACAAGATCACCATTACAGTCAGCATCTGTGTCTGTTTGCCTGGAAGTCTAGACCTGAATTTCAACACCAACAGAAGGAAGTAGCTGTTAAGAGCAAAAACAACAAAAAACAAACAAATATCCCCCCACATACACACACACACATACACAAAGACAAAGTCGGTTTGTCAGCTCATACAGTTAAAGGGTCCCCAGTAGATTCTGCAAACTGGGACCAGTCAGCTGCCCCACACTTGCCATCATTTTGTTATTCCTAAATTAGCACAATCTGACTGGCATACTCCTCGTTCTTGACTGGTTTTCTCCTGGGGTCTTTGAAATGACTGTGGTGCTAAAGAGTGCCTGCTGGGGAGCTGGTTGAGATCTGGTGTCAGGGACCATTTTCCTAAGGATAGATTTGTCAGGGACCATCGTCCTTACAGGGATAGCAGAGGTCATTGCCCTAAGGATGTTTACAGAGAACCCACCCCTCATCCCACTATCTTGAGAGCTATCCGGAACCCACCCCTTACTCCAATGCTAATGGATCACATCTGTTAACGGAACCCACCCCTTACTCCAATGTTAATGAATCACATGCTTCGGCTTACACCAGGTGCTGGCTGATGACCTTCAGTTACCCGGCAGAGTTCATGCCTTCCCCTACCTCCACCCCATTCAAGGGTATATAAGCTGTAACTTTCACCCCAATAAACGGAGACCTTGACAATAGAATCTTGCTTGGTTTCCTTCCTCTTTTCAGCTCATGTCTTGCAGGTTAGCGCCCCTTCAGAGAACCCTGAATAGCTGACCCTGCCGGCGGGGTTACAATCTGGCAAGTTCCATAGAGAGAGAAGGCCTAGGGAGGTGGCTAGCTTACAGATATTTACCTACAAAGATATGATGCATCTTTTTGTATCTCATTCAAAAATAATTTAATTAAATTAAACATTTTTTTGTTTGGCTTAAAGAACTTTTCTAAAGTAGTGTTAAATAGGAGAGAGTTCTCCCTGATTATTTGGTTTAGTGACATTTACTATAGTCTAGTCTGTTAGTAAAACTGTATTGTATCTACCCTTTTATGCAATTGCTAGCAAAAACACCCATGATCAAGCCAAGGGAGATACCGTGTCACTCTCTGTCTCAAAGTTTAGAAACCTCCATTCCAGTTACGTCATTCACAGTTTCTACACGTTGTCTTTGAACCCACATTCACTACATACTTATCCTGATATGTGGCGTTATTATCTTCTTTTATCTGTCCTAAATGGAACACGGACTGCTTCTTTCTAGAATTTTAGACTTTCCTGAGCAAGCTGGCTTGAATTAATTGAGACAGGGTTTTTAGAATAAAGGCTACTTACCACTTTAGCCTGTACTCTTACACCAGGCTTCTGGGTCGCCTCCCAGTCTCTCGCTCTAATGTGTTCTGTCTGTGAAGGGATTCCTGATGAAGAATGTCCATGCAGACACGATAACCATTGGTTATCTGTGCCTTTCAATGATGCCCCATTGTGGTAGATAACTGAAAACTACTAGAGTCCTTAGAGGCTCTTACCCACTCTCATGGAAATTCCCAGGTCTCTCTTCTCATTCACACTTCCCAATGTACTCAAGAGCTTTCTAAACATTCCACTTGTCCATCTTAAAACTAGTCTAGGGTATTTTGTTTCTGTTCAGGAACACCAAGTTCTTAGACCTGACCATCTGGCATCTTTGGCTTTTCCCTATCTAAAGAACTTCATAGTCATTCTCCCAATGCACAAAAAGATGCTTAGCAATTCTGGACCTGGCACTGATGTCTAAGACTTGAGTACATGCATTTGTCTTCCGATGCCACCTCCCAGTTCCACAGAAGGTGCACTCATTCGGCCCAGACATTCTTACTGGCACCTACTCTGTGAAAGACAAGGTCCCCACCCTCAAGGATGCCAGTTCTATCACATTCAGTACAAATCCTTAAGAAACAAACGACAAAACCCTGGATATTTTGTTCTTCAGAAACACTACCCAGGGTGCCAAGGTTTTAAGTTCACAGGTTATTGATTCCCAATTAAGAGAATACTTGTTCTTAGTACTAAGATAATGTAGGGATAAAACAGAATCCCTTATATATCCTCTGAGCTTTCTAGATCAGCAGTAAAATTCAGTAGCTATTAGTTCCTAGTGGTACATTTAATTACATGAAATAAAATTATAATTACAATGAGTTAAAAATTGTAAGTTCTTTCCTCATTCGTACCAGTCCACATTTAAGTGCTAAAGGATCACCCATGGCTAGTGGCTACTGTGTTGGGCAGCACAGATACAGTCAGCTTCTAACATCACAGGAAGGTCTATTGAACCACATTGGTATACGGAGTTTGTATATAAAAGTCACACAGTGATCACATTATAAAATAGGTTATCCATCTTGGCAAATGATGATCATCTTCCCCAGCTATTACATGATGCAACTTACTACTGGTTATTTTTAATAACCACATTAGAAAATAAGTTATCTATTATCTACTCTGGAAAATAATAACTTCCTCAACTCTAACAGGATGGCATATCTATCTATCTATCTATCTATCTATCTATCTATCTATCTATCCCATCTTTTTATCAATGTGATCTAAGCTATCTAAAATATCAATAATAGTTAACATTTTTAATTAAATTTAATTAAATATACGGCAAAACAGTCATTGTTTTTCATTTCTGTTCAGAGCAGAGCACACAAGTGAATAGCTACTACACAACAATAACATGAGAAATAACCAGTTCTGCAGAGGAGGCAGCACGGCCACTTACCCTCCTTCACTTTCTGCTTCCTCTGAACTATTGTTTGTTGCTGCACTTGGAGCAGTCGTCGGCCGTTTTTTCCTAGCTCTGTGCTGGGGACTGATCTTATGAACTGTTACTTTCCCTCCAAGTTCATCCTGTAGATATTCCTCCAGCTTCGGAATCGTTTCTTTAAGAAATTTGATTTCCTCCTTAAGTTCTTCCATGTTGGTCAGTAATTCATTTAACTTTTCCAGGATCTGAAGTTGCCTTCTTTGAAAGACCACTGATGCCCCTTGTTCACTGTGAGTTTCATCTTGCAAAGTTAGTGAATTGAATTTCTTGCCCAGGGAAAGACATTTCGGCAAGTTCATTGTTATTCTTGTTTTGCGGATCTTGTGGTACCACAAGGCCAGCAAGCTGATTCCGGCAGTTCCCACCATGATGCCAAGGATCAGTTCTTTCTTTGTGGAATGAGGCATTTCTTGGATTTTAATTTCTAAAATTAAAAAAGTAAAAATGCAAATGAATTTTTTTTCTATCCAGAATAAATATATTGATGCTTGCAGGGTGGTGGTGGCACACACCTTTAATCCCAGCACTAGGGAGGCAGAGGCAGGTGGATCTTTGTGAGTTAGAGGCCAGCCTGGTCTACAGAGTGAGTTCTGAGATAGGTTCCAATGCTACAGAGAAACTTGAAAAGCAAAGCAAAACAAACAAACAAAAACCCAAAGGATGCTTTTTCAATCAGTCAAAGATAAACTTTTATCGTTAAATGTTATCAAAAAGCCTGACAAATCATAAGCTAAACTACGCTGTAAGGAAGTATCTCTTTAACTCAGACCTCAAGAGAGATAATTGCTTAAGGTTATTACTGAAGTATAGTGTGAAATACTGACTTTAATTCTGAATTCATGCCTTCTACAATCAATCTGCAACTTACCTTTTAATTGTACTTTAAAGGGTTAGATAGATAGAAGTAGAGATGCCATCAGCTTGAGAGAAGTAGGTGAGAGTTCAAATTTCCTTATTTTCTCTGCTATTCTGTGTGCAATTAACGGGCTGGGTCTCTTGGTCTTAGCTCATCATTAAAGGCTGAGAGCGGCTCTTTCTGAATATCTTGCTCACACTGGGACTTAATATTACAGAGATTAATAGTGTTTTCTTTTTAAAGCTTGGGGCTTAGAGATATAAAATACAAATGGCAGGTTTGCTAAATTCATAATTCACCCCATCTCCGTTTCGTTCAGCTAGGAAGCCAGCCAGTAAGGCATACGCAAGTTTCATCTTTCTTCTGACCCAGAATTCCTTTGCTTCTTACATTTCCACTCATATCTGAGATCTTAATGCTTTTACTTTAAATTTTCACTTTTTAAAAATAACTTTTGAAAGCCATTTCTTTGAGTCTGTTTTTTCCTCATCTTTCACTTTTTTTTTCATTGAAAGCACAAAACAGAGTCTACCTCATTCCGTATCAACTCAGCTACTCTGATGAAATGGACCAAAATTTCTCTTTAGCAAATCTCATTTCTACTAATATTTTTGTTTATCTAAAGTCAGAAAATGATTAAATGAAAACATTGGTATATTCCCCTTCCCTCTGAGATATTGAAACAGAAATAAGTTGATTAATATTGCAATAGCTTTTGTAACTATGTACACTGAAGCTTTAAAAAATATCCTTAGAAGTCCCCAAACTTGGTTTTACTTCAATTTTCTCTATCAGACATATATTTGTATTAAAGTTTGCTAACAACTTGGGAGAAATAGTCATAAGCTAACCACATAATAAGCAGATCATTAAAACACTGCTAACTATAAAAACAAACAGAAAGAAATAAATCCTGTAGGAATTCTTGGGTCCCAGCTGGAAGTAACTTCTGGATTATGGGAAAAGGGGGAAAAATGAAAATCAAACAACTAGGTAGTCACTGAACTGAGTGGATAACCTTAGGGTCCATACATACTAAAATATCTAGAATTTATGTGCCAGAGATAGAGGCAAAGAGAAGTCTGTCTAGAAGAGAGACATTTAATCTCCATGGGACTGGCAAAGAGTAAGTTAAAGGGAAATCACAACTACCAGGAAGCTATAGGATGAATGGGTCCCAAAGATTTCATAGAACTGATTAACGTTCAAGTTGCCAAGAAGACTTTCAGGCTATGTGAGGCTTTCAGCAGAGACCTCAAAAGGACAATGTGTTGGTAGGGAGGCTAAAGGAACCTTAGAGGTAAGACTGCTTAGGATCCCTCCAAAATAGATTAAAAATAAGACTCCAAAGTATTATTGATTCACAGTGATTTAACTGGAATGAAGATGAATGTGTCTAATCCTGTAAATAAACAGAAAAAAACGCAGAATTCAACAACATACAACCAGATTGTCTAACACTTAGCAACAAATTTTCAGACATTTACACAAGCCAGAGGATGCCAGACATGATGTAATTAGCAGAGGCCTTAAAACAATTATTTAAAATATTTTATTAAAATATTTTCCATTTATTACAAGTAAATTAAGATATGGTCATATTATAAATGTCAAAATTCATTCACGAGGAGAGAACAAAGAAAGTTTTAAGCAAGATTGTTGGGAATTTCTAGGAATAAAAAAATCTCTGAAAAAGAGTTTTAAGAAATGAGATTGACAGTGAAAAAACATAACAAGAGACAACAAAAAGCAGTGCACTTGAAGACACAGCAATAAACATCATCCCTAAATGAAGAGCAGGGAAGAAGGAAAACAAAGAAGCCAGCCAGTGGAACCTCGAGAACAGTCAACAACAGACAGGACTGTAGGAGAGAAAAAGGGGAACAAACAATCCTCAAATTAAACAATAGTCAACTCAATCAAGCAGAATTAAAACAACAACAACAAGAACAGCAACAAGAACAAAACCCAAGGTGTATAATTATTGTGTTGAGAAAAATCAGTGGGGAAGCCCAGCGGAGGTGTTTTAATCCCAGCACTTGGGAACCAGAGGCAGGTGGATTTTTTTGAGTTGAGGCCAGGATTTCTTTGAGTTTGAGGCCAGCCTAGTCTACAGAGCAAGTTCCAGGACAGCCAGGGCTACACACAGAGACTATCTGGAAAGAGAGAGAGAGAGAGAGAGAGAGAGAGAGAGAGAGAGAGAGAGAGAGAGAATCGGTGGAGTGAGCCAGAAGAAGGGAAGAGTAGAGAGAGAGGGGAAAAGGAGAATGGTTGCCATTGCTGTGTCCTCAGGAGTCATTTAAATAAGAACATGATGAAATGACATCTTTAAAACGCTTGGGTGGGGGACTGCCCTGCCAACTGAACTTTCTATATCCAGTGAAATATCTTTCAACACAAAGGTAAAAGGTTGATGTTGTGGGTTAACAAAAGCTGAGACTGTTATTACCAACCAAAAAGTGTTAGAAGAAATGATACGGAAGTTCTTCAAGAAGAAGGCAAACAGAAACAGTTAATGCACACAAAGGACACCACATACCAACAGTGGCAAATATGGGTAACATAAAAGTCAGCTTTTTCATTTTAGTATTTACTTATAAAATAGTTGCTATTAAAGCTAAAATGACGACACATCACCATAGGTTTATAACAGACCTAGAAGGTAAGAGGAAGGATAACAGTCCAAAGTATGGGAAAGTCCAAAGTCCGGGACAGAAAACCATAAGGGTATAGATAAACCAGTGTGTGTGTGTGTGTGTGTGTGTGTGTGTGTGTGTGTGTATGCGCGCGCGCGTGCACATGTGTGTGTATGTGTGTTGTGGGGGGTAAAAACGGAATACTAAGACATTTACTTAGTCCAAAGGAAGGCTTACTGGCCTAAGGGATGTGTAACTAGAAAAGCAAATAAGGAGAGAGGATACCAGTTATATAGAGAAACGGTGGCAAAAGGTCAAGGAAAACTTTATTTTCCAATATGAAAGATCCAATAGAAAAGCGAAGCTGGTGTAGAAGAAATGGCGGAGAATTGCAGAACTACAAAGTGAGCAAAGGAGATGATCTCTAGAGAATGAGCACAAGCTTGACCTTGAGTGGGTGTATAAGCCATTCATTCACAGCGATGAAAGAAAAGACAGAGTTCATTAGCAAAAATTCAGGTTAAGTGGGTAGATATACAAGTCTATGAAAGTTCTCTTTGATTGCTTCTTCTCCAAAACAGCAGGCGTGAAAGCCAGGGCAGATATCCTAGACAGACATCATTCCTGAAATAGGTGGTATATGTGAAGCCTTGGGTCCTGTGGCTAGAACAATATTTGACATATTCTAGCAAGGCACTATTTTTCCTGGATACTACAAGGCCAACTAAACATAATGCTTTAGATGACCTATGGGGTGCGGGGAGCAGCAGGAACCTATTCCCAAGGAGCTGCTTAAAACAATGTTTTTTTTTCAGATTCCTATTAGAGTTGAGATGGCTCAGTGGTTAAGGGCATTTGCCATCAAGTTCAAGAACCTGAGTTTAATCCCCAGGACCCTCCTGGCAAAGGGAAAGAAACAACTGTTGTACACACACACACACACACACACACACACACACTAAATAAAAGAAAAAAAGTGTAGTGATGGGGTGGCAGGCCGCTTCCCGCCACCCAGCTAGCTTTACCCGAAATAATTACATGGAAGCTGTATTCTTTTAAACACTGCCTGGCCCATAGTTTCAGCCTCTTATTGGCTAATTCTCACATCTTGCTTTAACCCATATCTAGTAATCTGTGTAGCACCACGAGGTGATGGCTTACCAGGAGAGATCTTAACCCGAGTCTCTCTCGGAGAGGAGAGGCATAGCGACTGCCTGAGGCGTCTGCCTGACTGCTTTCTTCTTCCCAGCATTCTGTTCTGTTTACTCCATCTACCTAATTTTCTGTCCTCTTAAAGGGCCAAGGCAGTTTCTTTATTAACCAATGAAAGTAACACATAGACAAATGACCCTCCTCCATCATTTCCCCTTTTTCTGTTTAAACAAAAAAGAAAGGCTTTAACTTTAACATAGTAAAATTACATATAACAAAACAGTTATCAAGCAAGAATTACAGCTACAATATTTATATCTATTTTATCTTTTATCATAACTAAGGAAAACTATAACTATCTATTTACTCTTCAACTCCATCAAAGACTCCAGAAGGATATAATATTACCTAAGTAAACAAGAAGTAAGCAACTTCCAAATTCTAGCAATGAGAGAGACATCTTGCTGCCTGGACAGTCACCCAAAGTTCCTCTATACTGTTGGGGCATCCATCTTCGGCCTACAGGCCCATAGTATCCAGCAGACATTTCTATGAAGCAGGAAATTCCAAAGACAGTTCAGTTACTTTTTTTTTTTATCCTGCAGAATGTCTCACAGACTTTTTCATGAATCAGGAACCCCAAAAGACCATCTCACATTTAGGCAAGTTCAGCAGTCCTCTCTCTGCAGGTTCTTTGTGTCCAGTTTATGCAACAGTCCAGGCAAGTGCAATTTCTTGCCCAAATGGCTAACAAGCTCCATAAGGAGCTTCTTCGATGCCCATCTTCCTCTTGAAGTAGATTGGTGCTGCCAGGAGCAGACGTGTCTCATTGTCATGAAAAGCCCTAAGTTATTAAAACATTAAATGCCATATTCTGCAGTCTTTGAAAGATATGAAGAATGCCTATCTAATTGAAATATACCACTATATATCTAGAAAATCTAACTAACATGAATACAAGCTTGACTATTATTGATGATTATCCATTAACAACCTATATTTCCTAATTATACATTACATTTTTAAATGAACTACACAATCACAATACCTTAATCAAGAGCAGAAATACATATACATATAACAAAATTGACCTTAAAATCCATACCAATGCAAATTATTCATATCTATATCATACCCCCTTTAAATGTAAAAGAACATTTATAAACAATATTTGGGAATATGGACATAGTTATTTCTCTCCAAACTGTTTCCTGCTGAATGGGGGCGCTGTTATTTAGGTCTTTTATGGTTTATAACCTGTGTGCTAGGTTCATCTCAGTCGGCAGTTGAGTGAAGTAATTTTTTGAAGGTGTTCACAGCAACCTTTCAAGAGGGCGTGGTCTATCATACCAGATTGGGATAAAAGAAATCCACAGGGTCTCATCCTCTGTGAAAACAAAAGAAGACCCTCTCCAAAGCATCATATCCTTAGATCCAAATTCTGAAGTCAAGATACCTTTAGAACATACATATTGGTTTAGTTTGGCAGCCCATACAATGAAATGTTTTTCTGTACTTAGCTTCTTCACAGTCAAAAAGTTAAAAGAAAACACAATAATACAAAGAATCCAGATTCTGTGAATTTTCCATTTTTACGTGCTTATGTTTCTTTACTTCTTTTAATCTATAACTATCTGTACTCTGTCTCTTTAAAGACTTTACTGTTTTTATTTAAGGCATTAACTTTATTCTCTCTATATATTTTTTCTCTCTCTCATGCCTACGTACAGTCATCCGACACTGTGACCCATTTAAAGGTCTTCTATGTCTGACTTTTTCTTATTGTGAATCTGTAATTTTTTAATATCCAGGAACATTTTTGTTTTGCAGTTTTAAATCACTAAGCACTTAAGAATCTAAACTGTGACATTCCCAGATCAAAAACAGGTACTATCTGCTTTCCACGCCCAGTCCAACATGGCGGAGCCGCCGCTTGTGCCTCTGATCCTTGCACATTGCACCACTAGCATGGCAGAGCTGCTTATGTCTCGGAGCAGCAGCACACAATGTCCCCCTTTTAGGCACACAGCGAGTCTAGTTGCCATCAAACAAATCATAGCACTTTGCTCCAGATGCTCCATTCAAAAGCTCTGTCTCCAGCAGGAGCCAGATCGTGATGGCGGCACAGCCCAGAAACTGGTATTTCAAAACCACCACTTTTTAGTAGACCTGATCCCGCGGCCTACCCAGGCAGGAGAGCTGAGCCACAGGCATGGTCTCAGCTACTTTGTTCCCGACCCTAGGTGGGCCCAGAAATGCTCCATAGCTGGAGTTTGCACCAGCAGCGGCAGGGCCCAGGAAGCCACGTTTTAAAATGGATGGCGTGGCTTTTTTTCTGCTGCTATTGCTGAATCAGGAAATCTCTCTACAGCATGCCCTAGCAAACAGCAAAAAGCCGTGTTAAACTCTCTCTCTCTCCTTTTTAAGCTCTCTCAGGTTTTACATGAATCCAGTTTACCACATTGAGGCGCCACTCTGTATTGATGAGGTAGCAGGTCGCTTCCCGCCACCCAGCTAGCTTTACCCGAAATAATTACATGGAAATTGTATTCTTTTAAACACTGCTTGGCCCATTAGTTTCAGCCTCTTATGGCTAATTCTCACATCTTGCTTTAACCCATATTTAGTAATCTGTGTAGCACCATGAGGGGTGGCTTACCAGGAGAGATCTTAACCTGTGTCTGTCTCGGAGAGGAGAGGCATGGCGACTGCCTGAGGTGTCTGCCTGACTCTGCTTTCTTTCTCCCACAATTCTGTTCTGTCTACTCTGCCTACCTAATTTTCTGTCCTATTAAAGGGTCAAGGCAGTTTCCTTATTAACCAATGAAAATAACACATAGACAGATGACCCTCCTCCATCAAAAAAGAATTAAAAGTGCCAGCCATGCACTTTTAATTCTTTAATTCTTGGCTGGCACTTCTGGGTTCCAGGACCATGCCTGTGTGGACAAGCCCTCAGGCAAAAAGTAGCTAGTCGCCCTGGGGACCTTGAAAGGCCCTGTGTGACCCCTGTGCGGCATGGTTGCATCACCTACATATGACGCAGTTCCATGAGCTCTTGTGCGCATGCATGAGCTCTGTCATCTGTGTATGACATAGTCATGTCATTCTCCCTGTGCGCATGCGTTAGGTCTTTAAAAGCTGGATGTGCCATGTTCAGCTCTCTCTTTCTTTTCTGCACACTGACTTTGCCAGGCCTGTACATGTCTCCTCTAATAAACTCCTAAGTGGGTTTGTTGTGTGTTTCATGCTTCCTTCTCACTCATGCCAGGTAATTTCAATTATACTATATGCATGGACAATAGTTACTACCTAGTTTGGATGCTCTATCTCATTAAAAAAAATAAGGTTGTGGGGGGGGGGTCTTTCAGAAATTACCTCAGATTGTGATCTCTAAGAGACTGACTTTAAATCTCTCTCTTAACCAATTCCAGAGATGACCTTGGTACTTATTCTGGCCTGTCTGATGGCAGAGCTTTTGCCAATTTTTCTTTCTTTTTATCTCTCTTTTAAGCCCAAATATCCTCTGAACTAATATAAAGAACTGTAAATCTAACCAAATGCTCATTCCTACTCATCCAGAAGACACAATGATAGCAGAATCGAAAGGCTTTGTAACAGATGAGTGTTTACTATTGTTTAGCTCCATCAAACATTATAGCATAAAAAAAAAAACCAGCCTACATTTCCCAATCCCAGAGAACCTAGACAACAAAAAGAACCCTAAGAGAGACATATCTGGATCTAATCTACATGGGAAGTAGAAAAGACAAGATCTCCTGAGTAAATTGGAAGCATGGGGACCATGGGAGAGGGTAAGAGGGGAGAGGAAGGGAGGGGGCGGAGAAAAATATAGAGCTCAATAAAAACAATTTTAAAAACCACATTATATCATAAAACTAAATTACCTTTTAAAATTACCATAAAAAGCGATAGAACTAAAAAAGCTACTACATACCTATGATATACATTTATCTTCCAGGTAAATCATGCATCAAACTGGATCATCTTGAGGCTATACTTTGTTTTTTACTCATTGATAACAATACTAGGGTAGGGGAACAGTTCAATGGTACAGCTCTTGCTTAGCATGCACGAGGCCCAGCATCAGATCCCTAACGACACTCATTGTCTGCGTTGTTCTCTTTTACACACACACACACACACACACACACACACACACACACACACACACGGAACGTCCACATGCCCATCTAAAAGTCCAGCACAAGGAATTTTCCTATGATGACTTAATTCTTTGGTCCAGCTCTGTCAGGCCAGCCTTGAACTTTACATTATGAAACACACACATCTGAAAGTTTTTATTTTTTTCATTTAACAAGTAAATAAACGGAAGTGAAAGTCGATGGCAGACCCAGGTTTACACACACGAGAAACAGTTCAACTTTTACCTTTCTTTAGGTACTACCTAGGTTCAAAACAGTAACGCCATTATTATTTTTGAGGCAATCAAGCTGCTGCCATTTGCCCAGGGGTTATCTGACTAAAGAAGCGAGAAAGGTTACCAGGTTACCCGTGGGTTCCTGTTTCCTCATCCTAGGGCCATCTAGCTGCATGCGGAATCTGGAGGCTTCAAGCAAGGACAGGAAGGAGAATGCTGACTGAAGCCAAGGTGTTCAGAGGTGAAAGAAGACATCAAAACCAGGAAAACCACCAGAGAAGAACGAGAATCAATAGAGTCAGCATTTGTTTAGAAATCTCACCATTAGAAACGTATAGGTCCGTGTTTGAATTTATGCTAAAACGTGCTTCTATGTCAATAATTTGAAAAATAACACCGAACAAAAATAGTGAGGTACAAGCAAGAAATAAATCAGTGTGGTTTTGGACCGATAGTCTGACGAGAGGGAGACGTGCCACAGTTGTAAATAAGAATCCATGCTTGTCTACGGTATAACTTAGAGGGTAGCATAAAATTACATTGTTTTTATACTTTTGCTTACAGTAGTATATTTTTATACTGAGTATGGATTAAGTAATCAAAATTTATTGAGCAGACCTTACACCTCATTTTAACACACGGAATTTGCATTTCAGATGCAAAAGATAATTACAAACTCCCAGTTTTAAATCACTTATGATGGAAAGTGAGAGACATTGTTGGTATCAGTTACCTAAAATTAGTATGGCACACGATCAATGGTTACTAGCCGAGAACTAGATCGTCTACTGGCACAGTGCGAGTGAAACGGTGGAATATTAACTTCCAGGAAAACTAGGAGATGGAACGCCTCCTTGAAAAGGAAAACCTCACGGTGATGGTCTAGTGTTCATACTAAAATTATGTTCTCAATATAACAAGAATATTTAGGGTGAGGTCCTAAGTAGCACCTCACACCAGTCATCAGCTGGTCCTTGGGATTGGGGGGAGGACATAAAATGCTGTAGCTCATAAAAACCTGAGAAAGGAAAAACTTCACCAAGAGGGTCAAGAAACACTATAAGTTACAAATCAGCTGCAGGTTTCCAAAGGGAACCTTCTGACCCCTTGGTGGGGGGATAAGGTTAGCCAGACTCTGTACAGCGATGCCGAAAAGTCAGTACTTTCCAATTGAATTCTAACACTCATGTTTCATCAGATTCCCAAGTCTTTCCTTATCTATGACATAAATTTGGGACCCCTTAGAATTCAGCTTATTTGCAAAGGCTAGTAGTGCGGTTAGTCTGGTTTCCATGTTTGCATAAAATAGGCAGAGACTCCAAATTTTTTAGTGCACACAAGGAGACGGAGGCTGGCGCGAGGCTGCGGCAGGTGCAGGGGCGCGGTGCCCGCTCGGGTGGTCGCCCAGCCCAGGGGTCACGCTGACAGCCCTCCGCGACACCGGACCCGCCAGCGCCACGCCAGGACAGTCCGCCACCGCCGGGTCAGCAGGCGGCGGGCCACGACCCGGAAGTGAAGCCGCCGCCGGAAGTGCCGCCGCCTTCTTCCACACGCCCCCGGGCCGACCGAGTCATCCAGGCTCGTCGCCCCCTCCCCGGCTGTTACTCACCTGGGTTCGCGACGAGGGCTTCTCTGTGGCCGGAGCCGGAGGAACCGGGGCCCGAGGGCGGACGAGCGGGAAGGGACAGCCGACTAGAGCCCCGGAGCCCGCGGGTCCCAAGGTCCGGCGGCGCGGCCTTCGCGTCTGACCCAAATAGCGGAGGCGCCGGGGGAGGAGCCGCTAGCGGCCCGGGGCTCCCGCCTCCTCCCGCCGGCGCTTCTCAGCCTCGGGCTCCCCTCCTGCTTTTCACCGCCCGCGGAAAGCTGAGCCCCGCGGTGCGTCCGGCAGGCCGGCTCGAAGGCCGCCGTCCCCCTTCACCTTGCGTGTGCCCTGGCCCATCGCTGCCACCGATCACTTATATCCTCAGGGCGCCCTTAGCTAACCCTCCTTTTTGGCAGAGTTTGGACTTTCCGTCAGTCAGACGCAGACATCACACCTTGCACTAATTTCTAGGTCTTCATTTCTTCAACTCACATTGCTTTTTTTAATGATCGAAATTCCTAGCCTCTTCGTCTCCCCACTGCTTTTGAGCTGCCTTTAGTTCGAAACCAGTCTTACTAGATTGAAGGTTTTGGCTACCATCTCATTCTGCAATTCGTATAATTCTAACTTTTTAAGAACAGCTCACAAGTCCCTCTCACTTGGAACGTGATTGGCTTAGACGTTTGCTTGTTGAGGATAGTCTTAATTACTAAAGTCCCCACCACGTACTAAAGAGAATTAAAAATGGATGCACTCGTGCTGTACAAAGAATCAAGGCTGATTGTACACACACACACACACACACACACACACACACTTTTAAAAAGTAGAGAACAGATTAATATTTTACCCTTCAGATCCAGAGCAGTTAACTACTTTTACCCCATTGTTGTTTGTAAAGGTATTGCAATCTAATGCTAATTACTTCATTTAACCATACTATGATATGATATGATGCACCCCCCCCCCCCAACCCTGGGTGTTTTCCTCTTTAAGAAGATGTGGATACAAGAGAAACTTTACTCTCAATAACACAAAAAAACTTTCCCAGGAACCCATTGAGTTCATGGCTGCATCCCGGTATACAGCTCAAAATAGGCTTTATAAAATCGAGGGCTGTGGGTTGAGAGAGACCTACCAAGTCAGCTACAAGAGGATGGTGGGAGCAGGGCTGGGGTGGGGTGATAGCTTGATTCTTGCGTTTCTGAACTGGGATACTGCAACTAACCTAGTCCCGTGTTCCTAACGCCTGTTCCCACTAGCCTGCAATGCCTTTGATTTAGTCCTTAAAGCAGTTAAAATTATCTAAGATGTAGAAGCTCATAGATAATAACTATTAATCTGACAGTTAAATTTAAATATCAAAACGAGAAAGACAATGTTAAGGATAACAAGAAGAAGTAGTAACTTCCTCCATGTCTTCTAGGACTGTTTGATTTTTTTGTTTTGTTTTGTTTTTCGAGACAGGGTTTCCCTGTAGTTTCTAGAGCCTGTCCTGGAACTAGCTCTTGTAGACCAGGCTGGCCTCGAACTCAGAGATCTGCCTGCCTCTGCCTCCCGAGTGCTGGGATTAAAGGCGTGCGCCACCACCGCCCGGCGACTGTTTGATTTTTAAACTAGCAGTTGGAAAACCAAGGAACACTGAATGCCATAGCTGCTGCCACTCATCACAGTCAATGCCGCATTCTGGTCACTTGGCATCAATGTTTACCTTCTCTTCCAAAGGTGTCTCCACCTACTCTGCCGGTGCTCTTCCTAACGTTCTCCACTGGTGCTCCCACTCTGCTCCCGCCAGTCAGTATCCTCTGTAGACAAACCACCCCAGCATCTCTCCGTAAGCTGTGTGCTTTTCATACTGGGGCATCCTGTTCCTTGCCCCTTGTGTAAAGCAAATCAATCTCTTTCCCTTGAGACACATTCTCCTTGTCCCTAAGGATTCATTCCTGCCTTGAAACTCCCGTGAAAGGATGAAGAGTTTAAGGGAACATAAGACGCCTTCTGCTGTCTTTCATCAAACCTCTGTGCCTAGCACGGAATTACTGCTTGCCAGTGACCATTGTGTCCCCATGCTGTGCACATCCTCCAGACATGGAAGGCAGCGTTCACCTTTGTTTCCCAGGGTCTAGCACAGCATGCCATTTTAATTTATTTTTTTATTTTTGAAAATATTTTGGAAACACTTCTTTGAAAGTAATATACATACACTTGGGGGGAAAGCATTTACAAAATTTCTAGTTCTTATAGAAGCGGTTTATAGATTATAGTTCATATAGTCGGTGGCTTATGGTTTTGTTTCTGAGGTTTTATCTTAGTTTTATTTTCTGAAACTACTGAAATGACAAAGTTTTCATCCTGTAGCTGACATCAGTATATCATATGGATTACTGTTTTATGGTTCTTGCTCAATTAGTTTCAGTTCCTTAATCACCCGTGGCATTATTCAGTGAATAGACCATTGAGGGAAATGAACTGTTTGTTAAAAAGAGAAATAAGTGCCCTGACTCTATTACCTTGACCTGATACACTTTTCATTTTGTTAGGAATTTGGTAGGAATTTTCCTGTCAAACTCAAGGACTGCTACCAGTCAGCTATAACTCACATCCATGGCTCTTCGGGCTGATACGTCAGCTGCGATAACTCACATCCGTGGTTCTTCCCTTTCACATTTACCAATCTCGCCTTCTGAAAGTCACAGTAAACAGTACTGAACTGCAGCTGTAAAAATCACAATTATGATGTCCCCAGCTTCCATTTCAAACAGCAATTCTGCCTTCATTCCTAGGCTAGTTTGAAGGGAAACATCTGTTGACCCTTATGCCCAGTTTTCTGGTTTCATTCGTTTAAAGATTTATTGATTTTTAATTTATGTTTATGGATATTGTATGTATGTATGTGTATAGGGTGTGTGCATTGCCAGTAGAGGCTAGAAGAGGGAGCTGGATCCCCTGAGACAAGAGTTACCCACTTCAGCTATTTAGGGTTCAGTCTTCACTGCTTTTGTTGGAAGAGGAACTGAACTTAGCTCTGAACATTTAACTCATGAAGGGTAGCCCTCCAGGCTTGGCACTGTAAGCCACAGGATGTAAAACTATTCTGCTTGCCATGTTTAGATTCTATTAGAAATGAAACTGGGGGGGATAGTAATGTACCCAATCAAATTGATGTTTTAAAACTGTTTAGGGTGTCTCTAAGACACCAGGAAATTACAAAGAAAAATTCCTGAAACTATGACTGGTTAATTGGAACTCTAAGGCAAGAGTTCTTTAAATATGTGCATGGTTACCTTTCTTAAATATTATCATATGGCAGATTGATTATGCAAGAAATTATTTACTTAAATACATAAAAATGGTTGTCCACTATCCCTGTACTGAAAGAATACAAATTAGCATTTTAAATAAACATGAATGTCAAGTTTCAAATATAAATATATACATACATACATGTATACATTACTTAGCAATTAAAAACTGAGTCAATTTATTGAAAAATGTAACTGCCTTACTAAGAAACTGAGCTCTTATTAGAAACTTTTTATTTTTACATGGAAAATATACTTTCATTCAATTAAAGACAAAAGTATTCTCAGAAAGCCATGAACAGTACCTGGCTGGGTTGATGCTAACCTTACCCGGTGACTGACCTGAGTTTTTCTAGGTTACTCCATGATGTTCCTTCACAAACTGAAGAAGAGTTTCCAAGTCCTATCCTTACATGGATTCAGAGCGCTCTAAAGGAGAATGAAATAGATCCTAGGAGAGTAGCTCAGCCCCCTCCGTTCTTTCAGCCTGAGAGATCATGTTGAAGGACGTCCTTGATAAGCCAAGGTCAGTTTCATTATCTAGCTAGAATGAAATACAGTTGAATAATCATCAGGAAAAATCATGTTAATACTACACGTAAATGAAACTAATGAAAATGTTTACTTGCAATAAGTAGAACAAAAGATTTTTTTTTTTTGAGACAGGGTTTCTCTGTAGAGTTTTCTAGAGCCTGTCCTGGAACTAGCTCTTGTAGACCAGGCTGGCCTCTGCCTCCCGAGTGCTAGGATTAAAGGCATGCACCACCACCGCCCGGCCAAAAGATTTCTTTTTATTAAGCCTTGACTAGTGAAGAGGTTGCTTGATATTCTGCTTCAGGACAGCGGGTCCCACAGGTTTTGTAGCTCTCCTTTCCTCAGTTTAGGCAAAGAAAAGTGACTTCCCCTTCAGGAGCAGATGTCCTGAAGGTTTAGGAGATGGGGAAAAACTAAAACAGCACCTTGTAATATTAATCTATTGGTAGAACAGATCAGTAAGGTTAAAATAGAGACTCATTAGTCAACCATTGTTCAAGCTTTCTGTTTTAACAACATACAATATAACATGCAGTAAAGGGAACAAGAAAGGTTAAATATCAGGGATGCAAAGGACTGAATACAGGTAAAGGACAGGAGTTATGAGAAAGGATATAGAGCTAATTGTTTCTCCAGTTCTGTTATGGAGGTTTTGTTGGTAGTGGTGGATAAGTTCATAAGCACATGCTTGGCAGCAAAACAGCAAAGGCCCATGTTGAGAGCCACAGCTTCAGAAGGACAGTCCTAACTGTGTAGAAGTTCAGGGATGTACGAACTTTAGGTCTGGTTAATTTCAGTTGTGTAGTCGTTTTCAAGTGTTTTTAAATAATAAAATTAAAAACTTTAATTTATAAAATGTCATTTCTATCATTATAATTAATAAGCATATTTGGACTCACATCCAGAGATGTGAATCTTGAAAATAATGAAAACTGAAACCTAGTAGTGCAACAATTTCAGAAGGAAGTCTGTATTCCAACCCAATACAACTATAGTTTGTTTGTGTACAGCAGGAAACATAAATTATGAAAATTATGCCACAAGTGATGGTTAGTTTCCTAAACAAACTCATACAATCTTTTATAATCTATATGATAATGTCCAGCATGGTTTTTGCTGCGTTCTGAGAACTGACGTCAGGAAATCTCTTATCTCTGTGCAATGGCCTTCGCTGATCCCAATTGCAAAAAAAATAAGGTAGTGTGGCAGGAGCTGGAGGTTGTCCTGTGAGGGAGGAAAAGAGAACTGCACTCTGTGTGTGGCAACTACTTACCAGCTAGTGCAGAAGAAGTCTTCCTCGTGCCAGCCATAGGCTCTGCCAGGTGTCCAGCAAAGAATCTCATTGAGCCGGAAGGTGCTTCAACGCTTCAGCTTTCTCTCATGCAACAAAACAGCCTTCAGTCCTCTTAAAAATAAAAGGAAGGCAGTTCTGATAGTAATGGCTTCACATTGACCCCTTTGTTTGTTGTAAGCTTTTCATTTCCCCAGCTGGAGCAGCCAGGGCAAACTTTTCTGCTGTACATAGTGGATAGCCATCCGTCACTCCTAAAGTAGGAAGACACTCAATAAGTGTCTTATTCAATAATGGAATATGGTCAATAAACTAGCGTGGATAATTTGGATATTTACATTTAGAAATACAGCAAGGCTTTACTAAGCAAGTGACAATACAGTCACGTAAAAGATTTTGATTACATATCTAACTTTGAAACTTGATGTAGATGTTAAGATACTTTATTCTTTTCCTTTGCTAAATGTTTACCATTATAAAGCATAACCACTTTTAAACCCATTTAAAATGCCAAAATCATAAAATCATACCATGCTACAATGGCTTAGATTGCTGTGTGAAAGACATCATTCTTCTAAATGAAAACTGGAATTTTCATTCGATTCAAATATATTTAAATACTTTGTTATCACAAGTTATCAAAATTTCCACTTAAGCCTCCCCCTTAAGCAATAACTTTGTTTAACATCCTTAACTTTTGAAACTAGAAAATTGTTCTCTCTCGGCCTTTACCGGCTGACACCCCTCCCCCGCAGAAACCACCAAAGCTGCTCTCTACCATTCTGAACAAAGGCCTCCTCATTTCCCAAGCCAGTGGCTTTGATCTTTTGGAGCAGTTTCTCAATACCAGTGCTATTGACTTTTTAAGCCAGAGAAATACCACAGGAGAGTTCTTTTACAGTGTTTCTCAGCACTCCTGACCTCTGCACACCAGTAGCACGTAGATCTATTGGTTAACGGGTAACTTCATAGGTTTGGATCCTTTAATTAACAGCAAACAGCACCGACATGGACACATTCTTCTAGAGAATTAAATGGTGCTCAGATAGGGTTAAATAATGCCCTAGTTTCGAGAGAATATGCTAGAAGTTCTGAATTTTTTAAGTTATGGATAATTTTTCTTTTCTTTTTTAAAATTGTTTTTATTGAGCTATATATTCTTCTCCCCTCCTTCCCTCCCTCCCTCCTTTCTCTCCTTCTACTCTCTCCCATGATCCCCATGCTCTCTATTTATTTAGTAAATTTTGTCTTTTTCTACTTCTCATGTAGATTATATCCATGTATGTCTTTCTTAGGGGCCTCATTATTGTCCAGGTTCTCTGGGATTGGGAATTGTAGGCTGGTTTTTCTTTGTTTTATGTCTAAAAGCAACTTATGAGTGATTACATATTATATTTGACTTTCTGGGTCTGGGTTACCTCACTCAATATGATGTTTTCTAGATCCATCCATTTACCCACAAATTTCAAGATGTAATTTTTTTCTGCAGTGTAGTACTCCATTGTGTAAATGTACCACATCTTCATCCATTCTTTGGTCAAAGGGCATTTAGGTTGTTTCTAGGTTTGGACTATGACAAATAATGCTGCTATAGTTGAGCACATGTCCTTGTTGAGCATTCTTTGGGTATATACCGAAAAATAGTATTGCTGGGTCTTGAAGAAGATTGTTTCCTAATTTTATGAGAAATCACCATACTGATTTCCAAAGCAGCTCTACCAGTTTGCATTCCCAGCAGCAATGGAGAAGTGTTTCCTTTAACCCACTTCCTCTCCAGTGTAAGTTATCATCATGTTTTTTTTTTTATCTTAGCCATTCTTACAGATATAAGATAGAGTCTCAGAGGTATTTTGATTTGCATTTCTCCAATGGCTAAGGATGTTGAGAATTTCCTTAAGTGTCTTAAAGCCATTTTAGATTCATCTGTTGAGAGTTCTCTGTTTAGGTCCATACCCCCTTTTTATTGGATTATTTGTTCTTTTGATGACCAATTTTTTGAGTTCTTTGTATATTTTGGAGGTCAGCCCTCTGTTTGATATAGAACCTATTCTGTAGGCTTTTTTTTGTCTTGTTGATTATATTCTTTGCTTTGCAGAAGCTTTCCAGTTTCAAAAGGTCCTGTTTATTTATTGTTTCTCTCAGTGTCTGTGCTGCTGGGATTATATTTAGGAAGCAGTCTTCTGTGCCAATGCATTCAAGTGCACTTCCCGCTTTCTCTTCTATGAGGTTCAGTGTGGTTGGTTTTATGTTGAGGTCTTTGATCGATTTGGACTTTAGTTTTGTACATAGTGATAACTATGGATCTATTTTCATTCTTCTACATGTTGATATCCAGTTATGCCAGCACCATTCGTTGAATATGCTTTCTTTTTTCCATTTTATATTTTTTGCTTCTTTGTCAAAAATCATGTGTTCTTAGGTGTGTGGATTGATATCCAGGTCTTCAGTTCTCTTCCATTGGTCCTCCTGTTTGTTTTATGCCAATACCAAGCTATTTTCAGTACTGTAGCAGAGTTTGAATTTAGGGGTTGTTATGCCTCCAGAAGTTCCTTTATTATACAGGACAGTTTTGGCTATCCTGGGTTTTATGTTTTCCATATGAAGTTGAGAATTGTTCTTTTGAGGTCTGTGAAGAATTTTTCTGGGATTTTGATGGGCATTGCATTGAATCTGTAGATTGCTTTTGATAAGATTGCCATTTTTGATTCTACCTATGCAGGTAGAATCTTTCCATTTTCTTATGTCTTTTTCATTTTTCTCTACAAAGATTTATTTTTTTAAATATTTATTTATTTATTTATTTATTTATTTATTATGTATACAATATTCTGTCTGTGTGTATGCCTGCAGGCCAGAAGAGGGTACCAGGCCCCATTACAGATGGTTGTGAGCCACCATGTGGTTGCTGGGAATTGAACTCAGGACCTTTGGAAGAGCAGGCAATACTCTTAACCTCTGAGCCATTTCTCCAGCCCCCTCTACAAAGATTTAAACTTCTTGTCATATAGGTCTTCCACTTATTTGGTTAGAGTTACTCCAAGATATTTTATGTTATTTGTGGCTGTCGTGAAGGGTGATGTTTCTCCGATTTCTTTCTCAGCCCATATATCATCTGTGTAAAGGAGGATCTGTGTATCGTCTGATTTTTTCGAGTTAATCTTGTATTCTGCTACATTACTGAAGGTGTTTCTGAATTGTAGAAGTTCCTTGGTAAAAATTTTTTGGGGTTACTCATGTAAACTATCATATCATCAACAAATAGTGAGAGTTTTACTTCTTTTCTGATTTATATCCCCTTGATCTCCTTTTGTTGTCTTATTGCTCTAGCTAGAACTTCAAGGACTACATTGAATAGATACGGAGAGGGTGGACAACCTTGTCTTGTTCCTGATTTCAGTGGGATCACTTTGAGTTTCTCTCTATTTAGTTTGATGTTGGCTGTTGGCTTGCTGTATCTTGCCTCTACTATGCCTTTATTATGTTTAGGTATGTTCCTTTTATCCCTGATCTCTTCAAGACCTTCATCATGAAGGGATGTTTTATTTTTTTCAAATGTTTTTTTAACATCTAATGAGATGTTGTGTTATGAGATCTAATGTTATGTAGTGTTTTTTTTCTTTCTTTCAGTTTGTTTATATGGTGGATTGCAATGACAGATTTTTGTATGTTGAACCATCTCTGCATCTCTGGGATGAAGCTGATTTGATAATGGTAGATGATTTTTCTGATGTGTTCTTGAATTCGGTTTGCCAGTATTTTATTGACTATTTTTGCATCATTGTTCATGAGTGAGATTTGTTTGTAATTCTTTCTTAATAATGTCTTTGTGTGGTTTGGGTATCAGGGTAATTGTAGTCTCATGGAAAGAGTTTGGCAATGTTCCTTCTGTTTCTATTGTGTGGAACAATTTGAGGAATATTGGTATTAGTTCTTGTAGAATTCTGAGCTGAAACTGTCTGATCCTGGGCTTTTTTTTGGTTGGGAGACTTTTGATGACTGTTTCTATTTCTTTAGCAGTTATAGGTCTATTTAATTTGCTTATCTAGTCTTGATTTGATTTTGATAGATGATATTTATCCAGAAAATTGTCTATTTCCTTTAAGTTTTCCAATTTTGTGGAGTACAGGTTTTTGAAATATGACCCGATGATTCTTTGGATTTCCTCTGCGTCTGTTGTTATATCCCCCTTTTCATTTCTGATTTTGTCAATTTGGATATCCTCTCTCTGCCTTTGGTTAATTTGGATAAAGGGTTTTTTTTGTTGTTGATTTTCTCGAAGAACCAACTTTTTGTTTCAGTGATTCTTTGTATTGTTTTCTCTGTTTCTATTTTGTTAATTTCAACTCTGAATTTTATTATTTCCTGCCATCTACTTCTCTTGGGTGAGTTTGCTTTTTTTGTTCTAGAGCTTTCAGATGTTCTGTTAACTTGCTAGTGTAGGATTTTTCCAGCGTCTTTATGTAGGCATTTAGTGCTATGAACTTCCCTCTTAACATTGTTTTCATTGTGTCTCATAAATTTGGGTATGTTGTGTGGTCATTTTTATTGAATTTTAGGAAGTCTTTAATTTCTTCCTTGACACATTGATGATCCAGGTGAGAATTGTTTAATTTCCATGTGTTTGTGGGTTTTCTGAAATTAGTGTTGCTATTGAATTCTAATTTTAAGCCATGTGATCTGATAGGATACATGGGGTTATTACAATTTTTTGTATCTGTGGGAGGTTTGCTTTGTTACCTAGTATATGGTCAATTTTTGAGAAGGTTCCATGAGGTGCTTAAAAGAAGGTATATTCTTTTATGTTTGGATGGAATGTTCTATAGCTATGTTAAGTCCATTTGAGTCATAACATCTGTTAGTTCCCTTATTTCTCTGTTAATTTCCTATGTCACAGACCTGTCCAGTGGTGAGAGTGGGGTGTTGAAGTTCCCCCTATTAGTGTGTGGGTTTAATGTGCAATTTAAGCTTTAGTAGTATTTCTTTTACATATGAGGATATCCTTGTATTTGGGGCATAGATGTTCAGTATTGAGATTTCTTCTTGATGGGTTTTTCCTGTGACTAATATGAAATGTCCTTATTTGTCTCTTTTGATTGATTGTTTTTTGACGTTTATTTTGTTATATATTAGGATAAATTTTTCTTATGAATATGTTGTATCATGTACCAAACTTATTTTTCTATCTCAACTCTTGACATTTAGTAGCAATACACCTTGAATTAATGAACCAATAAGATGGATAAGTAGAAATATCCATGTATCTAAATTCTTCACTTTTCAACGGAAAGACTTGTATTCTTGTATCTGACCAACAAGCATGTGCAGACACGCATGCGCACAGACACACACACTTGTCTAGTGGCAGGTAGGGTAACTTTCAGAGGAGAGAGACCTCCTGATTGTGAAACATGGACTTATAGAACAGCTGAAAAAGTAGAAGCCATACAGAAGCTTTGGACTTTACATTGGAAGCTAAAATTATGTCTAAAGCTAGTTATGTTTATCAAACTAACTTTCCTCATCAGAATTTGCTATCTAGTGTTTGAAAATATCTCTAAATTTATGTATACTATACTTTAAAAGTGTTTTAGTATATGACTTCTGCTTTGCAGGCCTACTAAATCTTTTAGATAGTATTTGTAATTAAGATGGCAAATTGAAAAATGGGGTATTTATTTAAGAACATATAAAGCAGCTGGATTGGTTGTTGATTAGGTAGACCCATTGACCACTGTGCCTTTGGGCTCTTAGTTCTGACGCAAAGGTCAAGAATTTTCAGGTCAAAGTTGATGCTGCATGGACCACCCTCAAAGAAGCTTTGCGTGTTTCTAAGTGATGGCCTCTGATGCGTTTCTAAAATGAAACAGACCAGACATCATCTGTAGGAACCACTGTGAGCCTGTTCTTGCACTTTTAGTCTTTTACGAAAAGTCAAGTTAAAAGGCAATATTGAAATTGAAATATTGAGGAAGAAATAAAACCTTATTTTGGAATTTTCCCTATGAAAATGTTTCATAGTTTGAAGTTTCTCCCCAGTATCCACAATGAAATTTAATCCTCATGGCAAAGTGTAAACACTGGTACCTGTGTGAAATCCAAGAGGTGTCATCAATTAATCCATCCAGTGTTCATTTAATTTCTGATATTCAAGGTAACAAGCTCAGTCAGTGAGAGAACAGAGAAAGAATATAATGCTAATTAATTTTTGATGAACAAAATGAGTATTTCATTTTCAGTTTCTCACTTGTGCCTTATTTATTTAACTTAGAAGATGAAAACTTAAAAATATTAAAGAATAGGAATGTTACTCTTCATTAATAAATGGTTGCCTATAGAAGTATCACACTGATTTGGAAATGTCCTTTACTTTTGACCTAAACTACTAAAGTACTTCGGTTATCTCCCAGTATTGATTTAAGTTGCTTCCAAATTAGGTTCAGTTCAGTTCTCTTCTGGGAGACACAGTTGTTTACATCTTTGCTGCAAGGTTCTGTAGTGCGTTTTATAAGTTCATGCCCTTTGAAAGGATCTGGGAAGGGCACTTACTTAAAACATTTTCAAGTGATATCTGGAGTTTTTATAAGGTTCTGCAAACACAGTGAAAGGCTTTGTAGAGGGCACATGGACTTGTGAACTTTTAACGAAACTTGGGGGAAAACTTTGCAGTGCCAAGCGAAACCTTGGAGCAACTGGCAGGGAACGTGGAAGTTTGCAGCTTCAAAACACTTGCGCAAGTAGGAATTTACTTAAGGTAGTGTCTCAATTCCTAACAATTAGCTTCCCTGAGAATAAAAGCTTCTTGGAGCGTATCTTGAGACTAGAAGAATGATAAGATTTAGCAGTGTTTGAACCTATTACATAATGAGCTCACATAAGAAAGGGCCACATTCACCGTGTGTCTTGCTAGGAATACATTCTGATCAAAGGAAATGTACCTCTCTGCCTTTTGCTTATCCAGAATACCAGAAAATGGGCGCTTTTCTGAGGTCATCAGGTGGAGCATTGAAACAAATCACGTTGGGAGTAATTATTGAGAATTATGGGAGAAAGAGTCAAATGTAGGGAGGAATTGCAGAAGTGCAGATGCTACTCACCCAGTCCACATGTTCCTTTACAATCCCTAAGAACATAGAATACTAAATAAGTCATTTCTTCGGGGTGTCACGGTACTCAGCAAAAGCATGATGGATACACAGGATCAGAAGTCGTGGCAGTACACAGAGAGGATGGACTGAGCAGACAAAGGGAACACACAGGGTTCGTGAACCCCCAGAAAGAATAAAAATGCCAAATGAGATTGTTTCTTCTGAGATGGGTGCTAAATCCCTTTACTGAAAACAAAATATACTGAGTAACCTCTACTCTAAAGTAAAAAAAAACATGTCTTTATTGTGCATGTAAAGAGGCAGAGTTCCACTTCCCACCTTGTCTCTGGGTTTTCTTCAGGAATAAGTAGCCTCTGGAAGAGTGCACGGCTGCTGAAGAGGCTAGGTGCTCCATGTTCTTATACCCAAGGGCCTTGGGGAGGGGCGAGACCTCACCCTGAGAATCACTGTGATGCACACCAGCCTGGGATCTGGCTTCTTCAGCTCTAGTTGGAGGTCAACTTGAGTAAGGGATCATTATTAGGCTCCGAATGCCATTGAGTCTAGGAAGTGTCCTGGTTCCCCAGTGGTGGTAAAAATCTAGCAGAGAGAGTATTTCCAAGGAATATTAGAGATGCCGCCCAGCTCAAAAGTAGATGTGATGGAAGGCTGGACACACGATGATCACGGATACAGGGAAGCAGAAAAGGCATGCACATCACAAAACCTGTGGTACTTTGTCTTTAGCAGGATATACTTGAGCTTGAAACTCCCCAAGGAGGCTGCTTTGGATTGCTCCCATATGGGCAGGGTCACTCGTACACTTCATCTTCCCATACCCAGCCTACGGACGATTCTACAAATTGGATCAGTGGCAATGACTAAGAGAAAGGGGACCCTTAATGACAACTGTCACCACAGCTGTTCCAGTGGAGGGAACATCACAACCCAAAGGAAAGAGGCCACACAACTTCATGAGAAAGCCTTGTTTTAACCTATGTGTTCTGAATGCCGAGAGCAGGAAGGAGACATGTGGGTTCAGAGAATGTGGTTGGAGAGAGCGGAGCCCTGTCTGAGGGAGGCTAATGAGCTACCAAGTGAAGACTGAGGTGCTGGCGGCTACAGCTCCACACAAAGTGTTGGGGACCAGGGTCCCACTCCGCAGGAGAGAAGGGAATTCAGTGGAGCATATAAGTTGATAGACATTTAGGAAAATTAGTCCATTCCATATGTATATGCAGATAAATAGGTACTAGAAGAGCTTACTTCGGTTAGCCACTGTGCAAGAGAGGAACCTTTAGGGCCAAAGTCCTATGTCAATATATCTTCAAGTTCTTTATCTTTAACTAAACTTTTATTTTTCAAGCCAAGCATGCTTACATTCTTATTCCTCTCTTCAATATTTTAAACACGTGTCTCATAATGTTGAGATAAGCCATGCCACAAGATGTAGCTATCCTTTTTTCTTCAATCATAGTCTAAAACTGAGCATTCTTGGGACGGGGTAGCCCTTGTATAGAATCCCTGGATAAAATCCCCGTGCTGCCTCTGCTCAAAGAGGGCATGGTTTTGGAAACAGTTCTTGTAATCTCCTTTTGTGGTGCAGGCAATAGACCAATCTCTGCACTTCCTGCCACGGCCGTGCCTGTTTGGTTCTGCACTTGCTAGCGGGAACACTTTGTCCAGTTGCACAGCCGAGCTACTTATAACTCACTGCATGCATGGGTTGACTCTTCCTCGTGTTGCTTTGGGCCTGACAAAACCCTAATGTCTTGGTTCTCATTCCATAGGACTATTGCTAGTCCTTCATGGGAGGAACAAATGGGCCTTCATTCAAACTTAATCACCTTAATGATCCTTAGACACTCCAATGCCAATATTATAACTAAAGGAAAGATGAGAGACAGTGTTGCTCAGGAGACATTCTCTAATAAGTATTATTTGAATCAAATATTCCCCGGAGAAACTGACAAATTAAATTACTTTATTTTTCACAGTGTAGTGAGCAAGCTCCAGGGTTGCTTGCATTTCTAATGAGATCAAGAATTGCTGAAAATTGAAGACAACCTAATTTGAATTCTAATTAAAGTCATTTCATTAACAATTCAACATTTAGAAGCATAGTTTATTATGAATGTCTTATCCTTTCTAGGTCATATCTCACTCTCCAGAAGTAAATATGATTTATGATACACATTTTGTATATTTCCCATGAATATGCAGACATGCTTCTGTGTTATATGTATCATTCAAAACATGCATAATAGTTGATATAGATGTAATTTCATTTATGCCTTTTTCTTTCTAATTACTCATAAGTACCTTGTGAGATATCTAACTAGTCTCTGAACTAGCAGATATTTAGGTTATCTTCATTATTTTCTATTAAATATTATTCAGTGCAAGTGAATATTATGATATTCACTTATAATATATATTATATAACATATAATATATTATAATATATTATGAGATAGTGGGATGGTTAATATTGTCAGTCCTGGCCAGGCAGTGGTGGTACATGCTTTTAATCCCAGCACTCAGGAGCTAGAGGAGGGCAGATCTCAGTGAGTTTGAAGCCAGCCTGGTCTACAAAGCAAGTACCAACCAGGACAGCCAGGGCTACATAGAGAAACCCTGTCAAGAAAAGCAAAAAAAAAAGCCGGGTGGTGGTGGTGCACGCCTTTAATACCAGCACCCAGGAGGCAGAGGCAGGCAGATCTCTTTGAGTTCAGGGCCAGCCTGATCTACAAGAGCTAGTTCCCAGGACAGGCTCCAAAGCTACAGAGAAACCCTGTCTCAAAAAAACCAAAAATTAAAAATAAAAATGTTGTCAACTTCAAGGATCTGAAATCATTTAGGAGACAAGTCTCTGGGCACAACTTTGAGGGGTTGCTTATATCAAGTGGACTCCTGGGCAGGCTTTTGAGGGATAATCTTGATCAGGTTCGTTTAGGTGGGAGACCCACCCTAAAGAAGAGAGTCACTATGCCCTGGACTTGAGTCCCATCCTGGACTGTATAAAGAGGGGTGCTGGCTGACCATGAGATTTCACTCTGCTTCTCTGCTTCTTGGCTGCAGGGGTTCCCTGCATAATTGACTGTACCCTTGAACTGAGAGCTACAATAGCCTCTTTTCCTTAAGTTGTTTCTGTGAAGACTTTTAACAATTCACTGCAACAAGAAATAAACAGAAAAATGAAATCAGCCCCTGCCTAGAGACAGATTTGAGGCAGTAGAATCAATATTTTTATGAACTGCTCCCATGTTCACAGCTATCCCATCCTGCTTTCCAGAAACACCTTAAAGAACAGGTAGTTCAAACAAGAATATTGTGCGGCCCCCAATGGCAAGAATCTGCTCCCCCAAGTGACTGAACACTAGCTATTTACCAGGTTCAGTAGTGACCTAGCTGTGGACTACCCTGCCTGCAAGTAAGGTTTATTGAGATAAAGGGTTGTAGAACTTCTGCCTCTTTGTGACAATGAGCTCTACAGAGCACAGTCCCCAAACTGTTCCACTGCAAATCAAATTGTGAGTTGTATTCATGCTCCCTCCCAGGTAATGAATATATTTAAAACTAGAATTCACGGGTCAAAGGGATAAATAAATGTACAAAAGGAATAGGTATTTCTTATTTGTCCTCCAAATGTTGTATAATTGAACGCTTCTAACAGTTTTTCTGTTGGTTGTTACCCTTTGGTTATGGTTGTGAAGTTCTTCCTGGTTTGTAATGATCGCATCGATTATTACAGCCTCTTTCTTTCCTTTTGCTTGTATGTTTTTTGAGACAGTCTCATTGTGTAGCTCAGAATGACCTTTAATCCGCCTCGGCCTCCCAAGTGCAAGGCGCTGGTTGCGCTATGCCTAGCTCAAACCAAGCACTCTTAAAACAAGTGATTTCCGTAAATAATCTCTTTAAATCCTCACAAGAAATCTGGTTAGTTTTCCCAACCATCCTGTAATGTAAATCCTGTCACTTATATTTTAATTCTTCAGAGGAACTGGGAACTAAACCTCACATGCCAAGGGAGCACTTCACCAACTGAGACAGATCCCACTAGCCCATCATTTCCATCTTAAAGATTAAACAGTGAGGTGATTTGTGTGGTCACATGACCAGGAAGTACTGGAGGTGTTAGCCGAGCAGTCTGGCTCCAGAGCTTTGCTTATGAACATTGCGCCATGGTGTCTCATTACAATCAGTTGGCCATGTTCGAGGTCTACAAGAAAAGAGGATAAAAGCCTTATTCACAGGCAAAGAAGAAGGCTAGACTAAGTGAAAAGTCATCCTGTGTTCTCACACACAAAGGCTCACTGTTTTACAGATACTGTGTTTGCAGAAACTAATTCACAAAATTCCTGCCCAAACCAGGCCACTTTCAGACTTGATTTGAATATTCAGATAGAGGAATAAACATACGAATATAATCAGGAAGAGTCTTAATAATAATAATAAGAAGAATAAGAATAAATTAGCTCTCTTGTTTATTCATTTTTCCTATAAAAAAAATAGTCTAACAGCACACAACCAGTCTGGGGAATCACAAAATGAATGGAAGAGACAACAGCCCAGTAGAGACGTAGGTGCACACAGCCTTTAGTAGCCAAGGAGAAAGAGATGATTGGTAAGGAGATAGTGATGGCACAACTGATTAACTTTATTAGAAAAATATTGCCAGATGCCTGCTTACAGTGTCTAAGAATTACAAATGAATGAAAATTACCCATAAAAAGCTATATCATCCATTTAGGAATTAAAAACCAAAAAAACTTTATTGTGTTTGACTTCCTTCATCTGACGTAAAAATGTCAAGGTCCATCTTCCTCGCAGCACACGTCAGTGTATCAGTACTTCATGTTTATCACCAAACAGCAGTCTGTGTTGCAGATAGACCAGCTTTTATTTATTCATCCATTAGTCAATGGACAATGGATGCTCCTTTTTTTGAGTCGTGAATAAAGCTACTAGTTCATTTTTACGTGAATGGGCAAATTTGTGACAGTCTTTTTTATTTTTAAACTTTATTTAAAGGAAAATATATTAAGGCACAAGTTATATGCCTTGAAATCCAGTCACTTAAGTTAAAAAGTCAATAATTCTTAATGAACTTTGTAAAGTGGCTTGGTAAGATGGCCCAGGGTTTTAAAGGCACTCGCTGCCGCGTCTTGTGACCCAGTTCCTGGGTTCCACCTGCTAGAAGGACAGAACTGGTTTCCCACAAGTGGTCCTCTGACTTCCACATGCATGTTGTGCCATATGTGTCCCCCCCATAAATAAATTTAATACCAATCAAACAAACAAGACAGCTCGTCAAAGAGAGATGCTCATTCATTGTTCCTAGGAAGGTAAACAACTCAGTCATTATGGAGAAAGTATGAAGCTAGAAATATCACTGCCATTTGATCCAGCAATCTCCCTACTACGTGCATAGCCAAAGGGAAGGACATCGGTCTGCAGAAGTGCTCTATGCCATCTTTACTGCGGCACTTGCCAAAATAACCAGGCTATGGATCACCACCACTGTCCATGGATGGGTGGGGGGTGAGGTGAAATGGGATGTGTGTGTCCAAGAAAACACTATTCAGCCAGCTAGAGCGTAAGATTCCGACATCAGTGCCAACAGATGAACATAGACTATTACGGTAGGTGAGATAAGCCAGCTTCAGAAGGCAAACCCTGCGTGTTCTCACTTAAAACAGTTGATCTTGTAGAAGCGCCAAGTAGAGCATTGGTTAGCAGAGGCTAGCGGAGGGGAAGGCAATGGTGGAGACAAGCTGCTTAATGGATACAGGGGTGCAGTTGGCCAGGAGTGGTAACTTCTACTCTTCTGTGGCATAGTAGGTAAATAGATTAGACGTTTGGATGTTCCTAACACAAAGAAATGGCAGATATTTGAAATGATTGCTTTGGTTTGAATTTAAAATTGCTGCCCCAAGTCAATGTTTGAACGCTTGTTCCTGGGCTGGTAACTATTAAGAAGCCGTGGAACCTTTGAGAGGTGGGACATAACTGGCGGGAGGAAGAGCAGGCCTGGGGGATGCAGCCAGCTCCTGGTCCTTCCTTGCTTTCTCTGCTTCCTGGTCCATGCCATGTGAGCAGATGCCTGCCATATGCTCCCACTGTCATGGACTCTGCTGGCCTTCCCTGTTGTGAAGGACTGAAATCTCTCTGAAACCATCAGCCAGAAGAAATCCTTTCTTCCAGAACTTCTTACTATTTGGTCACTATCCTGGCTAGTTTTGTGTCAACATGACACAAGTTTAGAGTCATCAGAAAGATGACTCAATTGAGACAATGCCTCTGTAAGATCCGGCTGTAGGGCATTTTCTTAGTGATCACTGCGGGAGGGCCCGGACCACTGTGGGTGGTGCCATTCCTGGGCTGGTGGTCTGGGTTCTGTAAAAAATACAGGCGGAGCAAGCCATGAGGAGGAAGCAAGTAAAGAGAACCCCTCCATGGCCTCTGCATCAGCTCCTGCCTCCAGGTTCCTGCCCTTCCTGCAACTTGATGATGATCTGTTAAAAGGAACCCTTTCCTCCCCCAAGTGAAAGGAACCCTTTCCTCCCCCAAGTGAAAGGAACCCTTTCCTCCCCAAGTTGCTTTGGTCATGGTGTTTTATCACAGCAAGAATGACCCTAACTAAGACAGTCACAGTGACTCAAAAGTACCTCACACACTGAAGGGCATGCAGATTACCTTTGTGAGATCATTACACACTGTGTTGAAATGTCACACAATACCCCCCTAAGCATGCAAAGTTTGTTAATTAAAAATGCTAGAATTCTCAACAAGTCTTCTTTTCTACACTTTTATTTTTCTAGGTTAAACATTATTGCTTTCTCTATCAAAAACCCCAAGTTTTAATATTTTTCCCTCCCCAAGACAGGGTATGATTTAGACCAGGAAAGAACAAAAATGGGGAGAAATGTAGCAAGGGTCTATAGAATTCACTGGGTACTTTTCTGGACTTTAAGGTGTAAAATATCCTGCCCTGGTCCTCTGGGACATCCTCTTTGATTTACTTTGCGCATTATAGTCATCCCAGCTGTCTGAGGATTAATTTATCTTGTGCTAGGTATTAGAAGATTAATTACATATTATTTTAAGCTCAGTGAGCTGAGAAGAGAAAAAGAAAATATAGTGGCTGTAGGAATTCAAGTGGAGCACAAATAAAATCTCTCCATGTTCTGAGTTTAATTAGTGTGACGATATAGTCATATCCTCAACCTCATCCTTTGCTACCTCTAGGGATGACAAGGAAATCCCTGCCTGTAGAACGTTCTAGACAAATCACACACTGTACTGTTGTGAGCCTTGACCCCAATGCCTGTGTCTGCCCTGTCCTGCCCGAGAGCCAGAGCTCAACCCTGCACAAATCATACTTGCTCCAAAAAGAGCCTGTTTGTTAAAAGGTAGAAGTGTGTGTTTATAAAGACATATAAAGCTCTTCAGGGTTGTCAACAATGCTTGAAATATCTTAATATTAAGGGAATCTGGTGAGTTAGCAACCGTGATGAGGAGCATCAAATGAGAAGTGATACCTAACGATTCAGGTGATCTTGATGAAATTTAGGTCACACCCAGATTATTATGTTGAGTTGATAGACCTATTCCATTGCCAAGTGGACTTGCATGTTTGCTCATTGTCTTAAAATCCAGGTCATTTTCTGTCTTCCCAGTCTATGGGATTTACTGTGCCGTGATTAGAATCTTTTCTACTGCTAAATTCTATGTTACCATAGGAATCTTCACTGGTGAAAGAGGCATGTTCATTATTAGCCGTTGTGAATCTTCAGACAAAGGATGCTGACATCATCACCATGGTCTTGGTCTACCTACTCTTTCTCTCTCTGATCCTTGTCATTTTTGTTGAAGAGTTTAGATGAGACACAAAGACTATTGCATAGAAGATAATTTGTTGCAAGCAAAGGAGACCTTATTGTTTAGGGGTAAAATGTCTAGAATGTCCTACCCTGCCTCCGACAGGTTCTTATGTTTAAACACTCAATCCCCTTCTCGGTATGCTGGTTTGGGAGGTTGTGGGAACTTTAGGGGCTGGGGCCTAGCTGGAGGAGGCAGAGTCAGATCTTGATGTTTATGCCGCTCCCCTCTCCTTTCTCCTGCCTGTGCTTCTGGATCCTCTGGGATGGAAGTAAACAGCTGCGTACTCTTTCACTCCCCTCTCTCTTTCACCTGCCGATGCCTGTCCCAATATTATGGACTGTATTTTAGGATCTCTAGAACAAGATGGGTTGGTGATACATACCATAAGATGATACGTCTTTCTTTTCCCCTGCTATGCAATAATCTTATGAGATTTAGGGCTTCATGGAGCTCAGTTTAAATAGTTCCCCAATAATAGCCTTCTGGGAAGCACACATTAGCATATCTCCCTGACCCAGCAGCATGACTCAGCCCCTGTAAGCCTATTGCTCCCTTTGCTCTACAGGCTTCTGATGAGGAAGCGGGGAGTCCAGTTTCTAGGCCTGCACAACTGGTAATATCCAACTAGCTGCCTAGCACCCTCTGCTCCCACTTAAGAGTTGAGACCTCAACTTGTTAGGAGAGGGTGCTTTCAGGTCACATAAAGAAGGTCTCTTAAATCCCATGTGTGTATCAGTGAAGACCTATATTTAAATCTCTGACCATAGGGCTTACATCAATTCTGTTTGCCATTCTTCATGAGTATATGGCCCATGTCACTGGTCTGGAGCCACAAAGGAGGAGATTTTAGATTCTGAGGGGTTAGTAACAGCACAGAGAGCATAGGTTTTGAAATCTGGTCATTAGTTTTATAAAGTTCTTTACTACAGAACATCTGGTATAAATTTGGTCTTGGTTTAGAGGGCAGAAATCATGTTATTTCTTACTGGTTTTCTATAGATTGGGGGAAGTGAAAGGGGTCTTCTGATTGAAGTCACCCATCTTGTTCTTGTTTACACCCTTAGGACAAGGCCCTGGTGGTTTCTTTTGGTCTATAAGTGGGAGAAGGAAGAAGATGGGAGCTAAATGTGACTTAACTGAACTAGATCTAGTCGCCCATTTAGCTGTTGTGTCTGATCTCTGATTTCCCTTTGCATCCCTATTTGATGGCCCCTACAATAGACTACTGCTGTTTTAGCTGGCAAGTGTATTGCTCTCAATAAGACTAGCACCGGAGGCCTGCCTTCAATGGAACTGTTAACATAACGGCAACGTCTCACCAGATGGTAACAGTGAGTGCAGTACCGGGATGACATCCTTCGAGTTGGTGTGTATTGTGTACCGTTTCCCTGGCTAAGTTTCAAAGCAGGAGTTAAGATTACCAAGTCAGCCAGCTGTTCTGAGCTTCTGGGAGGCAGGGATTAGGTCTTTAGAGTGTTTTTAAGGGAAACAGCAGCATAGCTAGCTCATTGTCTGCCATATTCTCCATGGGAATGGCCACCAGTGAGTCAAATACCTTTGAATTATTAAAGAAAGCTTATCTTGCAAGTCTTCTTTACTATAATGAAATCAATTAGTAACATCAAGGCGATTGCAAATGGATTTACCGAGAGTGTCCTCTGAGCTAGGTGTACTATTCTTTGGGGGTAGAAAAACAAGTACCAGTGTTGAGGGTGGACTGTCAACCTAAAGATAGTTCAGTGCTGTCAAGTAACAAGCCTTGGTAAAGTAAAAGACGAACATGTCTAAGTCAGTGGGAACCTTTGGGTTCTAACGGGTTACTTGGTATGAAGAACAAACAAGCAAAGAAGAACCCAGAATCAACTCATGAAGTTCTTCCATAAGAAACCAAATGGAACTCAGCCATTCTTGGTCCACCAGGTCAGGCTGTTTCGATAATTATCAAAACAGGTTAATAATGGGCTTGATCCAAAGCCTGGGTGAGGACTTCCAGGGCTACACCCTAATGTTTGGTAACATACAATTTAGAAGGCCTGTCAGGTATGGTAGTTCTGAAGTTGGAGCCTGGAGTCAAGAGGCTTTTATTTATCAAAGATTTCTGTTGTTTTTGTTCCCAAAAAAAGGGGAAATTTGGTCATTATGAACAGAGGCTTAGCCATCTGGGAATGTGAAGTCAACATTAACCTGTTCCAAAAAAGCCATTTTACAGTGTTAGGTGTTGGAAGGGTCTGCAGAACTTGAATTTGCTAAACCAAAGAGTTATATGACCCAGAGTTAAGGTGAATCCCAGATAAAAATGCCTTTGGGTTGACAGCTGGACCCTGCACTTAGAGAGTGTCTGTTCACTATTAGATGGGGGGGATTCTGAAATCTGTTATGGGTGACTAGGGCTTTCTTTAACAAAGGAGATTGATTATCTACACATTGTAAAATTATTGCATTTTCTAAAGTTAAGTTATTTAGATTCTTTAACTAAAACCTGTCTGAAAACATGAGGCTATCCCTAATCCCTAGGGAAAAAGAGTTCATTCTTTATGCATCAGTCCATTCAAAGGCAAAGAAATTGAGATTCAGGGGCTACTAGGCTACAAAAATGTCATCTAGTCATCTTAAGATCCAGAACTGTGAACCACTGAGTGTTAGATGGAATTGATCTGATGTAGTCTAAGGGTCAGAGATGACTGAGTGATGAGACTAGCAGCTTTATTTGCAACATGGAAGTCTTGTACCAAGTGATGGTCTCTGATAGACTTTTTGATAGCCAGCACTGGGGTATAACAGGGTGATCGGTAAAGAGCTAGAGCTTATAACAGAAGAGTTTACTGATTAGGGGTTGAAGTCCTTATCAAGGCTCAAGATGAAGAGAATGTTATTTAAAATTTGGAAGAGCATGGGAATGTTTTAATCTGATGGTCACTGGAGAGACTGTGATTGTCCTGTTGGCATGGCAGTAGCCTGTACCTGGGATTAATAGGGAGGTCCAAAGGACCGAGTCACAGTGTGTTCCTTCAGGAGAGGTGTCCATTGCCAGTATGGTGGGATTGTTTAGTAGACTGTAAGTAATCTAGGCCCTGGTTTTGTCAATAGGCCTCTGCCTGATAAAGGAAGTAGACATTCAGGCCTGACTAGGAAAGTGGGGATGAAAAGTAAACTATCTCATAGCCAACATGAAGGCAGAATGAAACATTTGGTCGTAGGAATCTCACTGATGCTGTCAATACATGGTGAAAACACAGTTAGAGGCCCCATTGTCAAGGAAAACAATATAGTTCTACCTGCCCTTTCGGATCTCCCTGAGGCTCTGTCCCATTGGTGGTGGTGGTTGAGTTGAAGGCCAACTGGAGTCATGAACTTCTTCTTACCAGAGACAGTATCTTGGACTGCAGTCTAGGGGTCCCTTTGCATGTTGGAGTCAAAAACCCTCTTTTGTCCTGTCTTACCACACTCAGAAAAAGAACTGGCTTGGGCAATCTCTCTTCTGTGACCTGTCTACCCTTTGTCTGCCAGATTAAATTCTCCAGAATTAGCAATCTCTGGTGGGAATCTTGAGCCATCCCATATGGCTATTAAAGATTCTTCGTCTCACTTTATTTTGTCTTTTTCTGGTAAGTTTAGCCTCCATTTGTTCTCTCTGTTCCTTTTCTTCAGCCTGATTACAGGAGGCATAGTCTTCTACATCTAGTAGGCCATCAGTAGCGGGGTCTTGGGTTCCAATGACAAGGTCTGTAATTCCTTTGTGGCACCAGACAGATTGGGTGAGAAAGGTGTTACAGAGAAGGACTTTTACCCTCCTCGGAGGTGGGGACAGTTAGCTATGTTTTGGAACAGGCTCCGTGAGGCACTGGAGAACGGCAGTCTGGATTGTTGTAGGGCTCTGATCAATAACTGTCATCAGTACGGCACAATTCACTGCTTTTGCTTTAGTGTTTGGCAGGTTCCTCCAGCAGAGGTCACATCTGGCGTTGCTGTTATAATTCCGTCAGGGGATATGTTGGTACTGTTTCAGGTCCTATTGGGAATACTTGGGTTTTACAGCATATAGCTCATCTATATATTGTCTAGGCCTGAGTCACCCTCTTCCTCATGTCTATCCCATGAGGAACAATTAGAAACCTTTTTATGATATGCACCACTGACGGTCCTGTAAGAGTCATTTCCAACAGACCTGTTTAAATCACCTGAAACGAACAGACTCTAAGGTGAAGTTGTCATTTCTAGAGAAAACAGAATACAGTATACAACCTATGGAGGATATAGACTAAGGCAATGGTCTCTGGCCACAGTCTCCTCTCACCTCTTGAGTATGTATTCTCCTTGGCTCTGCAATAGACCACATGTCTTCTATCTTCTCTTCTGTTCATTTTTGTGTCATACTAATCGTTTCACCAGAGGTCATAAGGAGGAGGAAAATGTCTGGACTGGGATCCTGGTGACATCTTTGGTATTCCTATCTGGTTGTATGGGATTTCCTTTATCTTTATCATGGGAGGACATAGAATCGTCTTTTTGTATAGTATTCTCTGCTCCTCTGTGGTTACAAGTGCCCCTGAAATACGTACCCTACCAGTCTGTGAGGTCACCCTCACTTTCCTAGTTTTTGAGATAGTATGTCTTGGGTCACCTGTTCTTGTTCAACTTATACTCTGTTACCTGCTGTCTCTGTGCTAGCTATAATACAGTTTTTAAGAAGAGGTAACTGTGCTTATGTAGTCTTTTTCAAGTGTACATTATTTTGGTGACTTCTTCAGCATTTTGATTACCAGTATAAGACCTAATTGGAAGGCTGTGTGCTATTATTTACCTTAACCATTTTGCCCAGGCTTTCTAACTTCAGAAACATAGTTCATATTTCCTATTTATCTCTGGCTCATAATTGAATTCATTACCATCATATAGTGAAATAATTTTATTTCCTACATAGGATTGAGGAGGTGATGCCAGACCCTAATAGGGGAGTTCCTTTGTTTTTGAGGCCCTTTTTTGCACCATGTTCCAAAGAGTCCTGAAGGAGAACTTGGAGATTCCCTTCATGACTGTTAACCTTCAATTCTTTTGAGGAAGATCTGAACACAGTTATTTCTTCTTGGTACCCTCCTGAGAGTAAGTTCAACCTCTCCACATCCTTGTGGCAAAGAATCATGAGCAGTATTTAAAAAGGCAATCATTCCCGTACCGTGGATCAGAGGGAAAAGCTGAAAGAATACATATAGACCTTGACTCCCACCAGCCAAGACGAAGCATACAACTATTGATATCTAGCCTGGAGAGTGAACGGGGGATTCATTCAATAGTGATTTGAAAAGGTTCACGTAGAAGTGACAGCTTCTCCACAGGCCTCTTGTATTCCTTCTCTTCTATATTGATAACTCCCCTCTCAGTTCTTACCGATTTCTCTCAGGGTGTATTCTTTATACTGGGGACAAACTTTTTACACCACCCCAACTTTAGAAATAAAGAGGTTGATTTGATTTTTCTGTAAAATCATATGACCTCAGTGCAAGGAGCGGGACAGGAGAGTTGGCATGGAAAAGGGAGTGTCGGTTACAATACTATTTTACAACTAGATTGATCTGTGAATGACTGGGAAAATAGTAACACTCCATGTTCAAACTTTTTTGCCTTAAGAGAGGGCCCAGAAATTACATCAAGGAACAATAGTTCTCATAAATGAGAAAGAACTCCTCATTTAAGAGATGGTGCTGCCAGGTGGTAGAGCCGCATGCCTTTAATCCCAGCACTTGGGAGACAGAGACAGGTGGATCTCTATGAGTTCAAGGCCAGTCTGGTCTACAAAGCGAGTTCCAGGACAGGCTTCAAACCTGCAGAGAAACCTTGTCTCAAAAATTCCAAAATAATAATAATAAAAAGAGATAGAGAGATGGTGTCTTCTCCGAGCCCCCTCCTGAAAGTCAGAAGAAATAGCATTGTTGGCATTGCCACCTACAGAGAGATTAGTTCCAGCATCTCCATGTTCAGAATCCTTTTATAACACTTGGATGCGTCTTCTCCAAGAAGTTACTGGGCAACTTGAAGCCACTGAGCCCAAAAGCCATTATGCAAGAGTGTCAGCAAATCAAGCAGTTCCTCTGATGAGAAGCATGGAGAGTTTTTCGGTTCATCTCACGGAATTACTAGCTACTTTGGAAGGATGTCACTGCTATCTGATCTACAATAATCTTATGAGGGTTGGGACTCCGTGGAATCCAGTTTGATAGTTACCCATTAATAGCCTTGTAGGCAGTCTGGGATGGCTCATCTCCTTCCAGACGCAGAACAAATGACACAGGCTACATTCTTCTGAATAATTAAAATCTTCTTGTTCCTGTCCTTTTTTTTTTTCTACTGGCTGCTGACTATGACAGAAGGAATCTAGTTTCAAGGTCCTCTAAGTTCATTAATATGAATTAAATGAATGAAATTTATGCCCTGGCAATGCTGAAGCATGCATGGGCAGTCTGTATATGGCAGTTCTGTTGAACTAGTCCATGTTGGGTTTCATGGTCTAAGTTGATAAGGACGACTGACCAGGTCTCTTTCTCAAAAGGGCACTAAATCTCATTACAGATGGTTGTGAGCCATGTGGTTGCTGGGAACTGGACTCAGGACCTTTGGAAGAGCAGGCAGTGCTCTTAACCCCTGAACCATCCCTCCATCAATATCAAACTAGCTATCTAACAGTGTTGGGAGAAACTGGTTTCTTAAGAAGTACACATAAAGTTCTACAGTGAAGAAGGTAATTGGTCCATTTGTGGGTTTGTTTGGCTACATGCTGTCAAAATGAATGAGCTATAAACATTTTTGCCTGGAGGAGAAGATGACAAAAATGGTGATATATCAGCAAGAAATATTTTCAGTGAACTAAAACAATAGTCTTTAAAAAAGAGGCAAGATGGTTTGGGGAGGTGGCGTTATAGGTAAAGTTCTTGCTTTTCTGTTGGTGCAGGCTGCTTGTTCATTTTCCAGCCACCCAGATAATCACACAGGAACTGTATTAATTGCAACACTGCTTGGCCAGTAGCTTACTCCTTTAATTTAAACTGCCTGCACTCTCTTTAAAAACTTTGTTTTATTTTTTAAACATTTAAAAACCATTTACCCTTTTAAAACTATCTATATCCTTTTTCCTCTCTCACACAAGCCCACATACATTTATTCACCACTGTGACCCATTTAGAGGTCTGAATTTGTCTTTATTGTGTATCTGTAAGCCTTTTGCTGACCAGGACCACTTTTTTAAAATTTTATTTTATTAAAAATTTCTGCCTCATCCCCGCCTCCCATTTACCTCCCCCTCCCCCCTCTACTCCCCCTCCCTCTCTTGTCCGAAGAGCAGTAAGGGTTCCTGCCCTGTGGGAAGTCCATGTTCCTCCCCCCTCCATCCAGGTCTAGGAAGGTGAGCATCCAAACAAGCCAGTCCCCCCCCCCTCCCCAAAGCCAGTATGCATAGTAGGAGCCAAATCCAGTGCCATTGTCCTTGGCTTCTCAGCAGCCCTCATTGTCTGCCATGTTCAGGGAGTCCGATTTTATTCTGTGCTTTTTCAGTCCCAGTCCAGCTGGCCTTGGTGAGCTCTGATTAGATCAGCCCCACCATCTCGGTGGGTGGGAGCACCCCTCACAGTCCTTACTTCCTTGCTCATGTTCTCCCTCTTTCTGCTCTTCATTTGGACCTTGGGTGCTCCGTCCAGTGCACCAATGTGTGGCTCTGTCTCTATCTCCATCCATCGCCAGGTGAAGGTTCTATGGTGAAGAATATGCAAGATATTTGTCAGTATGACTATAGGATCTGGCCTTTTTCGGCTCTCTCTCCTCAGCTGCCCAAGGAACTAGCTGGGGGCATATCCCTGGATACCTGGGAACCCCTCTAGAGTCAAGTCTCTTGCCAACCCTAAAATGGGTCCCTTAATTAAGATATATACCTCCCTGCTCCCATATCCACCCTTCCCGACCATCCTATTCACCCAAGCTGTACCCATCCTCTCCTTCACACTTTTCTCTCCTCATCTCCCCTTGCCCCCATCCCACCCCATCCCCAAGTTCCCAATTTTTGCCCGGCAATCTTGACTACTTCCAATATCCAGGAGGATAACTATCTGTTTTGCTTTGGGTTCACCTTCTTACTTATTTATCTTCTCTAGGATCATGAATTATAGGCTCGATGTCCTTTATTTATGGCTAGAAACCAATTATGGGTGAGTACATCCCGTGTGGCTTGGCTAGGGCTAAGGCTGCTTTGCCTTTTGGCTCTGCCCAGTCCAACATGGTAGAGGCATGTTCACCACCTCAGCTACAGGTATGCAGCGGGTCTATGTTAAGCCATTAAGCAGTTTGTAACAAGCTACTCTCAAAGCCCATTTAAATGCTTGGCCTCCTGAAAGAGCAGCCTCACGCAACAAGAACAAACCAGGAAGTCTTAAAGGTGCTGCACAGTTTTTTTTTTTTTTTTTTTTTTTTTTTTTTCTGCCAACTCTGAGTCAGGACAACCTCTCTTAAGGGAGTTGTACCTCAGCTTGCTTCTAGCAAACAGACCAAATCTGGAGAAAAAAATATGTCTACCAAGAAGTCATGCTTAACTCTGTTTTATTTTTTAAAACTCTCTCAGTTTTTATGTGGATGTAGTTGCCCTCGTTGTAGTGCCAATTTGTTGGCGGAGGCTGCTTGTTCCTTTCCCAGCCACCCAGACCCAAAATAATCACACAGGAACTGTATTAATTACAACAGTGCTTGGCCAATAGCTTAAGCGTCTTTCTCTCTCTCTCTCTATATATATATATGTTCAGATTTCCTGACTGACTTTGTTTTGCTAAGCCATTGGTCCAAAGCAACTTCTCTAATAACCAATGATAATAAAACATATTCACAGCATACAGAGGGGAATCCCACATCACTATTCAAACATAAGTACCTGAGTTTGATCCCTAGCACCTACATTACAAATTAAGTCAAAATGTAAAGAACTGAGCATGGCAGCGTGCACCTATAATGTCAGCACTGAGAAGGCAGGTGCATCCCTGGGGCTGGCTGGCCAGCTAGTCAGGCCAAGTAATCCAGCTCCAGCTTCAGAGAGAGACTTTAAGTAGAGGGGAGAGCAACTGACGAACATTCAATATCAACCTTTGACTTCCACATGTACACACATACATCTACACCTACACACATATACATGCACACATACAAACACACACACACACACACACAGAGTCAGAGACATAAGGCTATTCACATTTGTTCATGATGCTATTAAAGGGCAGAGTTTTTTTCTTCTCTATCATTCTTTTTGTTGGCTTTTTGTTCTATTACTTCTTTTTCTCAAACAACTGGGGGAAGCGACACGGGTCCAGTTGTCAGGAAATTGAAAATGCCTCAGAAAATAACATAAAATTTATGCTTCCCATACTTAGGTCAGACAAGGAACATTTTGCCATTTGCAGCACAGGGGAAGCTGGGGACCTCGGCATCTGGCTTTCTGACTTCAAGGGTAACAAAATGAAAGAGAGGTGGTTGGAGAAGGTTTGGGTTAATTAGCCAGCAGTGTCTGCCACACTGATCAAGTGAGAGTTGGCATGTGCAAGCAAGATCGAGATGTCAATCTCTAAAAGAAACAACAGCAAATCTGCAATATACAAAGAGTGTGTTATTGTTGTCCAGTCCTGTCCATGAACTTTCATGCTGTAGTCTAACCCAGTAATGGCAACTGGATCAGGAGATCGTTTGCACTGAATGTTAGAGCAATGTCATAAGTCTAGTTACACTGCCCGAATACCTAATTCAATCTAATCCTGAGTTTTATGCACTGACTCTCTTGATAGGAGTTGCCAACTGCTGGCAAATTTATGCAAGTTGTTTTCATTTTTCACCCTTTTGAAATAGCAATTCTCACACAATGTGTGGTCTGTGTTAAAACCTGTGGCCTTTTAGCAGGGTTAGAGAAGTGGGGCGTAGAGAGAAGAGTGGAGAAAAAGAGTAACCAAGTGACAGAGCACTTCCGGGAGCAGAATCCTCAGGTTAGTATGTTAAGGGTGTCTCCACAGGATTCTTGGTAATGCTAGGGGAAAAGAAATGGGACATAGCATGCTTTTAAGAATAAGGACATTTAATTTTAAAATCTACAAAGTCAAAGTCTTAAAGGTTGAGTATGTGTTTATGCCTCATAAATATGTTGAGGTTCCTTAACTTTTTAAAAACTTAACTGTTCGTGTGTATGTGTGCGCACGTGCATGTGTGTGTGAATGCCGTGGTGGTGGTGGTGTATGTGGAGGTGAGAGGACAACTTGTGGGGGTCAGCTCCCCACCTTTAACACATGAGTCCTGGGAGTTGTATCAGGTTGTCAGGCTGGGTGCTGAGTGCCTTTAACCCACCCAGCCGTCTCGTCAGTCCCCGAGAGTTGATTCTAATCCACCATGTGATGACACTGGGGAGCAGGATCTTTGATAGATGTGGTGGTTAATTTGTCAAGTTAACGGGATTTAGATTGCCAGGAAATGACCTTATGGGCATAGTTGTGGGAGATTATCTAGCCGAAGTTATCTGAATTAGAAAGACCCACACTTAGATGGGAGATGCCTTTCGGGCTGAGATCTGAAGCTTAATAAAGAGGAGAAGGCAGCATACATTGCTGCTTCCTGACTGAAGATCTCATGTGACCGGCGACCACCCCACTATGATGAACTGTATGTGGCTTTGAACTGTGAACCAAAAGAAACCCTTCCGTTCCTATATTGCTTTTACACAACAAGTATTTTATACAACAGTGAGATAAGTCATTCACACAGCAGGTAGTCAGGTCAGGAGGGTGGGTTTCCAAATGGTTGTCACCGTCCCTCCTGTACCTGTCAATCTTGACAGTGCATCCCCAACTTCTCTGTACTATTGCTTTACTTTGCATAGAGTTTCCTTGCTGCCTTTACAAATGTGTTAGCCTTTATTGAAGTTCTTCGATTCAGAGGCCAAGACCTGGGAACAGCAGGCCTAGACCCTTGACCTATAACAAAATGACTTCACGCTCCAGAAGCAAGCAATTAGGGGAAAGCAGATGAAGGAAGTTAGGAAAGTTTGCTTTTGTGGCTTCTTCTGGTGCCTGCCCGGAAGGAGGAGCTAAAGCTATCTTCTGTGGTTCACTTGGTTAACTTTTGTCCTTAGGGAAGGACAGTGGGAGGGAAGTGGAGCACATTTTAATTGTACATCAGTGTCCTGTCCTTAGCCAGAGGAAAAACAGACAATTCTCAGGTCTTCTTAATTACCTTCAGCTCCAGCAATTCTTTTTTTTTTAAATTTATTTATTATGTATTTAGTGTTCTGGGCACCAGATCTCATTATAGATGGGTGTGAGCCATCATGTGGTTGCTGGGAATTGAACTCAGGACCTCCGGAACAGCAATCAGTTCTCTTAACCTCTGAGCCATCTCTCCAGCCCAGCTCCAGCAATTCTTATGCTAGAGAGAATGTGTGGAGAGGCCTCTACAAGGACTACACCATGTTTTTATCAAAGCTAGATTAGTATGTATTTACTTTATATTTAGAGATGTACCAAAACATCCTTCAACAAGACAACAGACTGCCTTAGTGCGAAGTGAACCTTTATAGACACAGTGTTCAATATATACATATGTCACTTTATAGACACAGTGTTAAATATATACATATGTCACTTTCTGTCTTTATTAATTTTAAGCGGTGGAACACTACGTCCAAACAATGGAGCATACTAAATGGCCACTAGAAGTAGCCCAGGGGTTTGCAGGTTTGCAACCCTTTCTCTACTGGGTCAACAGTCAAACCTCAAACCTAGGTCTCTCTCTTTTTCCTTTCCTTTTCTGTCCTGCCCCTGGGAGTGAATATACTATACGTGCAAAGAAAGATATCATAAACCTTTAGTTTCCTGTCTAGGGTGAGAGGGTTCAAAAAAAAAAAGAAAACAAAAGAAATGTAGAAGACAGACTGAGGAAAAAAAATCAAGAAAAACAGAGAAGTTCCCATGAGGAATGGGACAAAGTAGAGATCTAGAATGAGAGGGAGGGAGGGAGGGAGGGAAGTGAGGGAGGGGGGGAGAAGTGAGGTGGGAGCATCAGCTTTCTGTGACTCTGGTTTTTTTTTGGGTTTTTGTGTGTGTGTGTGTGTGTGTGTGTGTGTGTGTTTGCTTCCACTCCTTATTTCTGTTCCCATCTTTAGACTGTGGTCACCTCTGTGGCCTTCACTTTCAAGGTCTAGACATTTCAAGGTCTAGTTTTTTGTCCTAACCACACGCACTTTTTGGTTTCTACCCCTTTCAGACCTTCTGCAACCCATGATCCTCTACTCCACACACAGGGGTTTGGGGAAACTTTGGCCATTCTCCTGCCTGGATGGTGAATTCAAGACTCTCTGAGACAAACTGACCCTGCTCATGAAAATTCTGGCGATGTAATTAAGCCCAAATAAGAAGAAACTTTCTACCAGAGCTCTTGTAAAATCTCAAACTGAATTTTACAAAGTTACAGGGAAGTTGTGGTTACTCGATTGCTTCTAAACAGGGCAAAGGCTATTTAATCTCTCTGTAGATAAAGTCAAAGATAAGATAATGTTGTCTTGAGACCTTGAGAAGTGGTGCAAGTGTGTGTGTGTGTGTGTGTGTGTGTGTGTGTGTGTATGTGTGTGTCCCAGCTTTTCTCTTGGGCCAGGTCCACTAGCCTTGAGAATTTAATACTCAGGGCCAAGCCTGTGTTCAGGGGGGGTGGTGGTGTTGGGGGATCTCTGATAGTTTCTCAGTTTCTAAGTGTTCTTTCATGCAGGCAAAGGCAAGAGTTGAATGAGGATAGTTCCAAGTGTTTAAAGTGTACTCCCCTTTGAAATGTAATGTTCCAGTTAACAGGAAGCTTTTGATGGAGAAAACCCTACTGTTAAAAGTTTCAGACAAAATAGACCTCACAGAGTGCATTTGAACATCAAAGGATCTGTGAGTTGGGCGATGGTTCTGAAAGTCCCAGAACTGGGAGGAAAAGTGAAGGCATTGCTTGACCGTCTGAAGCTAGGTTTGTGATGAATTTGGGTATGATCAGGCAAGAAGTTCCAAGCAGAGGTTAGCTGACAGATCGTGATTGGTTAAGCTTGAGGTCTGTTATATTGTTTGCATGAAATGGGGTTTTCTTTGCTCACCTAAGGGCGCAGGGCACAGGAGCCGTCCGAAGGTCTCTCTTCTCTGTTTTAACACTGAACAATGCTGATGGAGGCAGGAAAGATCGGCAGGGATTGTTTTTGTCATCTTGACTTGTTTGTGTCTTCAAGTAAGTCATCTATGGAATCTGTGTTTTGAATGAGAAAAAGATCAATCCTGAAATTCTACCAATAAGGAGTGTTAAGCTGGGAGCATAGCCCCCAGGCCTGGGAGTTGTATTGGTCTGGACTCCAAATCCCAGCATGCCAGGTCCTGGGGTGGGGTCAGAACCACTCCCACAGGGTACTTAAGTGGGCTCCCAGAGGAGAAACACATGGTTTGGGGTTTGCATGGGCTCCCTGCTGTCCTCTCTCCCTGCCACGTGCTTGGTCATTCTTAATAAAACGATAGGCATTTTGATTCCGTTTGATTTGACCTAATTGGATTTCTTGCACCGTCAGAGCTGCCCTTTTCTTATTATTTTTACTTATCAAGGAGGATGACACATGAATGACTGGAGAGCTTCTTAAAGGGACAGTGATACCCAATGGCCGAGTCTGACCCTCTTGCATGCTGGTAAACAGGGTATTAGCCCATCAGGACTTGGAGAGGCCTGATGAAAGGTCAGCAGCCCAGCTCTCTCAGTTGGCAGAAGGGAAACCTCAGGAATGTGGGAAAGCAGGACCGAGCCCATAACCCAGGCTGAATGGTTATTATTAAGAATGAATAAAAAGGGTTTTCTTTTTTGTCATTAAATATAAGGCACAAAACACTCAGAACCACACTCTAGCTCCGTGTCCTAGAGAGCGGAGAGATTTAAGGAAACATTACCAGTGAGCCTAGCAACAGTTATTCAGGGTATGAATTTGACTCAGTGCTGTCCTACTGAGGAATGGGCCATCTCGGCAGCTCTGCAATTGTTGACTCCAGACAGACCAAAGAGAGACAAGAGCCCTTTTGCCACAGAGACTTAGGAGAGGGAAATCACTGAGTAAACAAAGCAGAGCAGAGGGCATCTCAGAGGTGTCCTGTGGGTGCTGGCTGGCCTTGTGCATAGCACAGAGGATCTCATGACTGAGAAGTCAGCGCTTGAGTGTTGATTTATTTCCCCGAACCCAGGCTGCTCTTGCACGAAGAGGGACCGCTTCCTCCATCTCTCTGGGGGCTCTACAGAGTGACACAAGGTGGATTAACGAGAGAAAAACTCAAGAAGTTTGTTGGCATGTGAAGCAGAGGATGCTGTGCTGATGGAAAAGCAGGGCTGGGAACAGAGTTCAGGGACAGAGCGCTGGCCTAGGGTGCGAGGCCCCAGGCACAGGTTCAAGTCCCAGCACAGGTAATGTAGGGCCCTTTGGTCCCCACTGAGCAGCCATGCTCATGGCAGGCATGATCCTGGCAGGGGAAGGTGAGAGAGTGCAGTGGGGCTGAGGAGAGGTGGAAATCTCGCGGAGAAAGGGTGAGCATCTCTGCCTGGCTCATCCATAGCTGAGGATCAATAAGAATTTAAGAGGAGCACTGAGATTCCTGGGCTCCAGGCCAGTTTCTAGCCTCAAGGCCAGAATCATGCCAAGGAGAGTCCATTTAGTTGTTTCAAATTAGAGAATAGTGTCAAATTGGAGTACTTTCTAGAGAGTTCTCTGGGAGCTGACTGATCAGAAAGGAACACTGGGAACAAGTATAATCTAGTTCTACAAAAGACCTCTGAGAAATAGATCTTTGAGGCCTACAGGGCCTAGACTTCATAACGAGTGATCGCAATACTTGCTCAATTGCGCTTATGTAGATGAAAAATAATAAGCATGCTTTTCATATCCACCTCTACGCAGTCTTTGAGTAAAATAGTATTCCCATTTCACAGACAGGGAGACCAGAACTATTCAGTCTGTCTTCAGGAGGTATAGATTCCAGTTCAATTCGCAGTCCAAAATCGAAATGTAATCATTACACTACATTGTCCCTCAAGAGGGGTAAGGCTGTTATGAAACAGCACCAGCTGGACCTTGGCGGGTGGGTGGAGTCCAAGACAGGCACGCCATTAAGACAGAGCTTATGTGGGCAGTTTTATTGGAGGAAGGGGAGTGGGAAAGACGGGAAGGGAGAGAGGAGGAGAGAGAAAGGGGACCCAAAGGGGCCTCGTGGGAAGAGAGACAGACATTGAAAGAGAGAGAGAGAGAGGGAGGGAAAGAAGAAGGGGGGGGGGGGGAGAAAGGTAGAAGAGAAAGAAGAGGAAGAAATAGTCAGAGCTTAGCCTTTTAAAGGGGCGTGGGGATGAGATCACTCAGCAGACCAGGGTATTGCCTGCCCAACATGGGCCTCTCTCAGAACAGTCTCTGTCTTAGGACTTTGTTTCTCTGCAGCATCTAGGTCCTCCTCCAGAGCTGACACCTGGACCTCAGATGGTCGATCAGGCTGTAGCTGTGTGTTCAGGTAGAAAAGAAGAGCAGTTAGTGAGATACAGCAAGTGCAGATGGTTGGACCAGAAGGGGAGGCAGAATCTAAGCTACGGAGTCTGTCTGGGCAGGGAGAGCCAAACAATAGGAGGTTTGGGGCAGTTGGGAGTCTACCGGTCTGTGACATCATCATCAGAAGAAAGCAAACATGCTTCCAGAAAACAAGCCAGGCTAAAGAGCTTAGAACTTTGACAAAAGCAACAATTTAGTAGGATCTAGGTGGCACATCTTGACATCTAATTAGACTAAGCAAATCTTCAGAGATTGCTCCAATCCAGCCAGATCGCTATTCCAGAAATGAGTTCCCTTTCTTCTTCTCCATGTGGGTAGCAAGACTGGCCACAAGAGGGCAGTGCGGGCCATGAATTTTACCAGGCTGATCCCTGCGGAGGGTTGAGTTCTCTAGATGGGTGTTGTTGAGAAGGTAGAAAAGAGCCTGGGCAAAATGTTGTGGTTTCTCCAGCCCCGCCCCGAACGTTGTAATTCTCCAGGCTGTGTGGCGACTGGAGTCTGAGCCTTTAACACATTTGATATGGGAACAATTTCCCCTAGAGAATGCAAAATCTTCTTATACTGAGGTGACTAATACCTCTTAACGTGTTTTATTGGGAAAATGGATCAGGTATTAATGGTTATTGGAAGCATATGGTGGCTTCAAAGAATAAAACAAAATTGCCGAGCAAATACCACTTGGTTCAAATGACAGAATGTCAGCAGCAGCGAGAGCCCTGCCCCATTTCCTGTCTCCTCATAGGGTAACTTCAATCCTAATGCTCTGTGAGAATTGCCCCTTTCCCTTCCAAGGTTACCTCCACTGCTACATTTTAAAATGCATTACTTCACTCAGAGCAGTTGGATTTTGGTGAAGGAATTGTTTTTACTTATTCTTTTTATTTTCCAGTATCTTTGTGCGACTCATTCATGCCTGGAGACATGCGTTTGTGGTCCATTGCCTACTTCTGAAAGCCTGGGTGCTCTATCTCTTCTGTTGATAGACATTTGGGGAGCTTTCGACTTTTGCCTCCACCCCGTCCCATTTTCCTTGTAGGAACAATGCTGCCATAAACAATCTTGTACCTAAGAGTTGGTTTTGACGGAAAAAAAAAAAAAAGATGTGTTTGATAACCACCGATCTTTTAAAAAGAGAATGATAAATTTGACAATATCAAATTTGGGACCGTCCCTCCCCCAGTACTTGGAGACTGAACCCAAGGCCTGCTCATGGCCAGCAAACTCTGCACCTCTGACTCCATTTGATTACATCCCTAGACTTCCTTTTTAAAGATTCTGAGAAGGCAGCCCATACGCTGGTATATGTGTGGTGTGTTTAATTGACGAAGGACTAACATATAGAACATATAAAGAAAAGATAGACATCGCAGTAGGAAAAATGGGTAGTCACGTTCACCCCCACAAACACGGAAAGGTAGACAATCTCTAAAATTATTAAAAGATGCCAACCTCATTACTTATCAGGGAGGTGCAAGATGAAGCCACACGGAGATGCCAGCACCTAGCTTATAGACTGGCCACAAGTAAGAATCAGCCAAGACAAAGCGTTGTTGAGGTTGTGGAATAACAGAAGCATACTCATTGCAAACTGATACAATCGCTTCAGGAACAATCCATCTAACCTTTCATAGCTCAGAAACCCGGCATCGAGAGCTGACGTGGGACGAAGGAGGGGAGTGTGTGTGGAACCCACATGAAGTTCTGCTTCTCTGGGCCACAGGGCCAGCCCTTCCTATAGGCTGTTGTCCATCACCAGGAGAGTGGGAGAAGAGCCAGACACAGTGCAGAGAGTGAGGATATCCCCAAAGGGACCCCATCTTATCACAGAGCTTCAGAGGACAGCAGCCCCAGCCCCACCCTCCTGAATCTGGTTCACGGTCGGGTGGGTCATCTTTTGGACCCTCTAGCCAGAAACACACAAGAAAAGGGGATGTGGAGAATGTGGTTTTTGCTGTATTAGTTTCTGTGACTGCTGTAACAAATCACACAAACTTAATGGCTTAAAGTGCAGCTTTATTACCTTTACAGTTCATCGGGTTAGAAGATTGAAGTGGGATTCACTGGGCTGACATCCAGGTGTTGGCAGAAATATCCTCCCTCTAGAAGTCCTGCGGCAGAACCTGCTTCCTTGCTTGATCGGTTTCCAGGTGCTGCCTGAATTCTTGGCTCAAGCTCCTTCATGGTCTTAAAAGCACATCATTCCACCCTCTGCTTCTGCTCTCTTCTCTCCTGTCTGAGCCTGATTCTCCTGATCTCCTGCTCCAACATTTGTCTCTTATGAGTGCACAAGGCCCACCTGGATAATTCAGGATAATTTCCTCATTTCAGAATTCTTAACTTTCTTTAAAAAAATATTTATTTATTATGTATACAATATTCTGTCTGTGTGTATGCCTGCAGGTCAGAAGAGGGCACCAGACCTCATTACAAATGGTTGTGAGCCACCATGTGGTTGCCAGGAATTGAACTCAGGACCTTTGGAAGAGCAGGCAATGCCCTTAACCACTGAGCAATCTCTCTAGCCCAGAATTCTTAACTTAATTACATTGGCTGAATCCCTTTTGCCTTGTAAGGCAGCATACTCATGGCTTCTAGACATGAGAATGTGGGCATATTTGGGGGCCTTGTTTTTCAGCCTACTATAATCTGCATGTCTAAGTAGACAGTCACACAGGGCAGCCATCATCGCCCATTGGATTGGAGTCTTTTTTGCTGTTTTTCAATGTGCTTACCTGGGTCCCTATAGAATGCACGATCCTCTTCTTTCGGGCATGAATTTTGTTCATAACTTAGGGATTCTGTGGTCTGTAAGGCATCTCTAGACGTTATTGTCTCCCTTGGGCTCTTCTGTTGTTGCTGCTTGGTCCCATGGACCTCAGTGCTGAGGGTTTGGAAATTCCCTGGGATGTAGTTTTGTAGGTAGTGTTCCTCCCCTTTATGACCCTACTTGGTAAACTCCTTTTTGATGACTTGGGAAGATGAAATGAAACTATATGTGTATGTCATTGCCAAAGAATAAAACTGTTAGCCCTATAGACTTGAAATCAGAATGCTCTATATTCTTGTCATTTTTGGTAAACAGTGGATTGAGAAGTATTTTTTATATTGAAGTTAGAAAACATGTACTCTGATAAGTATTCATGAAGTTTTCTTTTTTCTCTCTTTTTTTATTTAAATTTTTCTTTTTCCATACCAGCCCCAATTCCCTCTCCCTCCCTTCTACTGCCCCCTACCTCTTCCCATCCCACCCCCATCCACTCCTCAGAAGAGGTAAGTACTCCCTCAGGGAGATAACAAAGTCTGACATACTAAGTCAAGGCAGGACCAAGCCCCTCTCCACCGTATCAAGGCTGAGCAAGGTATCCCACCATAGGGAGTGAGCTCCAAAAAGGCAGTTCTTGCACCCAGGATAAGTCCTGGTCCCACTGCCAGCCTCCCAACAGATCAAGCCACATAACTGTTTGTTACCCACATTTAGAGGACTTTTCCATCCTATGCAGCAGTCAGACCAGAGTCCATGAGCTCCCACTACCTCCAGTCAGCTGTTTGTGGTTTTCCAAGTCATGATCTTGCCCCCCCCCCCTTGCTCAAAAGATTCCTCCTCCCTCTCTTCAACTGAACTTCAGAAGCTCAGCCCAGTGCTTGGCTGTGAATCACTGCTTCTGCTTTTATCAGTTACCGGATGAAGGTTCTATGATGACAATTAACGTAGTCACTAATATGATCATAGGGGAAGGCCAGTTTAGGCACCCTCTCCACTATTGCTAGGAGTCTTAGCTGGGGTCATCCTTGTGGATTCCTGGGAATTTCCCTAGCACCATGTTTCTCCCTAACCCCATAATGGCTCCCTCTACCAAGATATCTCTTTCATTGCTCTCCCTCTCTGTCCTCCCCCTGTTTGGCCTTCGCAATCCCTCATGTTCCCATCCTTCATCCCCGCTCTTCTACCCCTCCCAGTTTACCCAGGAGATCTTAACTATTTTCCTTTCCTGGGGCCTTCCATGTTTTCCCCTCTTAGGGTCCTCCTTTTTACCTAGCTTCCCTGGGTTTTAGATTGCAGCCTGGTTATCCTTTCTTTACATCTAATATCCACTTAAGAATGTATACATACCATGTTTGTCTTTCTGGTCTGGGTTTCCCCACTCAAGATTTTTTTTAAACTAGTTCCATCCATTTGCCTGCAAAGTAATGAAGATTTTTTTTTTTTTTTTTTTTTTTTTTTTTTTTTTTTTTTTTTTTACAAAGACCTTTTCTGAGAACAGATTTCCTTGAAAGTCTTTCCCCAAATCGTTCCCTAAAATATGACTGGGCACAAAACTTCAAAGCCTGGAATTAAAACTGAATATGAGAACAGTGCAGCCAGGATATTCCTTAATCATGGTGAGGAATGAAGTTGTGTGTTTAACACTGAGACGTTTTCTCAGTTGGAAGATTTGTTACAAATACTGACTTAGAGACTCTCCAAGTGGTCTGATCTCAGATTGCCCTTTGAGTGTCCCGTGTTTGTCTTGACTTCATTTCAAACAGCCACATTAAAGGGATCCCTTAGACCACCCACCACTAAACTTCTGCTTGTTTCCCCCCTTCCCCCCACCACACCATCATTTGAAGCATTTGCCTAGCATGTGGCCATCTTTGTGGTCGCAACTTTCAACCATCTATTTCTGTATTCTTTTGTGGAGAGAAAAAACTGAATTTCAAGTAGAAAATACTCTTTAAGCAAAACTTACCCATTGCGTTTGGGCAACAGACCACAAACTACCTGGAAGACATTCAAAGACCAATATTTCAAAACCTGTCATTTGAGCAGAAAAGGGATTATGGTGTCTTGAGTTGAGAAGGACAGAGATGCGTGATAAAAATTCATCCCAGGACCTTCCTTAGAGTGATTAGCTGTGGGACGGAGATGTGGGTGAGACTTGCCTGCCTTCCAGGGATAAGGGAACTTCCTGATACAAGAGCATCACACCCATCCTTGCGTTCACAGGTGCCGGTTTGTCTCTCTGACCTCAATAAACTCAAGCACCTTGTGGGCTTTGATGACGTCTTCTCTTGACGTTAATGACATCACAGAGTCTTGTGGCGTCACACTTAATGTTCTGCCACCTCATGTCTCCTTACTTCCTAACCTGCTACTTAACTGCGCCACCAGCAGATAACCCCAGTCATGATCCTTGGTCCTCACACTCTTTACAGTGGGTGTCAGACCAGCTCACCCACACAGAGATGCTGGTGACTGAGTATTTTCTCCAGTGAGAATGAGACCTTTATTAGAAAGAATCTACCTGTCAGTGTTGACAGAAGAGAAAAAGTTTACAAAAGAGACTAGAGAACAGAATCCACACTCAAAACCCAGGTTCGTTGATGCTGAAGCATTTCCCGTCAACACGCCGTCCTTTCAGGAGCTCAACAAGCGTCGTATACCTCTCTGTGTGCTACAGGCAGAACAAGTTGCTTGCTTTTTTTTTTTTTTTGCTTTCCTTTTGCAGTCTTAGGAATTTCTTCTTTTCTATTGACTAGAAGTTTCATTCTGACTGTTCTCTCTTGTTATAGGTATATACTTGAAAAAAATTGTCTACTGCTAGGGTTTGAATTTGTTTTTATCTGTTGTCAAAAAGGCAAGGTTGCAAAGAACTCTATGTGTCTGCTTTTTACTCAAAGAAACCCATAGGTTCCTATGATAAAAAATAAATGGGTTCTCATCATTTTTTTAAACAGTTGCAAGTAAACATGTGTTCTATGTGTATATAATCAACAAGCACCAGGGATCTTATATTTGCTTTTAACCTCCATCTTCAACCTAGCAGGTAGCCATCTTCTTGTTTTAGGATGTGTAGGAATCATTAATATTCACAAGGCTGCTTCCAATTAAGTCAAACAAAACAGAGCACCATCTTCAGTCAAAGGACACTAAGACGTAACATGACAGAGCTGGTCACATGGACTTGAAGTGTGAGCGACTGTCTTCAAAAGGAGTGTGGGCATGTTACTGAATTTCTCTAGTTTTTCTTGTTTCTTTGTATAATTACTATACTAATTGTTGCCATTGTGAGGATCAAATCTGAGTGGGCTTGGTAAATGTGGTAGTTTGAGTGCAACTGGCCCCCCATACTCTTATAGGGAGTGACACTATTAAGAAGTGTGGCTTTGTTAGAGTGGGTAAGGCCTTGTTGGAGGAAGTGTGTCACTGTAGGGGTGGGCTTTGAGGTTTCCTGTGCTCAGGACACCACCCAGTGACTCAGTCAACTTCCTGTTGCCTGCAGGATGTAGGACTCTCAGCTACTCCTCCAGCACCACATCTGCCTGCACAGCTGCCATGCTCCCCGCCATGATGATAATGGACTGAACCTCTGAACTCAAAGCGGGTTCTCTCAGATGCTTTTCTTATAAGAGTTGCTGTGGTTATGATGTCTCTTCACAGCAATTGAAAGACAATGAAGCTCCATGGCAACTACAGAAATCTAACAACAACAAGATGTCAAGTCATTATGGAGCCAAGAATACTTGTGCTAAATGGGACATAGAAGGAATGGCAAATCTTGAGATAATTTCTGTTCTATTGAGTTTCAAATCTTTCTTCCAGCTCAATTATTTCATGCAAACCTTTTGCTTATTTACAACAGCATCCTTGGTTTATGGTATAATAATGGACATAGCCCTGGTCAGCTGGATAAATTAGAACAAGAAGCATGAACTTAGTCCTCTTGAAAGAAGGTCTCACTGTCCACGAGTTATTTAGGGGTGATCTGTTTAGCTTTCCACATTGTGAGCTCCAAGCTTATCCCAGGCCTTGCATGGGCACTGCTGCCGTGCTACATAGACACACAATCTGGACAGCCATGTTGGGTTATTCAGATCTCAGAAAATATTTGTCTCTATGATCCTGCCCATTCTCACAAAGTTCCCTGTATATTCCAGTTGTGTACCCTAAGACAGAAGATCAACAGCTTTAGTTAGGAGCTCAGCAAGGATGGGCATGCCAGTGTCCTAGTTGGGGGTAGGGCTGGGTTGAACCTAAAGTCTCCTACTGGGTTTGGGCTTAACTCTCTTGCTAGCTGCTAGACCGTGGGGTAATCTGTTGTGGAGTATTACTTTAACTAAGCAAAGATGTGTTACATTTATTTATGTTGCATTTGTTTAATGATGTAAAGATGTGTTGCTTTGCCTGATTGGTCTAAGAAAAAACTGAACAGTCCATAGCTAGGCAGTAGAGGGACAGGCAGGGGCTGGTGGGCAGAAAGAATAAGTAGGAGGATGAATCTGGGCTCAGGAGAAGAGAGAGAATGAGGGAGAAATAGAGGGAAACACCTGGGACCAGCCAGCCAGGCAGCTGCCAGCCAGACATGGAAGAAGCAAGAACGTAAGACATGCAGAATGAAAGAAAGGTAAAACGCCCTGAGGCAAAATGTAGACGATGAGAAACAGGAACAAATAAGTTTTAAGAGCTAATGGGACAAGCATAAGATAAAGTCAAGCATTCATAACTAATATTAAGTCTCCATTTCTTGATCTGGGAGCTGGTTGGTAGCTGAAGAGAAAATCTGCTACAATAATCCAAGTGGAACAGAGGGTCAGGAACAGTTGCACTAGCTTGGTTTTCTAAGAGCACAGGAGTTCATGTGGAATGGCTCACCGCCACTTCTAACTCAGTTCTGGAGAATCTGGTGCCCTCTTCTGGCCTCTGTAAGCATGTGTACATAGGTCATGCATTCACACACACACACACACACACACACACACACACACACACAAATAAAAATAATAAAAGTAAATCTTTAAAAATTCAAATCTTTAAGCATACCAAGCTGAAATATTCTGCTATTTTTATTTTATAAGTCAGTGGCCTCCAAATTTTGTTGCTCTTATACTTCAGTCAACAGAAAGTACAGGGAACCCCGGTTTCTTAATATTTACATGTTTATATATGAATCATGCATACCTACTAATATTCCAAGTAGTAAATATTTATAAAATTCAATTTGAAATAGAGGAGTCTAGTAATTTCTTCTGTTAATACAATGGGCTATATCAATTATCATTTACAGACAGACAGACACCGATTCTGTACCCTTGGGTTTCCTGTGTATGAATCTCTTTGTTGGAAAACCTGAAAGCATTTTATAATATAAAATACAGAAGGTATGTGACAACTTTTCTCCCTTGTGCTGTATAAGGATCACCAAATACCTCAGGAGCAACTATTGCCATCTCAAACTGGAGAGGGCGCATGCTCCAAATCTTAAAGTTAATTCTGCTGAAGAACAAGCTGCTCGCCTTCCTTTCATGAAAATATTATGATCATTAAAAGTACCAAAGACATCAAGCAGATGAGCAAATGACAGCTACAAGCTGAGACTAAACTGGTTTCTTCTAGAAACCCTGCGGGTGCATCTTACAGTTCAAGCATTTGTGACTTTAAAGGACTTTTGCTTCAATAACAGACATGCCTCCCTCACCAACTTGTAAAATATGTATGAGAAACTTTTTGTTTCTTTGTATTTATCTCCATCTTCATTATCTGGTCAACATCTACTCACATACAGTGAATTGTGTCTTTTCTAGTCAAAAGAAAAAAGAACATATATTTCAATGTATAGCAACTGGATAGTGCATTGAATTTTGGGTAATATACACTTTTTTATACTTTCCAGAGCTCTGTATTTTGTGAACTAGAAATATAAGATCAGTTTCTTCAAACAATCAACAAAAAGAAACAAGGAAGTTTATTTCACTACTTACCAAACAAGATAAAATAGGCAATACAAATTTAACTTCTTAAATGTAGTTAAAAACATTGATTGTAAAGTTTTTTCAACTCATGTTTGTTTTACTTTATTAGTTTGAGACAGAGTCCAGATCCAGGCTGGCTTTGAACTTGTGAGCCTCCTGTCTCAGGCTCTTCTCTATGTAGGTTTTATAGGTATATGCCACTACACTGAGCTTAAGAAAAAATTAATCTAATTACAAAGTCTTGATCCAGGAGTTGAGATTGAAGTCACTATTGTAGAAATGTAAGTAAACTAGTTGAATAAGTTATCAATTGCTTACTTTGAACACAATACGGCCATGAACATAATGATTAGAACTCTCAAGCGCTGCCTTCCTTTCCACCCCAGCTTTGCACACTGCTAGCTCCTCCCTGACCACCTGCTCTGCAGCTGGAGTCCTGTGGCCTAGTAAAGGAGCCAAACAGCACCGGAGGAAGTTCACAGGGACGGTTCCACGCCGCACTCGCAACAAGGTCAGGAAACAACTGCATCTCAGGTGTTACTCTCAACTGCTGAGCTCTGTCAGTTGTTGTGAACCTCTCATTACTCAAGCACACTCCTGTTCTGAGGAAAACATACTATTGTTTGGTTTTCGAGCTCAGTGCTTTGCTGCAAAATTGCATTTTGAGTCACTAATGCTGCTACTCAAAATGTAATTTTTCATACTTTATCTGTATAGCATTCTTGTGGTAAACAGCATTGGTCCAAGAGACAGACATGCCTCAGGTTGAGTATTTTATACACACACACACACACATACACACACACATATGTGTGTGTATATATATACATAGATACATAGATACATACATACATACATATGCTCACACACACACTGACACCCTAAGACATAAAGAAAACTATCCTGGGGTTTAGGGTGGGCTCTTCCTTCACAGAGATCTGTCAGCCATTTTCCACGGAAGGCTCTGCAAACTGAGCTTTGCCTGCTGTATGTTTTGACGGCAGTCGCTGCTCAGGTTGCAACGCTCGCCCAAGACTCTGTCTGGGTTGTCTATCATGATCAGTGTTGCCCCCACTAATGCTCCAGTTTCAGAAGTTCTGGACTTTGCTCTTTAATCCTTCCCTGCCCTTTTCCACTAGAGATACTCTTATTCCCCACAGGAAGTCTCCAGTTCCTAAATGATCTGTGCTCTCAATGTAAGTGTATTTCAAATCCGAAACTCATTTCTCTACAGAGAGAATATTTTAAGTATGTGTTGGGTCTCTAGGTCAACCCACAAAATCTCATTCAACTCCTAATACAGGTAATGCATTTTCCCTTTGCTCTTTAATATATCCTAGAGAAATGGAATGTCAGAGCAGAAATTGAATTTGGAAAATCATACTACACACTGGTTTGCCAGTGTATTCTGTTACAAATGCCTACAGTTCATCTACTTTAGACATTAGGTAGGGTCCAGTTACGTTTTAAAACAATATAAATAAAATTGTCATAAATAGAAATGGTTCTGCCACAGACAGCTTCATGCTGACTACTTTTCTTTACATGTTCTGAGGTGCACTCTGTCTGTGATGTCCTTCTGTCTAAGGAAGGACACTTACATGTGTCTTAAATTTTAGGGTCATGGGAGTCACCCTCAAGGAAACAGAAAAGTATCAGATATTACAATACAGGATGGAAGGAATGTCTTTTGGGATTTGCTGTCCTGGAACTCACTCTGTAGACCAGGCCAGGCTGGCCTGAAACTCACAGAAATCATCCTGCCTCTGCCTCCCAAGTGCTGGGATTAAAGGAATGCACCATTACCGCCCAGCTGAGATCCTGTTTCTTTTTCTTTCCTTCTGGAAGGTTTTTCCAGGGCACCTCCTTTTATTTTTAAAAATTCCCGAGGCGGGAAATGTTGGCGAGTCCCGAGCGGCTGTAGGCAGGCAACGAGCTCTGGGAACAGCCTGTCCCAGGGCAGAGACTTGCAGTTTCCCAGGAGAGTCACCCAAGCAGGCGGGAGCTCACAGTGGGTGCCCGGCGGGTCCGGAACAGCTAGCGGCGGGAATTGCTAGCTAGCAGGGGCGGACGGACAGGAGTCAGAGACTTGGACAGACAGAACATGTTAAATGTTCATTTAGGGGGGTTATGGAGGGGAAAGGGAGAAAGGAGGGACAGAGAGAAAGAGGGAGAGAGAGAGAAAGAAGGAAAAGAGAAAGGAAGAAGGGAGAAGCGTGCTCCAGGAAAAGAGAGAGAGAGAGAGAGAGAGAGAGAGAGAGAGAGAGAGAGAGAGAGAGAGAGAGAGAGAGAGAGAGAGAGAGAGAGAGAGAGAGAGAGAGAGCGAGCGCAAAAGAGGAAATTCAGGGCGACAAGGAGAGATCAGAGGTCGCTGGGAGTGGGCGTGGAAAGGGGCGGGGACCAAAAGAATAACACCTCCTCTCTCACTTCAGCAGTTCTTGGTTCAGTGGAGTCCCCAAGGACTGTTCTGAGCCTGTCCTTGGCAGCCTTGCTCTCCTACCTCTGTTCTGCTTTTCTCTACAGTAGTTTTTATTAGCTTATTTGGTAGATTCCTCACTAGCCTTAGACACCCTCGCCTACCCAGCTTTCATCTAGGTATCACAAGGGTGGGTTTTATTCTTTCTCCTTGCTGAACCATACATACCTAGAATATTGTCTACGTGGCACATAGGAGTGTTGGGGCTTAGAAGCCAAATGATGGCGTTTTGACACACTGAGAATCATGAACCACTAAAGACACTGGAAGGCCTTGGACTCTGAGCTGCTCTCCAGGGCTCTCTCCTGCCCTGCTGCCTCATGCTCTTGCCCTCTGAAGCAAGTCATGGAACCTAGAAAGGAAACTTACTTTCTTCTCTTCTCTTTTTTCCAGATTCTGATTGCAGAAGAGTTCTGCTTGGCACCCAAGAGGAAGGGGTCCTTGATTAGAGGCCAAGAAAGAGCAGGATAGACCTTCCTTCCTGGTCTGCCCCCTTAGTCTATTAGCATGTTTAGATTCTTTTATCCAATCAAAATTATACACAACCGATTCCAAAAGACCGAAGGGGTAGGGAAACCACACATTTTCCCCTGAGTCCTTGGGTTTCACCCCCAGTTTCTCCATCTTACATATTTTGTTAAAGAGCTATTTGGTGCTTCCCTTTCTATTGCTACAGAAGTTGCAGCCATGGCCCTTTCTGATGAAGAAAAGAATCACACCTGTCTACCCTGTGGTCCTAAGTCATGATTGTCAACTTGATGGGATTCAGAATCCAATGCAAATAAATGTCTGGGTGTATCTGTGAAGGTGTTTCTAGACTAGCTTAATGGAAGTGGGAGAACCAGCCCTAAATGGGACCACCATCCCATGGGCTTGGCTCAAACAAAATAAAATGGAGGAAGGGGCATGAACCCTAATGTTCAGCTGTCTGTGCTTCCCGACTGAAGATGCAACATGACCTGCTGCCTCCTGCGCCTGCCGTCATTTCTTTCCCACCTTGATGGACTATTTCAGAGCCTTCCCGAAGTTATTCTTTCCATAACACAATTAGGCAAACTTGGGCCAGACCTGTAATATATAGTACATTCATCAGATCATGAAGGTCAGAGTCCACGCCAATATGTAAAAAGCAAATCTTTGCTAGTGGACCTGAAGCCAGCTCACATAGGGACTTATGAGAAGGGGATCCAGAAGGGTGTTTTATGATGTAACGTATTAGAATAACTCTGGAGTCAGGTGAATAACTGAGCATAGCCCTGGCTTTAGCTTAGCTGTGTCATCCTGGGCATCGGTACCTGCATAATCTGGTATCTACCATACCCAACCAAACATCACATAACAGTAGTTTCTGTTCTGCTTGCTTTGGAAGTAAATTTTATACACTGCTTAGTCCGTAAAACCACTTCATAAGTATAATTGTTTGTGTCTTCCCCATGTGAAGACTTGGCCCTAAGAGAAGCTGTGTGGTTATTTAGCTGTTCAGCTGAGTGTATTGCTATTTTAACTAACTCTCCTTCCAGAGGTTGAGCTCTGGAACATTGCATAATTATGAATTATATATGACTATATAGGTTGCTTAAAGGTATAATACAAAATAAAAACCTGCCCAAGAATCTGTATTTATCAGTAAGTCCTAGACTATGAGATTGCTTTTCCCTTCCTAAACCCAGATTTTTCACTAACAGATTGTTACTTCACGATTTTAGTTCTTGACAGTAGATGGCACTGCTGATCCTCAAAAGAAAGGAAAATTTCACCATATATACACCAACCTCTTCTTTTTAGCCGTAAAAAGCTTAAAACAAAATACAAAAGGTTGGTATAAATGTGAATATTTTCATCCCAATGAAAGGTTGAAATTAAGCACATAATTAAACTGGACATTTATGTAGTCTTTGTGCAGTTTATTTAAGATGATAGGAGAAGCCATAGTCTGAATATACTAGAAAAAAAAAAATCACAGTATGACCAGTGGTTCTCAACCCGTGGGCCGCGACCCCTTTGCCAACCCTCTGTCCCCAAAAGCATTTACATTACGACTCATAACAGCAGCAACATTACAGCTCTGAAGTAGCAACAACAATAATCCTATGGCTGGGGGTCCGTATCAAAGGGTTGTGGCATTAGGACGGTTGAGAATCACTTGTGTGCAAATGCTTATTACCAAGATTAAAGTGAAAATTTAACCATCTGTACAAGCGGTTTATTTCTGCGCCACCACCTTAACATAAGCACGGATTCAGTCGACAGGAACAAACCAGAAAATAAAGGAACCACACTCACCTATGGGCTCCAGAGTCCTGCAGACAGAGAAGAATGCGGCTGGTAAAACGGAAGTGAAACGGTAAAGTTACCTGAACCTTGGGTAAGTTCACTGCTTCACGGCTGGGGTCTCCATCTGTAGACAGAACTGGTTGCTTCTTGACTGAGTCATATGACAATCACAAGGATCAATGAATTGTATTAATAGAGTTTAACACATTTTCATCTACCTTCAAACCAACTATCTATAGGTAAAATCATGGTACAGTGAGAACGGGTTCAGAATATTCCAGTGTTCACCTTCTTTTTTTTTTGCCCCACAACACTTTTTTAAAAATCCATCTCTTTGTTTCACATCCTGGCTGCAGCCTTCCCCCCACCCCCATCCTCCCCTCTCAGTCCCTCTCCCCAATTTCTTCCTCCCACCCTCCAATCGCCCTCCTTCCACTTCCATCCAGGAAAGGGCAAGCCTCTTATGAGTATCAATAAAACATGGCATATCAAGTTATAACCACCTCCCCAGGTTTTAAGGCTGGGCAAGGCGACCCAGGATGAGATGTAGGGTCCCAAAAGCCAGTAAGAGTCGGGGATAGCCCTTGCTCCCACTGTTAGGAGTCCCACAAGAAGAAGGTACACAACTGCAACATGCAGGGAGCCCTTGCTGGCTCCCTGGTTGTTGGTTCAGTCTCTGTGAGCCACTTTGAGCCCAGATGAGCTGATTGTGTGAGCCTTCCTATGGTGTCCTTGACCCCTCTGGCTTCTTTGTTCCTTTCTCCTCCTCCTCCTCCCACAGGATTCCCAAACTTTACCTAGTGTTAGGCTGGTTCCACAACACTTTAATAATTTCACGGTATTAGACACATGTAGAAAAAAGAATACAGATACTTTCAACTGTAAAAGAAGTGTGTTTTGTTTGCTATTCTGTTATCCCAAAGTCAACTAAGAGTTTTTGAATGTGAAGCCCTTAGGCTAATATAGCTCCTACTCTCTTGTCCACCTTTGCCTCTGTTTCCCTTGAGGACTGTGTGTGTCTGGGCGTGGCGGCGGCAAAGCACGTGTGTCATTGGGGAAGAGCACTGTTTTTGTTACTTTTCTAATTTCTGTGACAAAATATCTGAAAGAAGCAACTGAAGGCTAGCTCACGGTTTTAGCCTGTCATGGGGGGGGGGGGGCATGGTGGACTTGCTCCCAGCACAACTGGGCAGGAAGCACAGCACAGGCCAGAACCAGAATCAGAGTCACACACCACCCTCAAGGCCTCCAGAGGCAACACGACCTTTAAGAGCTGCCTCTGGTAAATGCCCTCAGCCACCTGGGCCCAGTATCCCCAAGGTTCCAGAACTTCCCACAACAGCACCCACCAGCCAGGGATGGAGTCTTCTCTATGGAATATTTCAGACTCGGGCCATAACAGACCATAACTTCAAAGCATTGACAAGTCGCAGAGATACTCATGACCTCAAGCTCTCTGGGGGCTTTCAGGAGACTCTGCTGTCCTCCTCCTTCCCCTTCTTCTCCTTCTCCTTCCTCCTCCTCCTCTTTTCCCTCCTCCTCCTTCTCCTCCTCCTCCTCCCTCCTACTCCTCCCTTTTCCTCTTCCTCCTTCTTCCTCCTCCCTCTTCTTTCCCATTGAGAGTGAAGTCTTGCATCCTTCACCCTCCACACCAGTACCCCAGGGACAGCATCATCTTCTTAGCCCTCACCTGGAAGGACATGTTTGCACGCTCCACTGCTTGGTCAGGGTTTGAACAACGTAATCTTCTTAGCCCTCACCTGGAAGGACATGTTTGCACGCTCCACTGCTTGGTCAGGGTTTGAACAACGTAAGGGGTCCTTGTCATCTAATAGTGCCTTACTGACTTCCAAAGGTGTGATGGGCAGGTTCTTGCCTTCACCAAGGCCTTTGTTTCACAGATTTGCCCCTTGCAAAGGACTCTGCCTGGCAGATCACAAAGGCACAGGGGAACCTGCATCCCAGAGATGTTTCTTTAGGTCTTTAACCCAATTGTGATTAGAGGTGATTGGGTCCCTTGTTTAATTTCTCTCACTGGACTGTACAACTAGGGAAAGTAGAATAAATCTGTTTTTATTTGTTGTTGTTGTTTTATTTTATTGTTTTTTTTACAGCTGCATCCTTTCTTGCTCATGGTAAGTGGCACAATGAATGGAAGAATACTTCCTTTTAGTCTTTCCGCTTGCAAAAGCTTGAGCCAAGAGCCGGGCGGTGGTGGCGCACACCTTTAATCCCAGCACTCAGGAGGCAGAGGCAGGCAGATCTCTGTGAGTTTGAGGCCAACCTGGTCTACAGAGTGAGTTACAAGACAGGCTCCAAAAACTACAGAGAAACCCTGTCTTGAAAATTAAAAAAAAAAAGCTTGAGCCAAGCCACTGACTAGCCTTTTCGCCATCTCTTTTTCATACAGGGCCAAGGAAGGAAGAGAGAGAGGGTTTTAGCAGAGAAAAACTGGGTTGTTGGGGGAGCTGGTAGATCATCAGTCTTTGAGCTCTGTGGCCTTTCCTGCCAAAGCAGCACCTGGGGTACCCACTCCTCCCCTTCCCCTTTCTGCTCCCATGTGGCTGCCTGGCAAGGGGCTGAGCTCCAAGTAACAGTACATTTAACAGGACGCCAATGTTTCTCCACGGTGGAGGTGTTTCCTCCCCAGAGAAGCCACAAAGAGCTCTTTCAGAGAGAAAGAAGGCAAGCAGAGTGTGTGGCCAGCCACCTTGCTCTCCGCCCTGTGTGGAGCCAGGTCTTTCTATCCTAGATTGGATACTGGCAGAGGGGAGCAGTGGCATGCACAGCACTGACCCTTTGTTTCCTACGTACAAGAATATCCTTGAAGTTCTGGGGCCATTGCAATATCATGCTTTCTTTATTTGGTTCCCAATGCCCAACAGCTTGTGGTTTCATTTTGTAGTCCCTTGCTGGGTCTTCTTCATAATCCCTTCATTTTCTGCTCCCCCAGTTTCTGTCCTAAACGTCTGTTTCCTAACCACACTCATGAGCTTATGAACCCCGGGCTTCCCTGCGGCAAACTCTCTGCAGCTGAGAAAACTCAGCTCTGCCTCATTTCTGACTCACTCAGGTTCTGTGAAGCTGCTGAATCCGTGCCTCCTCCTAGACACCTTATCAGAGTTCGCCCTTACTAAATCCAAAGCCAAACCCTAATCTTGTCTTCTCTACCCAGCAACCTGCTTTTCTCTCAACCTTCCCCATCTCAGTAAGAAAGTCATCCTGAGCCTTACACCCCTTCCTAAAGCCTCTTTTCCTCTTATCCCACACTTAGTTCACAGCAAGGTGTGTCAACTCCCTCTTCAAACGTGGTCCCCACCCTGCCATACATTTCTGCATCTCAAGCATCCTGGCCTAGTGGAGGCCTTGTTGCTTTACCGTGCCCAGGCAGTGTTGTGACAACCACTCTGTCCTGCGGTAGCAGTTCTCACTGTGGCGGCCAGAGTCATCTCTTTGATTTTAATTTTCATTCTTCTCTCATACAATGCATCCCAACTGCAGTTTCTCCTCCCTCCACTCCTCCCAGTACCCCCGGCCTCCTCTATCCTGAGATCCACTCCTCCCAGTACCCCCGGCCTCCTCTATCCTGAGATCCACTCCTCCCAGTACCCCCGGCCTCCTCTATCCTGAGATCCACTCCTCCCAGTACCCCCGGCCTCCTCTATCCTGAGATCCACTCCTCCCAGTACCCCTGACTTCCTCTCTCTGAGATCCACTCCTTCTCCACTTCCTTTCAGAAAAGGCCAGGCTTCTCAGGAGAACAAACAAACATGAGATATCAAGTTGCAATAAGTCTAAGCACCTCCCATTTTATTAATGCTGGTTGAAGTAACCCAATAGGAGAAAAAAAAGTTCCAAAGGTAGGCAAAAGAGTCAGAGACACCTCACTCCCACGGTTAGAGTTCTAGAAATACACCAAACTAACAACTGTAACATATTTACAGAGGACCTAGCACAAACCATGCATGAATTGTGATTGCCAGTTCAGTTTCTGTGAGCCCGTGTGGGCTCTGTGTAGTCGATTCTATGGGCTTTGTTCTCCTGGTATCTTCCACCCCTCTGGTTCCTACAATTCTTCCTTCCCTTCTCCCACCAGCTTTCTCAAGCTCCTAAGGGAAGGGACCAGATGGAGATCTCCAATTCGGACTCTGTACCTAATGTTTGACTGTGATCTCTGCATGTGCTCCCATCAGCTACCAGGGAAGCCTCTTTAATAACAACTGGGCAGGGCACCAACCTGTGAACATAGCAGAATATCATTAGCGATCATTTTATTGGCTTTTTTTTCTGTCTTAGGTTAGAGTGATCTTCTTAACTACCAAGTCATGTCACCCGCGCTTAACCCAGCCAGGGGGCATCTCATACAGAGGATGGAAGTCACACTCCACACACGGTCTAGCAGCTCTGGCCCTGCCTGTCCTTGTTTCCCTACCCTAGCCTTTTTCTGAAAGGGAGTTTTAAATGTACTGTTGTCCCTCTGAAGCTTTAATGATTATACCCTATGAAACGGTCAGGCAATAGACACGCCGGCCAGAAATCATTGCAATTTAGAATGCGCCTTCATGAAGGATCCACCCGTATATAATATGAGATGCAGAGAAGGGAAGGGCCTCGGGTTCTGATGGGAGGGGGGGTGACAGCGGAAGACTGCAGAAGGTTGAGCAAAGGAGAAGGTATTTAGCTGCAGAGGTCGCTCAGTGTGCTTGAGTGACCGTCACTAAGCTGTAACTTGTGGTCATCTGTGGCAGACCCTCATGTTTCTCCGTGAAGAGATCTTCCCGAGACAGAGTGACAGAAGAGACCTCTGCCCACTCCTTCTGCTGACTTCACTGAGCAGAATGCTGTAAACTTCTGGTGCGAGAGTGCCCTTTCCGTGATGAGCCAGTGTCTGAGCGATCCCTGAGCAGCTGTCTGCAAAATGAAGCAAAGAAATAGGTTTCCTGATGGCATTGATGGGTCCCCTGATGACATCCTCAGATACTCAGCCTGTTCCTCACTGCACACTGTGTCCTCGGTCTGAAATTTTCTCTCCTGAAGTCTTTCTGTTTTGAGAGCTGCAAGGCCAGTACATGGGTCCTGGCATCCCTAAGAAACTAGGCTGGGCTGCCAGTCTCCCAACAGGCCAATCTCAGACAAGCAATAGTGAGAAACAGAGAAAGGGGCTTTATTTAATATGGCCACACTAAAAACAGGGGATGGGGTGTTCAGTTATCACTGTGGCCCTGTCCCTCAGTGACCCAGTTTTATCTTTGCTGCAGTCTGTCCTGAAAGGCGCTCTGGGAAGTCGTCAGAATCATAGGGAATTTTTTTTCCAGGAGACAAACTCCTCCTCCCGCTGATACTAGGGTCCTGCCCTTTCCTTTCCCCAGTGTGAGACTCCTGAGGAAATTTTTATTTCTTGGGGCCATAGTTCCAGCAGTCTTCTAGCCAAAAGAAGGGGCAAAGGTGTCTCTGTAGAGCGTTTACTCCTGCCAGGCCAGCTACGCTCATGTGGTTGCACTCTCTTGCTGTCCGAAGAGACTGAAAGACTGAAAAGTTACGTCTGTAGGGAGGCGGAGAGTGTGCAGCTCTTCCGCTGTGCTTTGGAAACTGCACTTGTCACTGTCTGGATTCCATCCTTAGGCTGAAAGCAAGAGACACCCTGGATAGTTGAGCAGCAGGGCTTGGTTGTAGGTGTGAGCGACTGAAAGAAGGCTGGACAGTGTTCAGGAGTGCAGGGTCAAGAAGACAGCACGATCACACCAGTTCGAGGCGAGAGGAGAGAAGGAGGAAAGAGAGGTGCTCAGTCACACATCGCTAGCTGGTTGTTGTGCTCGAGTCTACTTGTCCGCTGCCTCGCTCTGTCCTAGGACAGACGCTACACGAGCTCAGGAGCTTTGGGGTTTTCCTCCTTGTCTCCCCAGAGTCCAGAACAGCAGCTGCACTGAGGTATGGCAAACATTTGTTGAATGAACGTCAGACACTGCTGAAAGTACCGGCAATGGCAAAGATTAAGCATCCCAGATGTTAGCTCCTTTTCCTTGATGGAAACAAATATGCTTGGCTCCTCTTCTGCCTGTTCTCTCCCTCTCCTGACCTTTTAAGGTCCGGATGATGCAACTTGCCAGTATGGCAGCACGTAGGAAGAGCAGGGCCAGGAGCCCTGTTGCCAGGGAAAGGATGTCAATAGCAACACATGAGAATGGAGATATCAGGAAGGGGAGATGATGGAGATGTCAGGAAGGTGAGACGTAGTTCTCACAGGTAATTGCCCATATCATGAGCAAAAGAGATCGCTGAGGAGGAAGGGGAGAGTCCCGGGAATGGAAGCTCTTTTGAACCACTGTATGCTTTCAGATTCAGGGATACCAAAGGAGAGCTGGGCCAGGGGTCAGGAGTTAGGGTTGGACTCTTAACAGCTAGAGAACTAGGTATAGAAATCAGAAAATCCCTGTTCTGTCTCCTTAGGCTTCCTGAGCCTTCTCTTGTTTTTAAATGTGACTGCCTTTGAAATGGAACTTCCAGGAACTGAAGGTCTTGAGAGAGGGTGGTGTTGAGGTAGAATAGAGGAGGTATGGAAATGTGCCAGGGTAGGTGGAGGGAGAAGATGGCATTTCTGACTTCCAGGGAGTCGCTGAGCTGTCTTGCTACTCCTCTCCAGGCTCTATTCCAAGTGTTGTTCAGTAGTTCCTCCTCCCGGCTGTTTCCTAACAGTGGATTCCTTGTGGGTGTGGTGGTGCTGGTGGAAATGGTCGGCTTCATTGTAACCCTGTAGCCCCGGGTGAGATGTGTGCAGAAAAGCATGTGTTAAGAGTTTAGGACCAACCCTGTGCCAGCCTTAACTGTCCTGGGGTATGCATGGGGTCACAAGGTTAATGCTATGATAGGACACAGGCCTGCTGGCCAGCTGGGGCTGCCACTTATTGCCCATGCTTTTATCCAGCTACTCTCCCACCCCCACTATCACAGCATAGCATTGTGGAAAACAATCTCTGGAGTCCCTTTTCCGGTCACCTCCCATCCTAGCTTTTCATCCTTAGATCCTAGTCCTTAGCCACCAAGGTCTCTGAGCCCAGCTGACCTCCACAGGGCTGGGGAGCTGGGGCAGCTGGGATTCCGTTATGGAATCTTAGGAAAGAGCACATCCACTTTGTGTGGGCATGGGGGTACGGGATGCAAGCTTTTGTCTTCCAGTGAGAAAAAAATTGAAAGTGAAGGGCAGCATCTGGGCTAGTGGTCTGCAGAGGAGGAAGGAACGGAAAGGGGGTGGAGATTAAGGACCAAAAATAAGTACACTTTGGAGAAGGAATTAGACCGAATTCCATGTCTATGAAATGTGGAACGTAGTCTATTTATAGCTTCTAGAGCGTTTCTACGAAGAGGTAGAGTGAGATGTTTTGGCTGTGTGAAAAGATGCATAATTACAGTCATGTGTGGGATCTGCTGCTTAGCATGGCTGACTAGTGATCCTGCGGGAGGGGTCGCTGTGATTATCCACCACCGTGTCCTGCGGGAGGGGTGGCTGTGATTATCCACGACCGTGTCCTGCGGGAGGGGTTGCTGTGATTATCCACCACCACGTCCTGTGGGAGAGGTCGCCCTGTTGTGATTAGCCACCACCGTGTCCTGCGGGAGGGGTTGTCCCTGTTGAGATTATCCACCACTGTGCCTTTGCTGCCAGTTGGATTTCATCGCAGCACCTACTCACCAAGATCCTCTTCATCTGTATGCAGCATCGTCACCAGCTCAGAACCAAAGGAAAAGAGCCGATGGCTGCTTTCTAAGAAGGAAGGGAAGCAAATGCCTCTGTATTGTAGAGCTCTTTTTTTTTAATATTTGGTGCGGAGTTTGATTGGAAAAAGTGAAGAAAACACTGAGAATTTTGTTCGTTTTTTCAGCTTCTTGTCTTTCCCTTTCACAGCCGTACTACCACGTCATATATGTATGCATCCGGGGATGTATACAAGCATGGATGCACATGCACACACAGATGCACAGCTGCACAGACACACAGACACTCTCACACATGCAGAATTTTGGACCATGACAGTTTCAGAAGTGCAAACAGTTCAGCTGTTAAGGTACAAAGTCACCTGTTGTTTTACCCATGTCTCTCTGGACTGAACAAAAGTTGTTTTCTTCACTGAAACAATATATAGGAAGGTTTAAATGCCATCACTAACGCTGCTGGGGCCACTAAAGAAACCTGCATCACATCAACCACTGATCAGAGCAAAAGGCTATCGTTCGTCAAGGTTAAATCATCTTGATTCTGTAGTTCAGAAAGGTACGGGTTTCCTGCAGTGGACCCGGACTTGACGAGTAGCCTTCCTGATACACTCCATGGGTACATGTGGACATGTCGTTCTTTGAGCAGTTTGGGAAAAAAATAGGTCAGCATGACCTTGCTCTTTCCCCCGATGCACATTGTCACCATCTCCGTGACATGGATCAAGGCTTCTCTATCAACAGTAAGAATTTAGAAATGTACATAGGAAAAAGGAAAAAAGGGAATTAAATAGCTTAGTTCCTATAATTTCATTAATGTCCAGCCAGCCGGCACTTGACGTTGTCATGGGGATCGCTCTCCACAGAACTGTTGTTCAGATGACTACATTATAGAATGCAAAGACCTCAGCAAGTCTTCTGACACGACAGCAGGCTGGAGACCAAAAACAGACACTGGGAAGAATGAGATGTTGCTTTCCCAGCCTGCCCTGCAGCTGAGATTTGCATGTGGGCTCCAGATTTCCCGATGTGAGGCTGGGATTTGGAAATTACTGAAACTAAGACACATGAGTGTGCTGTGACCACTCTGGGTACCGTGAGACCCAGCATTTCAAGAACAGGTGGGGAGCATCCTGGACTTGGAGTTGGAGAGATTAGTTGAAGTAGTGGGGGAAGTAGAAAGATGACCTCCCAAAGATGTCCACGTCCAAGTTCCCAGCACCTTCACAGGGACACAGAGCTGAGCAGATGTGACCAAGTTAAGGATTTGGGGGTTGAGAGGCTCTATTGAATTATCTGGGTGGGACTGATGTAATGGAGGGGAAGGGCAGAAGGCCAATGGTCAGAAAAGATGATGTTATAATTATATTATAATGGAGGAAGAAGGAAAGAAGGGAATATGAGATGAGGACAAGAGACAGGAAAAACGTGTTGGGGTTGAGCGTGCTACATCACAGGCTATGAAGATGAGAGAAGCAAGGATGCCTGCAGCTGCTAGGAGCTAAAAAAGGCAAGGAAAATAATTCTCACCCAGAACTGTCTGAAAAAGGAGTGTAACCAAGACAAAGCCTTTCAAATTTTATTTATTTCTACTTGGCAGTGTTGAAGATTGATCCTAGGGTCTCATGCACATGAGGCAAGAGTTCTACCTATTGAAGTACAGATCAGTCTTGGCATTGGAATACTCATATATACTCCTGTAAGAATGACTCTGTGTTAGTATTAACTGGAAGCTTTGTAGTAATGAATGAAAAGCTATAGCAATACCAGGAAGCCGATACCCAGATGCCTAAGTGCCTAAGCCTCGGGTAAGGAGCTTCAGTTGATGCAATGGCAGCCTAGTTTTCTAAACCCAATTTCCTGCCTCTTCTAAATACTTTGTAAATTATTATATCATTTAACAAATTTGTTTTATTGTTAAATTGTCTTAGATGCATAGGTTCCATAGCTTACAAGAATGAACCCAGGAAATCTTACTCTGCAAACCCCACTCGTTCACATACATACTTAAAACTGGATCCTCATCGTTTGCTGTCTAGTTTGGAGTGATCTCTAAATCCACTGTTGTGCTCTGTTACTGTGTTTTACGTCAAGTTTGCTTTCTCCACAGCCTTATGACTGACTTTCCGGTGTTTGCTCGCTTCTCGCTTCCATTCTGCTTCCACTTCCTGTTGTATGGTCAGCTTCTTGAAACTCAGTGTTCATCACTGCTCTATCAGAAGGATACTGATGGTGGCCCTCACCAGCAAGACAGAGCCCAAAGGCTTTCCATGACATGGAAGCACCCTAATGATCATGCCTACAGATTTAGATAGCTCTTAAGACCAAATCTTTGATGTCAATGATGCCTGGTACACTCCCAGACCTGGGATAAGTTCTTGAGTCCTACAGAGTCTCAATCAGTGACAACCCTTCCCTCATTTGTAAGATGGTGTTTTTTAAATCCTTCTTTAGAGTGTTGTTATGAAAGTGAATGAGGCAATGAAGAACATACCTAATCTTGGGTCTTTATTTTTTCTTTTTTCAATACAGGATTTCTCTGTAGTTTTAGAGCCTGTCCTGGAACTAGCTCTTACAGACTAGGCTGGCCTTGAACTCACAGAGATCCACTTGCCTCTGCCTCCCAAGTGCTGGGATTAAAGGCGTGCACCACCACCGTCTGACACATAGTGGGGCCTTTTTATATGTGTGGATGCATGTGTTCACCCATGTGTTTCACTAACTACCCTCTCTACCTAACACCACCAAATACTCCCCACATCATCCACCCCTGCATTTCATGCCAATGCATCTTTAACCTTAAGACCTGTCTGTTGTTGTGATAAAACACCATGACCAAAATCAACTTGGCAAGGAAGGAGGTTTTTTCATTTTCCACATTGTACTACAGTTCATCATCAAAGGAGGTCAGAGCAGGAACTCAAGGCAGGAACCTGGAGTCAGGAACTGAAGCAGAAGTTACAGAGGAATGCTGTTAACTGGCTTACTCCTCCTAGTTTGTTCAGCCTGCTTTCTTATAACACTGGGACCACCAGCAGCTCAGGGGTGGCACCACTCACAGTGGGATGGATCCTCTTATATCAATCACCAGTTGAGAAAATGCCCCCCCTCAATCTTTTACAGTCTTGCCTACAGACCTATCTTCTTCTTCTTCCTCTTCCTCTTCCTCTTCCTCTTCCTCTTCCTCTTCCTCTTCCTCTTCCTCCTCTTCCTCTTCCTCTTCCTCTTCCTCTTCCTCTTCCTCCCCTCCCCCTCGTCCTCTTCCTCCTTCTCCTTCTCCTCCTCCCGTTTTTGAGACAGGGTTTCATCTGTAGCTTTGGTAATTATCCTGGAACTAAAGGCGTGTGCCACCACTGCCCAGCCTTGCAGACCAATCTTATGGAGGCATTTTCTCAGTTGAGAGTTCCTCTTCCCAAATGACTCTAGCTTGTGTAAAACTGACAAAAATAAACCTGTCCAGCACAAAGTCACTCCCTCATCTCTGGCCTGGTAAACTCTTGCAAGTTTAAACTTAAATGACATCCACTGGTGGAGTAGACTCAGGGGGTCATTCCCTCCCTGGTGGCAAGCCCTTGGCTCTACTTCAAAGATTTGTGTGCAGAGTCATTTCCTCCACCCAGAGTCCTTTTCATCTGGGGATCAGTAAAGTCCAGTGTGGCAGCTAACATACAAGAGCTCTCAATAAATGTCAGAGTAAAGGAGTGAAGGACAGGCTAGAACGAAAGGGGTAAAATTTGTACTTGAAATAGTGCATGACTGAAAGGCAAATCTATGTCACCGTTCAAAGCAGACGTCAAGGAAAAGTACCTGAAGGTTGATGATTACATAAATTGTGGAAGAGAGTAATAACTTTACCAAGAATTTTTAAGTACACAAAACGAATGTTTTTTTTTAAAAAAAAATTTTTTTAAAAAAGAAGATTGAGTATTTGCTAAGAGCAATTATTTACACAAGCAAGCATTTCAAGTGTTGGGCAAAGCAAAGTCTCTGTGAGAGAAGTCTACCCATAGAGAAGACAAAGAACCTCAGAAAGAATGCAATAAATGGAGGAGGACTATCTCAGCATGCCACTGTTACTTCTCTGTGTAGAGCGAGGAATGCTTGAGTGACAGCTGATAGTTATTCTCACCAACACAGCAAGAAGTTGCAAGCCATCTAATGAGCCAAACTGATAAGATCGATGAAAAAAAGTTTATTTTTTCAGAAGAGTTACCTGTACTCTCAAAACAAATATATAAACCTAGATGTAACCATTGCCTGGCTCCGTTGGGACCTTAGGAAGAGACCATACAAGTGTAGCTCATGGTGCATGGTTTCTCACTGATAAGAGCCATGCCTATCTTTCCAGATTTTCCATAGGTAGAAATTGCAATTAGAATGAGTGATCAGTTCTGTTGACATTAGCAGTATCATGTAGAAGCCCAGAGTCACCATGATCCTTGGATGGGGTCACCAAAGCTGTGGAACCATTTTAAAAACGCAACCCAGGAGGGTCTGACCTTGGTTACCTCTAAAGTCAAGCCATGCCCGCTTTCAATTAGAAACGGGTTTGGATGGAAACCAGCTGATACATGGGCAATCTGATGGCTTCAATGGGCTTTTCAACCCTTGTAATTTTCTCCTTCCCAAAGTAAATGTTAGCATAACCATTGACATTTGATAAGTCACTCTGTGTTACCCAAGACAGGGGACAGATTAACTTTTATTGCTATTGAGTAGTTAATTTGCACTTAGAACAATCATTCTTTATTGTTTTGATGTGTAGAAGTACATATATGTAGCTAATTTGACACAATTACATATACATGCTCCCTTTCATGTTCTTAATGTATGGATGGGTCTTCTTTGTCTGTACATTGTTTACTATTTTCATGGCACCCCTAGAAGATAAGTACTGACTTCTCCGGCAAATCTGAAACTCAGGAGGTGGCCATGTCAGAGAGAGGGATTTCGAAGGGACCTCAGGCTCCTGAGGCTGCAGTTTCGCTGAGACTGGTTTTATCTTGCATCTTTCAGCATCCAGCATCATGCAGAGTATCAAGTCTCAAATTAGTGAGAGCAAAAAGATTGCCAAAAGATAAAAAAAAACCCCACACTGCTTTCTCTATAAGAAAACAGTCTGTCAGAATTACACACAAATAAAGCTATAACTAAGGGCAGTAATTATTTATAGCCTTCATTTTCTCCCATCCCCTTAGAAATAGTCCTGGGGAAGAGGCAAGTGAAAAGGAGTTCACACAAAGACACATGGGTAAACTGGGGACTCCTGCCAGCTCCACAAGATCCAAGTCCATTGGCAACTAGGCAAGGGATGGATTCCAGGCCCTGAAGCAACTGTGCACATCAGAGGAATGGGCCTCCACTTGGGGCCCCAGCTAATCCTGTGGTCTTCCCTGGCAGACAGTTTCCCCTTGAGGTCGGCCAACTAACACTTGACAAACGCCAGCTGGGGGAGCAGCTCAGCCAAGCTGGTACCCACACACTGCTACTGAAAATGTTACAAGGGCCCCGGAACATCGTATTTACTCTTTCAGCAAGAGAAAATGTTCACATCCTCCCTCCTCCTTCCAGAGCAGGAGAAACTGATTTTCCTGTGTTTGTTTTAAGATCAGTTCGTATGGGTTCCCACCCTGGACGTTATCAACTTAACGTTGGAAGTCGACAGAGACATTTTTACTTCATAGTCAAACAAATATTTCTAAAACATTCATGAAGTTTAGGGTTTGGGAAGGAAAAAAAAGTGTTTCAATAAATTATGTTTCCTAACAAGTCAGGCACGGGCCATCTTCCTTCGATCCTCAAAATGAGCCAAGGAAGGTATGTGCTGCCATTCCTGTTGTAGGAGAAAGGAAGCTGAGGTTCAGAGAAAGTGTGGGATGTAGTGAGTAGCAGGGGGCTGCATCACTGCCACCCGGATCCTGGCCACCTGGCTTCTGCACGGCTAGCTTTACACCTGAAATAACAACACACAAATTGTATTCATTTAAACACTGCCTGACCCATTAGTTTCAGCCTCTTACTCACATCTTGATTAACCCATATCTAATAATCTGTGTAGCACCATGAAGTGGTGCCTTAGGGAAGATTCTAGCATACGTCCATCTTGGGACAGAGCTTCATCGCGTCTGTCTCCCTGAGGAGAGGCATGGTGGTCTGACTAACTTCCTAGCATTCTTTTCTGTCTACTCCACCCACCAAAGGGCCGGCCTATCAAATGAGCCAGGCAGTTTCTTTATTAACCAATGAAATCAACTCAAACCGAAGACCCTCCCACATCAGTGGGAGCTGGTAAAGCTGAGACCATCAGGGTTGCACAGTGAATTGCTTTCATGGTGGATGGGTGTTTGAGGGCTGCTGCAAGGAGCACAGACCTGATCAGATCTGAACACCCCACCAGTGGTGGTGCATACCTTTAATCCCAGCACTCGGGGGCAAAGGCAGCCGGATATCTGTGAGTTTGAGGCCAGCCTGGTCTACAAGAGCTAGTTCCAAGAGAGGCTCCAAAGCTACAGAGAAACCCCTGTCTCAGAAAAACAAAACAACAACAAAAAAAGATGGATCTGAAAAGACAATTAAAACAAAACCCAAAAGCTAAGCAATGAAAGTGTTGGCCAGGAAGCCAGCTGCCAGTCAGTGACAACTGTGGTGACTGCCACCCGTCATACAGAACGGAGTGACATAGACATATGTATGCATTATGTTGTAAGAATGAAACCAGCTGTGGTAAAAAAACTATTCAAAATGCAGGGGGTTTTAGTAGTTATCTGGGAAAGGTATGCCAACAAGAGTCTGCGATCAATTTGGAATAAAATGTCTAGGGCCTTAAACAGTATTTGAATGCTTTATTCTTGAAGGACTTTGTAGGGTGTGAAATCGATATATCAATTTCACAAACCCTCTTGGTTCATGGTGTTCTTAGATTCTTAGCAACTTATTCAGCATCCCAAGGCAAAAATCAAATACTTTGTCTTTCATGTACTAAGTAGTTATATCTATATAACTTCAAAGCAGGAGATTGTATAATTTCCCTTTGGGAAGAAAAGATAATATTATTCTCCAGTGAGTTCATTTGAGTGTCCGGGGCACTTTATCATGAAGACTGGGAACCACAAGAGTACAGTATTAGTTGTAGTCATGTGTATGAAATAGTCCATAGTAGGTACACACATGTATGTACACATATATTATAGTAACTATAATAAGGGCTTGTTCCATGGCAAGGCCAATGGGGACAGAAAGGAGGTGTAGGATCTTATTGTGTGGATGGAGGATGGGTCAAACATCTCATTAGAATTTTACCTTTTCAATACTCTTTTAAAAAGTTGACTTGAAGAGGACCTTCTGTTATGTTTTATAGAGAAGGACTTTCCCCTGCTCATGTGCTGATGGAGAGAAGGAAGGAGGAGAAAGGAAAGCTTTCAAACAGAAAAATCAAACAGTTTATGGAGCAAAGTTACAGGGGCCCAAGAGCACAGACTGAGACAGATGGATGCTTCTGCCTCTCAGATGGGGAAACAAGAATAAATGGAGAGCAATGGGAGCATTGCTGTCCGTGGCCCAGCTGACTCAGGAAAGCCAGGGGTAGACCTGGGGCTTGACTGGGAGAACAAGGCAGGAGATGGCAGCAATTCATAAGCGGACTTCGTCGATGAATCTCCCAGCAGCTGAGTGTATGTTATTCTTCATATATTCCTCTTGTATCTGAGTGGTTTCTGTCTTAGTCTAGTGGAGTTTTGCTAGTACGTTAGTATCCCTCAGGGTCTGCTCTGATCTCATGCTTTTGTGTTAGAGAAAGCAAGGGCACTCATATAACTTTAACGCTAGCAGTCGTGTAAGAATAGTAAAGGAGAGAGTTCAAGTGCAGAAAGACTCTCCAAAGAACAGGGTGAGGGGAGGGCACAGCTTCATGGTTAACTGGACTAGCCAGCATAAGCCTTCCCACCACCCATCCAAAGTCACGAGGACACAGAGCAGTCTTGATACTTAAGATCTCCTTCCATCTCCTTGAGTCAATTTACTTCACTTCCAGGAGGTTTCTGTTGAACTAGGAAAAGCAATACCAGTAATTATACTTAGACCATAGGAGTTCAGAGATGCTTTCAAGGGTGGAACTACAACCCAGAGTTTGAGTTTGAGTAGACGGAGAGGAAGGTGGAGTCTGGGGATGGGAAGGTGGAGTTGCAATATGGGGAACAATGAGTGAAGGCAGCTAACTTGGAGCAGACAGTAGGTGCCTTGGCCTGACGATGCTAAGAGAGGAGGTTAGGCAGATGGACTGGATCTGAGAGATCTAGGCTGGAAGACTATGCACATGACTTCACCTGGAAGTCAATGAGAAACAGTTCTGAGCACGGCGGAGCATGTTGCTAACAACGGAAAGCCCTGAGCTGGTAGTTGTATGAATGATGGATCAGAGGCAGGGGACCCCGAGACAGGAAGAAGAGTGAGGAGGCACTGCAGTAATCCAGGCGTGATAAGGACACGGACTGGAGCTGTGGCAGAGGACCAGGAAATTAGGAAGGCTTCTATAGGAGTAAGCTGATTGGCTAGAAGGCCTATGGGAGATGAATGAGCTTTAAAGAAGGTTGCTCTGTTAGAAATACTTCCAAAATGTATAATTTATTACTTTTCTCCAGATATTTATGAGCTCTCCTGTGTCATTACCTAGCTAATTTATAATCCAGGAATTCATAGCCACTTTATCCATCACACTCCTTCTTCATGTATCTTCACAAACAGATTAACTTGACCCTTAAAAAAGTCTTTATGTCATCACAGTGTGCAATTAATTCTCGAAAAACCAAAGTTTACAGGGTTCTAGCAGTCCTAAATACAGGTTTAACCAATAATTACTAGAGACGTTCAGAATGGGTTTCTAAACATTAACTCAGTTTGCTTGACTAGGAGATAGGCTAACGCCTCTGTGGGACAGCTCAGGCCATGTGCACGACCGTTCAAAGTCACAGTGTCTCAACTAGGAACCAGTTCGGCTCGCCCCTCCATCTCAGAAGATTGTTGTATCCGTTGGAAATGAAGACATTCCATTACAACAAAATAGTTATTCTACACTAAATATTTTAGTGCATAGAGTATTTTCTAGAATGTTCCTTTGAGGTTGAATAGGTAAATCAAAGTGTTTAATTTTCAAGTGTAAATAAAATAGACCATAATATGTATAAGTATATGCAGGCAGATTTGGAAGTAAACAATATAAATGGGATAGAAGAGACCCATACTTTTATCCAATCACCAGAGGAGCAGAAATTTGATTGCCTTTGCTGGAAAATGTTTCTTCTCTGGGCAGCACAGGATAATAGTTCTATAGTAACTCATTGCTGTTACTTTTGATCAGACTATGATTTCTCCACTAGATATTATCATCATATTCACAAAGGTAGAATTTTTATTTAAAGAGTACAAGAGGCAGTTGAAAGCCTAGGAGGAGCATGGGACAATCACCCTGGTAGGTGTCTTTTAAGCCACTAAATTGATCCTGCATAATAGATGCCAGGTCTCTGTTCTGTGCCCCGTGGCAGGCCCTCTACATTTGCAGAGGGTTCTTAGTTGGCATCATTTCCTCTTCCTATGCCCTTTTCCTAAGGGTTCATGACATCGGCTTCATACTCATTCCTTTATCTTTTCTACAACTCAAAGCAACATTCTAGGGTTGGCTTGGAACTGCTTGGTGACATCTGATACTCTACATTCAAATGCTTTCTGCTTTCAAGAGAATTTTTAGTTATTCCATAATAAACTAGTGATAATAGCAAGCTACCCTTGGTTATTTAAAGTTTGTGTTTATTATTTTACTATCTATATCTGTCTATCTATGAGTGCTCTGCTTGAATATATGTATGTGTATGCCTGGTGCCCATGCAGATCAAAAGAAGTTCTTGAGTCCTCCGGAACCAGAGTTATATATGGTTGTAAGCTACCATGTGGAAGTTGAGAATTGAATCCATGTCCCCTGAAAGAGCAGCAAGTGTTCATTGACCACTAAACATCTCTATATCTAATATTCTTGGCTTAAAACACACTCTGGTAAGATCTTGGTTGGGGTAATTTGTTCATCTAACTAACACTTAGTAAGAACTGTGCTAAATGCTGAGATTCTACACAGAAACTCTTGTGTCTTCAAGCTTTTAGGCTGGAGGAGATAGGAAAGACAGAATGTTAACCAGCCATAAGAATCTGTGTAGAGTCTGGTAAGAATTTTCTATCTTTGGAGTTTGGTGTCCAGTTTGACTGACAGGATGAAGTCCTGGGCGAGTGTGTATTATCGATATGAGCATAGCCATGTCCAGGATGCAGTGCCTCAGTCCCCTGGGAACTGGCACACCTGGTCCAGATGTTGACAGTGTATAGAAAGCATCTTCCTTCTTTTGAATGTTTTCAGCCTGAGACTTCTCCCCTGCAAAGACCTCCCACACAGACTAGCTGACTTCTTGCTAACACAGAGTCCTGTGTTGTTCTTATTAAAGGCTCTGAGCCAGACTGTGGCATAGTAGGTGCCCTCCATCAGGGTGATCACAGCCCACTGCATCACGGCTTTCAGCACTTGTGCTCATGTTCCTGTCCCTTCTTTATTCCCCCGTCAGCTCAGTGAGGTTGCCATTCTGGATGCAACATCCAATCACAATTCAAAATAGGTAAAAGTAAAATCAGCTGTGTTTAACTACCAGTGATGATCCATCTTTCTTTTTTTTTAATTAAACTTCATTTAATAATAAAAAATATTGATACAAACATATAAATACAAACATATAAATACAAACATAAACTTTGAATCATGCCCCTGTTACTTAGAGCCTATACCAACCTGCTTTGTCTGCTGGAGATGTCTCATAGATGAGGTTAGACCTAGATGTTGTCTCAGAACCCCCCACACAGATGCTTCCCCGACTGAACTCAATTGCAAGAGCCCTCAGAAGGAGCTTAAATGAGAAAGTTATGAGTTAGAGCCCCCGCTATTCTCCTATACCTTCATACTCTCTTTCGTGTCTTCCCTCTGAGCCCAACTGCTGCTTATCTGACTTTGATGAGCCTGGTAGAGTGTTAGACATCTAGGTATATGCAAAAGAAGTGGTGTCCTGGCCATTTCCAAAGTGACGCTAAGCAGGGTGAGAAAGCTGGAAAGAGCTGCTGGAAGACACGAGTAGACAATGTCTGTGCCATAAAAGCCTGTCCATCAATGTCTATGCAAAGATAAGGAGGTGGATGTTGGGGAAACTCTTTCAGTAGCAACACTGGTTAGAGTAGGCACCACACTGTACAATCCTCAGAGGGAATAGTCATCAAATCTCACTGCTGCTTTTTGTCCCAGCTTCCCAGGGACTGCTCCCTCAAGACGGCTGTCTAATGATATCAGTATATTACTAGGTCTCCCAATAGGCCCCCACTTCAGGGAATGGGGTGCTCTGGGCTACAGTGTTAAATCTCATTCTGTTGAGCCCTGGAAGGCAGCTGGAGAGCTAACTTGAGGTGCCCATTGTGTAACCCAGGGTGGAGGCTGTCTCCCAGGGAGTTCACAGCAGGACATCACAGGCTTACTGAGATTTGCTCTGTGGTCAGTTCCAAATTAGGAAGCCCAGCTAGCCTGGGTACTAAGGAATGCAGCAGGAGAAAAAGGAATGTCCCAGTTGCTCTCATCCCATAGCCTACAAAGGAAGGGGCATAGCTCACTTCCTTTCTCTCTCTGCCCAAGATTCTGGTGGCCCCTTCTTCAAAGACTCGTGACCAAATGGGCATTTATTTTCTAAATCTTATTCTGACAATTAATATATTTATATTTATTAAAATAACCATGAAAGGATATTTATAGATTCACGACTTTTTATTCTGTTCATAGTATGTGACAGAGAATTCTGTTCCGGGCTTATTACTAATGGTCATGAGTAAGCCACAATGTATTTAGATTTTATTGAGCATCAGGGATCCAGGGTTGTGCAATAATGGCCACTGGTTAATAAATTAATATTACTAATGCTCATGAGTAAATCATAATATATTTTATTGAGCATAAGGGAGCTAGGCTTAGCCAGCAATGCTATCCATTAGTTGATATCTGAGATTGAATTTAGATGTATTCTAGAAAGTTCCATTTTAAATGACAAGTCATAGACTATAGAAGAGAGTCTATCTACTACTATTGTCCTAAGTGGACATAGAATTGAACTGACTCCTAACAACTCACAGTTATATCCATAGATAAGTGCATTGGTTTCTCAACCTCCCCAATGACCCTTTAATACAGTTCCTCATGTTGTGGTGATTTCCCAACCATAAAATTATTTTTCTTGCTACTCCAAAGCTGTAATTTTGCTACTGTTATGAACTGTCATGCAAACATCTATATTTTCCGATGATTTTAGGCGACCTCTGTGAAAGGGTCATTTGATCCCCAAAGGGGTCATGACCCACTGATTGAGAATGTCTGGGTAAGTGAATCTCTCAATCCTCATCAGAGACTTTATTTTTTTGGCGACAGATGGTGATTAACACGGAGACCCGCAGCTAGTCAGGGTGCACAATAATGAAAGACTGTAAATGCTCAGCTCTAACTGGGGCATCTATACGACACACACACACTCTGCCAAGGTCCAGGGATCACGGTATAAGAGGGGACTGAAAGATTGAAAGAGGCAGTGGATGGCTATGAGTATGGACATAGGGAGAGATCTCTAAAGAGACTGATGAGAGGTATATTTGAGGACCCTGGGCCAGCATCAGGATTAAGCAGAAAAATGACATGATTGGATTTAAATGCAAACATGTTCCTTTGTCTTCAGGCTGGATGAGCTTGCAAAGGAAGGCTGACAGACTGGCTAGCAGAGACTGTAATGATGTAGCTAGAGGTCAAGGCCGACGAAGTGGGCTCCAGGCACTGGCCCAAGGCGCCTATCCAGAAGGGCTGTGTGTGCTCCTCAGGACTCCTCGGTGTTCCAAGGCCAGGCCATTGCTTCCACAGTCAGAATTTGGATCAGATGTTCTCTGACTCCCAGCCCAGATATGGCTAAGACTTTAGAACAGGGATGGAGAAGAGAGAAAGGAAGGCACAGTGGCTGAGAGAAGCGTAGCTGTTGTTTCAAATACTGCTTTCTTCTTCCACACACTGGAGATTACTAGCAGTTGGCAGATATACTGTGGGTCAAGGCCTAGGGAGGCTGTTCCACTTGTTCTTAATTTCTAGAATGCCTTAATAAATGTCATTTTATCTCAGGAAATGTGTCTGGAATTTTGCAGACACACCATGCCCAGGGCGGCTCTGGCTATGTGAGAGGCTACTCACTGACACCGATGTCTAGGTCATTGCCAGGTCTTCCACTTAACCCAGACACTCCCTGGCTGTGGCACAATGACTAAGTCTTGGAACTTGGAGGCATTTGGTCCAGCAGACCTGTTTTTTTTAATTTGGTCTCTGAAGGAGAAAACCTTGTTGCTTCTCCTGGCTTTGTCATCGTTGTCCCTGGATACACGCCTACAGCCACCCCCTCGGAGTCTCTGCCCTCAGATAGGATGCCTGCCACCCCACCCTGACATCTGGCTGTGAAGCAGGAGTGGTGTGTGGTAGACAGAGCAGCTCAGAGCGGAAAGGCCTTGGCAGAGAGGTGGGAGGCAGCTTTTCTGGCCCAAGTTCCACCTCCCGGCTTTGAGCCAACATTTCTTTTCTCTCCCTTTTCAAACAGCATGTTCCTCCGACAAGACTTGGCAAAAGGAGAACTCATTTATATAACGAAGATTCCAGTAACAGACAAGTGAGAATTGGGACCCAAGTGATGTGTTGAGTCCAGGAGCCCTGCCACCTTGTGTGAGGTTTTGATAGGAGACACGGGAGCATCTTCATTGGCTCCTGACCATGAACACCCAACTTGGGAACTCCAACAATAAGCATTGCTCCTGCCAAGAAAAGCTAGCTGACATCCTGGAAGGCAACGCCCAACTGCTCCCCATCTTTGGCAAGAGCCACAGGGCAGGCAGGAGCTTTGAAACACACATGAACCCACCAGGTTGATGAGGACCCAATGTTCATTAAGATCCTGGGGGGGTTAACTCATTCTGGGTTCAGATCTTGCGTGTTGAATTATGGAGGTAAAGACTCTGGGTAGTATAATGCTGCACACTGTGCACAGATATAACGGGCAGGAAGAAAGGGAATGTGAATGGCATAGGCTTGGATGCCTATCATTGTATTTGTGCATGGAAAGATGGATTCCGTAACAAAATAGAACCAGTTCACTTCTTTTGAGTTCATAGGCTCCAGTACAAGTATTCACATCTTGTTCAAGGGGCAGATATTTATAGGCTACCACTTCATGCTTGTGGAACACAAGGATGAAGGCCACAGTGTCATCCCTTAAGAAGCTCGCCTTGAGATGTTAGCGGGTAGACATCATGGATGCTTATGGAGTTTTGCTTCCATGCACAGCCCCCACTTGACCAATCTCACAACTACATTGTTGAGTTGGCACAACAAAGTTGCACAAGAAACAGGGATTTTGTAAGAAATAAATGACCCAGTTGTTTTATTTTCTTTAAGTATATAATGAATCAACAGAAAGATTTTCCTGAAATGCTTTCTGTAGCTGGCTAAGGGAGTCTCGTACACCCCAGTTATCACTCTCGACTACCATGTCCCCTGACATGGGACATCTAGGTTCTAGGTCTGGCTCATCTTGCTCCCAATTCTGGGAAGTCATTACTGTTGTATGTCTTAATTCCACTATTGGTACATAGAACATAAGAACTGCAAAACCTCCAAAGAGAAAAAATTAAATTTGATAAGAAAGTAAAGCATTAAGTAGCATATTAATAGTAAGATATCATACTAATAGTATGTATCATATGATAGTATGATAATATGAGAAATTTGACATAAGCATAATACAAAGCTACAAGATACTTAGTTTGCACATGTAGTGGCCTGTCAAATAATAAATGCCTGATAGAATATTAGCTTCTACTTTTTTTCATCCCAGAACTTGATTTTAAAAACCCACGTCAAACTCCCTTAGCTTTAGGACACTTGACGTATGATGGACTTCCCACAGAGGTGTGCTGGAGTTGGGATTCCCACTGCGGACAAAGTATGGTTTAGCATCCAGGGTGTTTGGGGCTGAAGTGGCAGGAGGAAAACAGAAGAAACCAGATAGAGACATCAAGTTGGCGGCTTCAGTAGTGGACATCAGTCAATGAGGAGACTCGAACTGCTATTCAGAGACATGCGGCCATGTGCCTAGGTGAGCTAAGACTTTATAACTCTGCACTGACTTATTGTTTGCTTTAAAAATTGTTTTGAACAGTATTTTGACCATTTTGTACATGTTTATAATACATGTTGGTCAAATTTATCCTCCTTATTTCTCCTTTATCCCATTTTCCCCCAATTTCCTCTGGAAATATTTTACTTCCAAGGAAGTCCCTTTCCTACTTTCCTATCTGAAGATAGAAAATAGCCCACTGAGTTTGATTATAGTTGCTTACATGTGTGGACTTACTTATTGGATCTTTGGATCTTGTCAGTGGCTGTACCCTTGAAGAAAAATGAGTCCCTCTCCTCCAACCACCAATAACTCCTTAGCTATGGCGACTCGTAGTCCCCTACCTATCCATGTTGGAATGTTGACTTTGGTCCTGTGCAGATCTGCTTATAGCCATGGCTCTGAGCTTTCGTGAGTGCCTTGTCCATGCTGTGTTCAGAAGACAACATTTTATGGCTTTTCTCTTCATCCTCTTACAACCTCTCTACTCTCCCTGATTTTGTGATGTTCAAGTCTTCAGGGAGGCTGATGTAGGGATCCAGTTTGGGGCTGAGGATTCAATAGTTACTTATTCTTAGCCTTTTGATCAGTTATGAGTCTATTGACTGCCGTTGACTACAAAGCAATGTTTCTTTGACTAAGGTTAAGGTGCTGTACTTGGAGTCTGTGCTGTCTTTGGTAATATGGCCTCGTCATCTAGTTCTGGTGGACATCCGAGGGAATGACAATAGCCTGTGTTGTTTTAAGTATCTCTGGGGCTTCTCTGAACAATCATTCATGAGGCGGTATTCCACTTTCAGTTTTGTTTAACAACCCCTGTCTTTAGGAAGAGACATTATCCACACATACAGGGTGCCATTATTAAACTCCTTTAAAAAGTACACATTTAGTTATCTGACGAGGTAATGGGTTTCCATAAAGCTTTTCAAAGGTCTTTAGTTTTGATTAACCCTCCCCTTACACACTCCTCTCCCCCATATTCCCATCCTTGATTCACCCTTTCCACCCCGTCTACTTTCATACCACATACATTAAACCACCCCTTGCTTGACTTGGGTTCTTTACCTCCCACCTCCTATAGCCCCTTCCTAGCTTCTGACCTCTATAACAATATAATGTTTTATCCTGCTTTTGTTTTTATTTTTACCTCTGACTGAAGAAACAGGTAGAAAGCCAGGGCAGCTTCTCCAATAGTAAAGAGCTAAGATTCAGACATAGACTTCTCCTCTCTGACCCCAGGTGACCTAGTGAGCGGGAGGTAGCGGGAGGATGAAGAAATAAAAGGAGGACTTGTATTCCACAAGACGTTTGTCACTTCCCACAAAGTGCCTTGGCCTCTCCTTCTATCCTCTCCTTTAGTTAGCAAATATGTCATATGCTTACTTTTCGACACTCAGTGATGGCTAAACCATGAATCAGCTTCCATCTTCGTCCTCCACAAGTGCACATTTTCCAGGCTTCTTTTTCTCCACCACGTATTTGGAAAATCTGCAAGATCAACGAGTGCTTCCCATCCTCGAACGTGTTTGTGATGCTGTCAAATCGCAACTTCCAGGCTCTGAGTCAGTAGAGCTGGGGTGGCTTCATGTACTGACGAAGAAGACTTAGGTTGTTGATGCTGGACCATTTTGAACAGCAAAACTGTGCTCTTCCAAATAATATTTTACCTTCTTCACGTCACTGTCATTGCACACTGACTCACGTGGTATCTGTGGGGCAGGCATAGCAGTAGAATGCCATCTATGCCTTTTCTCTGTCAGTGCTGCTGAGAACCCACCTAAGGACAGACTGGACCGCTCAGAATCCCAATCAAGAAGCTTTGGGAAACTTTTCTATAATTTGCACAAGGCTTCTGTATGTAGCAACCTCCTCCAGTTAGTCAAGAGAGGTAGCTTTTCTTTTCTTTTTCTTTTCTTTTCTTTTCTTTTCCTTTCTAATTTTTGGTTTGTTAAAGGTATTTCTGGAAAATCATACTGGTTCATATGAACCTTGACTAATAACAGGAACTAGACAATTAGCTGACCACTGAATTTGCTCGAGATAACAGGCTTGGGATGGGCAGTCCATCCCCATGGGATCTCTTCAGTCACCTTGGCCAAAGTCAGCAGGGAAGCAAGGAAAATTTCTGAAATTAGTATATGACTATTTCCAGCTCTGCTTATGTGACAACCAAGCACTATGTTTAAATGTAATTTCTTTTTGTTTTTCAGTTCACACTTTCTATTGATGCTTCCAAATTCCAGTTTTTGTACATGCTTGTCTTCCCTCTATGTGTAGGTGTCAAACACGGTACTAACCTAACATTTGGCATATCTTCGAGGACACTGAGGTTCATTTCTGGGAGGATCATTCAGGGGATGGTTGATGTTAATTCATGGGTTGCTTTTGCTTTTGTCTCAATAAATGTAGGTTGCTATAGTAACGCAGTTTGGGGGTTACATCTCATGGGGCAAGTAGAAAATTCCTAATGTTGATAGCAAAAATTCATGAAGTTCCATGTATTAAAATATCTCATCTGTGGTTTATATTGATGACCTCTGTAAGTTCAAAAAAAATCTAAAATACATTTCACTTTCTCCCTGCCAAAGTAAGCAAACAAGCCACAGGGAGGGACAAATGAAAAGGATTGCTTATTTCAGATTCTTTAACTAGAGTCTCTGAGCCTTAAGAACTAAGATTTAATAAAATATAAGTGCTATCACAAATGTAATTATATTAGATGTGTAAGAGAAAAAAAAACAGACAGGGGTCTGACCTCTGGGAGTGCAGTAGGGGCTGGACATAGATAAGGAACAACCCAGCAAATAAGTTCACATCCTGATTAGGACTGTAAGCTAAATGACAGGAAATGTCCTAAAGAAAAATATTGATAACACCTACTTGGCAGTGGCTAGCAGAGACCTAGATGAGAGAGTGACCTTTAAGGTTTTAAACTGAGACCTGCAGGCTGAGAAGGCACAAGAAGGGCATGCTCTCTTTCTCTTGCAAGAAAGATTACAGTCGTGAGAGGAGTGGAATAAATAATTGGCTACCTTCCCGGACAAGCTAATTTTCCGTCTACTTCTCACTGCCGACAGTAACATTTAAATGCTACTTCCTTAGCCTCCTTAACCCCAAATGCCATGAGATCTGTGCCACCCCATCTCACAAGCGGAAAACAAGTGTGATGCTAAGAGACTTGGCTATGGTGGTACAGAAAATACAACTGACTTAGGTAAGAAGTGGCGTGCAAGGAAAGATATAACCCTTGACTTTGCTTCCCCAATTATCTGATATCCACTTTTTGTTTTTTTTTTTCAGTGTTTAGTTTAGGGAAAACACGAGACAGAAATCCAAATGTATCTCAAAGTATCCAATATTTTGAGCTTGATCAGTGATTTGATTCATGTGTCTGTCTTCTCTCAGGCACTGTAGCCAATGCTGGTACCTTGACACAGGGGTTGAGGAGGTTATCTGTGTTTTTCCTCCTTGCCAACAGTGTACATTGTCCGGTCTAAGCTGACCCATCAAGGGCATGATTCCTGCAGGTTCCAGAGAAAGGCTCTCTGCTGGGGTCATGGAGTGATGGAGTGGTTTGTGTTTGTCTGGTGATGGTGGAGTGGAGCTCTCAGGTTGAAGTACCTTCTCTGTGGTCACACGCATGTCAAGTCCCTTGACCTTGCTGCATAACTCTAGAATGGTGATATCCTAGAGGGCCCAGGACCCAGCAATGTTATACTCCTTCACTTTGACTGATAAAAGCTGGAAAAGTCCCTATCTTTGTCCTCATTGATTGGAAGAAGGTAAGCTGTATCCTCCTAGCTTACCCAATCTCCACCCCACCCCTTTAAGGTCTACTTTCACACACACACACACACACACACACACACACACACACACACACACGCACACCAGTCCTTAAGATAAGGACGCAAGGAAACTGGTATCGGCAAGAAAAGGGCTCTTCGTCATCTAGGATGGGACAAGCCCCACATGTGGATTCTGTATGCTTTTCCTCAGGCTGTTTGACAAAGGGGAAAGGGTCCATTGGCTCCCTTCCTCACAGAAACTCCATGACAAGGCGTAGCATGTACATTCTTGGTTGTGAGAGATCTGTCCAGGCTCACACCGGATTTCAGGGCTTTCAATCTGAACTCCATCTTCTCACACCCCGGAAAGAATGTGGCCTAGTATTTTTATGCTCTCCTCACATTGCTGTCCCATTCAGGCTTGCCGCAAGAGAGCAGGGGCTGGTATGGAACAGCAGACTGAAGCAAAGACCAAAACCAGCAGGACTGAACCCTGTGTCAAGCAGGCTGTGTCCGAAGTCCAGAGTCACATCACATCAGGCATAAAGTGGAGACTCGTGACTGTGGAGAGGGAGGAGTGTAGAGGCCAGAGCAGCCTCTTCACCCTTACTGTTCAGTGCTTCTCCACCCAGAAGGCCCCGTTTCCCATTATCTGCATCTAATCGATACACTCGGGTCCTTTAGAACGTTTGTTTGTAGACTATTTAAACCCTCTCGAACGCTGTGTTATCTGAGCTGAACACCACAAGTCAGGGTGCGATGTGAGGTGGACCTATACAGTCCTAGTTTGGGGTTTCTCCCTGCACACTGCTAGGAAATTCAGAGACGCACTGCGCCCCCCCCCCCCCCCCTTGAGTCAGATTGACTATTTTATGTGTGCCTGTGGATGTTCACTGACAGAAGCTCAGCCAGTTGCCAAGGGGAAAGATTGTTCCCTGTGACACACGTTATGCTCTTTAGAGGCGGGGAATCTATGTATGTGATAGATCGCGAGCTCGCTCCTGTAAGATGTTAGCCAGTCGAAGAGGCCGGCTCGCCGTCTGAAGGAATCAGACCACGTGACTCTGGTGATGGCTCTCTCAGTCAGAGAGGTAAGAAGCTGCTATGTGCCATGGTTCTTACAGCCTGTAATTCATGGTCTTACCTACCACCTGGCTCTTCCATGCTTTCTGTCACACAGACTGTGTTGAACTATATCATGTGGTACAAAGCTTCCCCAAGCTTTTCGGAGGGGTATAAATGTTACATATTTTCCGTTGTTTGGGGGATTTCTCTGAGGGCTCTCCTTAATGGCTACCTCTCTTGTTCTTACTGTAAGCAATCTCTGTTAATGAAGCATTGCTCTAGGCCTTAAAGGGAAATGTGAACTGTCTCTTTCCCATAAGACTCTGTTTGCGCTGTCGCTGATACAATATACAGTTCCTTTCCAATGGTCTTCACCTAAAAACCTGCTCATGGTCTCGGGGCTCTTTCTCCTAATAAAGCTCATTCCAGAAGGAGAAGTTTGTGGCAACTCCTTTCCCAAACCAACCCGTTGTCTCTCCTCTTCGCAATCTAACGAGGTGTAGCAAGGTCTTTTTATAGATGATTTTAAAGATTAAGAGCTGGATGAACTGGGCTAATCTCTCTAGGAAGAAGGAGGAGGAAAAAGAAAAGGAGGGGGAGGAGGAGGGGAGGAGGTTGGAAGGAAGAGACAAGCAGGGCACTGAACTCAGGGTCTTATATATGAGTAGGGTTCGATCCTGTAATGTGCACTGACAGTTTTCCAGACAGATGGGCCAACAAGAGCAAAGTGTGGGAACAAACAGTTCAAAGCAAATATGGAAACAGCATCGCTAGAGTGCAGATACACGAGGGAGCAATAAGGCAGAGAATAGAGTTAATACTGTGGAATACCTTCATTATGTAAAGGGGGAGGAGTCATGTGTGGATTCGGAGTGAGTCCTGTAAAGACACCGGCTCCCTAGTATAATTTCCAGTTTTTCCTTTTTGCACACTGTGCTCTGTGCAGTTCTGTAGATGTACCCGTTCTTAGTACACATTGTCAAATATGCTTTAGGGTGAACTACCGATCTCCTTGAGAGTGAATTCATTTTATTGAGAATTCATCCTTGCTATTAGCCTAAATCTAGATGCAGGGTGTACAGTGGGCATAGTTCAAGGGTATGAGCATTGTGGGACAACAGAAATATGGAAATATGGGTAAGGGGGGAATAACTGGAGATAAGAAAGCCTATAAGCAACAATTTAGAAGTGAGTGTTAATAAAATACAGCAACTGATCTGAGGAGAGGAGCAAAGAGGAGACTCAACTAACCAGGAAGATGTATCTTGCTTTGCTCGTCCCTTCATGGGAATTCTCATTCTCTCCCACCTTAACTATGAAATAATCACACACACACATACACACACACACACACACACAAGGAGCATCACACAAGCCTCTTCAGCCCAGAAATGCATAAGAGTCTCAGGTTTATATCTATGTGTGATATCTCCCTCCATTTAACCTTTAGAACTTTGGTATGTTCCTTTTTAGCTTAGCTTTATTTATTTTTTATATAGAATACACACCCTCATGCAGATTGTGTACGTGAGTATGTGTGTGGTGTATGGGCTGTGTGTGTGTTTGGTTTATGCAATGATCGTGCACGTACACACACCTATGAGCATGATGAGGCCAGAGCAGGTCATCTAGCTGACTGGCTAGCATGCTTTGGGGATCCATCTGTCTAAGGGACACACAACCATGCCCTATTTTTTCCCTTTAGATTTTGTTCATTTTTATTTGGGTGTATGGGTGTTTTGTCTGTGTCTATGGCTGTGTACCCTGTGGGTGCAGTACTCACAGAATCCAGAAGAGAGCACTGAATACTTATGGAACTGGAGTTACAGATGGATGTTAGTAGTCGCATGGTTGCAGCCAGTGCTCTTAACCACTGAGGCATCGCTCCAGTCTATACCCGATTCTTATATGGGCTGTGGCAATTCAAACTCAGGTCCTCACGTTTCCAGATTGAACACTCTTAACCAGTGAGCCCTATCCCCAGCACCTCTCATAAAGTTATGTGCATCTGGATGGAACAAATGCCCTAAGTCTAAAACTTTACCTTCAAGTCCAAGTGAAGAAATCTGCGGTAGCATCATACATGTTTGCCTGAACCCGCAGAAGAATGGAGCTGCTGTTAGCTAAGGTGGAGAAAACTGAGGGTAGAGCATGATTGGTTGGTAAGAAAGATTAGAAAGTCTGCATTGGGCAGGATGTGTGTGACATGTCCATGAGTCAGTCTACTGTAGACGATGAGAGCAATTTAGCATATGAATCTGAGGATCGAAAGTGAGAGCTATACACTAGAGATGGATATCTGGGAGCTATCAACTTATAAATGACATTCAAAATCTTGGAACTGGTTGGAGCATTCTTTGAACTCAGTCTGACTAGGAAAGAGAAGACACTGAAAGATTGGAATTAGGCATTCCCTAATTTTATATGAAACGGAGAAATAGCCAAAAAGGGAAAAGGAAAGCAAAGGAACTGGATTCCTGAGGACTAAAGTTCAAAGGTCTTCCACAAGGGGACCATCAATCATATCACATTATGTTCAAGGAAGATGTTCACCGAGCACAAAATCAGCAGTATGGAAATTACTTGTGACTTTGCAAAGAGTATTTCTGTTAGAATAACGAGGACAGTGCCTTCACTGAAGTAGATGTAATACAACAGGAGAGGAACTGGAGACAGAAAGGAAGGAGCTTTGTGTAAAGCAATATGGGACAGTAGACCAATAAGATTCCAGAAGAATCTTCTCATAAATGAAATATGTCAAGATTTTTTTTATATCAACTAGAGTCATCCAGGAAGGAGGAATTAGGCCAGGAGAGAAAAAGCGTTTATGTCTTTGAGCAGGTGAGGGGACGCTGACCTCACAGGTGGCTCTTCCAGAACCAGAGACAGGGCGGAGGGCAGCTGATGGATGGGCAAGAAACACAACAGACAGGGGAGGTTTCAGAGGCTCTCTTATGGTGTCTTCCATTTCCAAGGGTGAATGCACACACTGAGTGCCCAAAAGTGAGAAAAGCGAGTCTCAAGAAAGTAAGCTCTAACGCTGATGTGTGGGGAAGAACTGGGGATCCGTCATGCTTTCTCCTGGATTGAAGTTTGACAACTATTCAGGGGCAGAGATGAGATCTTGGGCCTACACAAGGGGCCAATGTGTCTGCTGCACTCTTGCAGGTACCAGCGAAGGAGTGGATGAGAAGCTGTCCTATGGAGGGGGGTGGTAGGTGGGTTAACCCAAACTGAGGAGATGTGATAGGGCCTGTGGAAAGCCACTACTATGTAAGTTAATTTTACGAATAGAAGTTTTTGAAGGATTTTGAATGGACTACCCTGTATGGGCGGAAAAGTATCTATTCTCCCAGAAGTCAAGGCTATTAGCAAAAATTCTAGTGCCAGATACCTCCATGAATGTTAGAGCACCAAACTGCAAGGCAAGTAGCTGGTGCTCCACTGGTGAAATAGTGGCGTGAATATTATCGTGATAATCACTTGCTTTATTTTAAAGCTGGATTTGAGGTCTGCTACACATGATGGAATCCGTGCCTGGTATTATAAACTTGGTCAAAATCCCGCGAATGGGGAGGACATAGGTCCTAAGGAAGAACCTGCTATTATTGTTTTACTAATGGACCCCCTGTAAAAAGGCATTCTAAATACTTACATCATATTAATAGATATTTTCACTCCTGTCAGGCTTGGTCAGAGAAACTTCTTGGTTGCAGCAGGTAGCAGTCAACAAGTAGACTCATAACTGGTCAAAGTGCTGAGAACAAGTGGCTGTTGAGCCCTCAGCCCAAAGGAAGGATGTTCTTATCAATCCCCACCGCCAGGCTCAGGAAGCATCATGGGAGATGGGGTGTAAAACCACGTAGGAGCAAGGGAATGGGAGGAGTGCTGTAAATGTGATCTGGACACGCCGTGGCTGCTAGGCTCAGGGACTCACAGCAGCTGTGGTTACTTACACGCGACTCACACGAGAGCAAGCCAGTCAGTTCCCACGGTGAAGGAGGTCACGTGGCTGCACCCGGAGTTGAAGAGTTACTGGCAATTGATATTTCTACTGGGAAGGGACTACTGGTGGGTGGCCCATGCTGTGGTGCACGGCCTTAATGCATTCATGGGCCTAGAAACTTCAGGAGAAAGAAAAGTCCTCCAAAGGGTAAAATATAAGAGATTAAAACTGTCAATATTAATAAAAAATAAACATGGAAGGTTTGGAGGTCCAAATACTTCAGAGAGTCACAGAGTTTCCTAGAGTCTCTTTAAATAGTTGAGAGTAAAAACGAAGAACCCAGAAGCACAGGAAAATAACAATACAATTAAAGGGGAATCTACAGGTATAAAAGAAAAATAACATTGAAATTTCAGATTAGATAAAATGAAAGATTAGATACAAGTGAAGAAAAGATCAGCAAATCAGGAAATCCATGTGAGGAGTTAGAAAAGATTAACATAGGCAAATAGAGACTGAACATTAACAGTAATAAACAGACAGTAAAGCATGGGGTGGGGCCAGGAGTTTGATTTATTCCTAATAGGAATTTCAGGAGAGGGGAAGGAAAGAGAAGGAAGGGAAGCAAGGGGGAGGAGAAGAAATGTAAGGATTCTAAAGAGCAAAAATGCATTCAGTTATCATTCAGATGCATCAAGCGTGCCTCTGAACACGACCGAGAAAGACATCTCCAAAGCTTCCACGAGAATAGCCAGCTTATCTTTGAATGCTTAGACTTCTCTCAGGTTTTCAACAACCACAATGACGACTAATGCAAATGGAGCAATGTGCCAGCATCTAACCTTAAAACACTGATCATACCAGATATACAGTCATATAAATATAAACTCATATAAACTCAGGAGTGAGCAGGAAACAGGTGTGTTCACACAAAAGCTAAGTTTAAGTCAGAAAGCTGCTGGGGGTGCAGAATTGACTCTGCAGTTAAGAGCACACACTGCTCCTTTAGAAGACCTGAATTCAGTTCCCGGCAGTCATGTTGGGCCACTTGCGGACTGTCATGCCAGCTCCCGGTGCTCTCATTCCCTTTTCTTGACTCTGAAGACACCTGTACTCACGCAGGCATGACCTCCATGCAGACACATCCACCTACATATAATTAAAAAATAAAATCTAAAAGAGACCACTACAGGATATCCATATTCCATAAAGGAATATGGTGTCTGTTGTATTATTGTCTGTATGTTTCATTTTTTCTGCTGTATCAAAAGTAAAATAAAACTTGTTTCTATATCTATAAATAGGTTTTATTTGCAGCCTATATCATAGACCTCTTGAGAATTAAATCTTAAGCTTGGATTAATTCTAAACATAATTATCTGACTTCAAAAAGGGTTAGTCTTAACAAAAAGGTATATGTGTGTATGTGTGTGTATGTTTTATAAAATAGAAACAAGGAGGGAAAACAGAAACTGGTATTAGGTCTCTACGAAATTATTCTCTGGTCAAAGTTTGTGAGTCTCAAAACATTAGGAAGATAGACTTCTAGAGGCCATGTTTGGCAAGGAAACCAAAACCATTACTAAAAACATAAAATAAAATAAACACATAAATAAAAAAATACTGAAATTCTCTGCAAGCAGGCGAATCTTCCATGGAGCAGGGAGCTGGAGACCCAGAAGACTTCCCTAAAGAATGAACGAGTTGAAATGAATACTGAACCTCTGCTGCATATATATTATTCTTATTCTGAGAAGATCCTTCTCTAGGGGTGGAGGGAAGGACCTCTATGGGCTAGAAGTTTGCAAACGTAAGAAATTAACTAGGCATTGTTGGGAGACATGTAAGAGAAGAATTTTTGTGTGAACAATTGGGAGAGAGGACATTAGGGTGGCAGACGCTGGGAGAGTCATGTTTAACATCCTGTAAAGAATGAAAAGGTACCAATAAAGAGAACAGTGTTGCACTAGGAGATGAAACATGCAATAAAAATCCCTTCTTAGGAGAATTTTCCAAGGAAGAGAGTCTATAATTCTACCATCTGGCAAACATTGAGCCCTCTTTCAGGTTGCCAGGAAAGATGCTTAAATCACAGATTTTATGGTTTCCTTCAGCACAACCTCATGAAAATGGCCAGATATACACAACAGACTGTGGATCCAACTCTCATGGCTGAACTGTGTGCTGTACTGGGTCTCGAGTTGTTTTCAGTTTGCCTCTTTCCTCGGGCTCTTCTGCCATCACTCATTTAAGGGGATGTTACTTACTGAATCTGGCTATCCTGAAAGTGTGTAAGCCTCTTAGTGGCTGTAATCATTCCCTCTCTTTACTCAGTGCCTCTCGCTGTACAGGGATCATTTCCAAAGTCACTCAGGTATATCCCCAACTCCATATGTATCCCTAGTTCATGTCTCTGCTATGGATGAGGGGGAAGGGGAAGAGAAGACAGCAATTATAATAATAAATCCTCTACATAGTTTTCTGTATTTATAGTCACTGTTCTTCTATGAGACCTCACCGGGCTTTTGTGCCCACAGCTCTCTCCTAAAGCAACTCTTGCCCCAAACACCCACCTCTCATATCCCTATGCTCAATGGTACTATCTTGGTCTCCAATATTGGGCACAGTTGGCCACTATTTCTCTTTGAAACAGTTTCTACTTAGTCACCACCTCTTCTGGCCCTTTCTTTCCCAGACAGCAAAGCTTCTCAGAACTTTCACTTCTTATGGTTCCTCTTCCTGTTCCGGGTCTCTGGCTATCAGGATGCCCTAGGTTCTGCTTGGAACCCTTTCTCATGCCTCTCCTGTTTTTTTCATATCATTTTTTATTTTATTCTTTTTTTCCAGATACCTTCTGTTGTTGGTATATCTTATTGGCCTTTACAAATTGCAGGTTTATTCTGCTTTCTTTATTATTTGTATTTTTTTTGAGACAGTGTCTCCCGGGGTAAGAGGGAGATCATGTCTTAGCCTCCCTCTCTCCTTTTGCCCCGCTTTTCACCCTCTGTAGCCATGGTGCTCTGAGCACCCTCCCATTTTGCCTAACTACTGTTCCTCATATCAACCTCATGGCTGACTTCCTCCCTTCCTTCTGGTCTTCCCTCAACTATCCGAAATTCCTCAGAGGACCATCCTATATGAGATGATACTCACCCTGTTAGTATCTATCATGTATTTTCTTTGACTTTGAAGACAGAGTTTGCTCTCAACAGAACATTAAAAAATAACTTAGGCTTCATTGATTTGAGCCTCATGATAATTCAAGTGGTAATTAATGAGCGTAGTATTTTTTATCACATTTTTTAAACCCCTAAGTAAGTATAAACAAGATTTGAGGGGCCGTTTTGTGTTTGATGAAGAGGAGAGTGAGGTGTGATTTTGGAAAGCTGTCTTGGTCCACTGTCTAAGACTCTGAGCCATGGGGTCCTTTTTCTGCCTCCATGGGGTGAGTTCTCCTCCTGTCCAGTGCCTTCTTTGTAAAATGAGGGTGTCCAGTAAGGCAGTTACCAAGAAATCAATGTGGTAAGGAACTTCTCTGAATTCCCACCACTTGTAAAATAATCGCCATGACCATGGCACCTTGTTAATGCTGGTGTGCAGTGGAAGACACGCTTTATCCCTGACTCACAGAGAGCAGAAGGGAGACTAACTTATGTATGAGAATCAAAGTAAGTCTCCCGTGGGAAGGCGGTACAGTTTTGTGCCTACACTTGCCTTCAGGTGAAGGAACTGAGCTGGGGTTTAGAACGGAGGCAACTTAGTCAAGAGCGCGGCTAACAAGCCGTGGGGCGGGGACTTTCTAAGGAGGCCACCAAATTTGACTCACTTCAAAGACAGCATCCACATCATTTCCTCGCCGGTAGCCCCTTCAAAATAATCATAGTATGGATTCCAGAGCTGACAGTTTCTTTTCTGTTTTGATAACCTCTGAGAAGCTGTCTCCCAGCACTCATTGGGCTATGGCTTTCATATTTGGGCAGCTTGATAGTCAATCTCTACTGATACGTGAAAGCGGCTAGGATTTAAATGCTGAGAGATGAATGGTCTGTCCACCTGTGTACACAGTCCGGTGTTTGGACAGGATAAACTATGATTACTTTAAATCAGGGACTGGAGACAGAGCTCACCCATCCAATAAGGACGAAGGCCAGTGGGATCAGAGAATTAACAAAGGGTACCAGAACCCAGCCATAAATAAAGGTCACAGCTATTGCCCTGGTCAATACAATCCACCGTTGGTTTAACTCACAGGAATCCTATGAAAGAGAATGACTTGGTGTATACGTGTGTGTGTGCGTGCATGCGTGTGTGTGTGTGTGTGTGTATGTGTGTGGGGGGGTGGGGGTGAGAGTGGTGGGTGGTTGTCTCAGCACATCATTCTAACTGTGAAGCAATTTCTCCCAGAGATCGGGCACCCTTTTCTTAGGACTTTGCTTCCCTGAACTTGACCTTGCTCAGTGACTTTGGAGTGAGGAAGAACGTGACTGACAGACTGAACAAGAAGTCTTTTATTCTTTCTTCAGTCAGACTCTGAGCAGCAGAGGAATAATGACATCTGTTGAGTAAATGCTTGGGACGAGCCATCCTCAATTCTAAATAGTAGCAAGAAACAAACAAGCAAACAAACCAAGTCATGTGGAGTCATGGGGCAGCTGGAGGCTTTACATCATCAAGACTTTGTATGTCTTAGCTAGAAAAGATCTGCCTGTTACCCATCCATTACCCCTGCTCAAACCTGTCTTCAAGTTTGCAAAGACCAACCTAGCATTAGCACACAGATGCCCCAGTGGTCTATAGGGAAGAGCAGGCAGCAATACCTCCATTTTAGATGAGGAAATGATCTTCAAAGGGGTCCACAGACCTGGCAGTAGTAGCCCATGCCTATAATCCCAGCAGAAGCAGGCGGATCTCTGAGTTTGAGGTCAGCCTGATCTACAGAGTGAGTTCTAGGACAGCCAGAGTTACACAGAGAAACCCTGTTTTGAGATCACAGTGAGTTAGTGTGTCAGGAAGTTGGGGTAAAGCTATGACAGGCATCTAGAAGCTGCTATTTCTAGGGAGCACACACTTCTCTCTTGGGTCCGTTGAGGTAACTAAGAGCAGGATGAGCCCTGGCACACCTCCTTGTATTTCCTTTTTATCCATCTCCATCACGTTGGCTCAGATTCCTGCTTGACTCTGCACAGACTTTCTGATCTCTGAGCAGTGAGGGTCTGCCTCGCTGTCTCTCTGGAAGGCTAAAAGCACAGAGCAAAGTCACGGTCCTAAGTGTTTCTCCACATATTTTCAAGCCACCATGTCTTATAGGAACAATAGGACTGAAAATAAATGCTTTTGTGAGAAGTGACTGAAACTACCCCGAACCGTCCAGAAAATAAGAGGGTGAACTGGGAAGGTGAGAACAATGGTGGGTCGGATGCACTTTGCAGCACCTTATCTTGTAAGAACTGTACTGGGCCCTTCCGATTACGGCTGTGGTTAACGGATTAATGGACCACTCAGGACTGTAGCTGAGATGGTGGGAAGACCACATCTTGACTAAGACTGCTTAATTATGCATAACTCTTACCCCTTGTTCCGATTCTTCCCCTGGTTAGATTGAAAGCTCATGCCAATACCCTGAAGACGGACTTGAAGGTCAGAGGACACCTGTGTCTGTTCTCCCCATTGGGACCATACTGTTGAAAGCTCTCTCCACTTTTCATGATTGCTCTAACTGGCATATTGTAACAGGTTGCCAGGTCTAGCTTGTTGTAACTGTGAGAGCTGGCGTGTTTGCTGTGGAATTCTAGTTACTGATCTACAATTGTGTCCTCTAATTTTGGTAACTGGTCACTGCCAGTCTTACAGAAAAGGACCTAAATCTCAAGGTGAGGCAGCCCTCACTGTTACTAGTGGAATAATCACTGCAGCGAATGCCACTAATTATCTTCCAATGCCAAAGGGAACAGTCAGCGTCCAAGGATTGGACCTTGTCATTCTGCCTCCTTTCTTCCTGGCCTCAGTTCCCCAGGGATTTTCTCATCGGCTCTTCCCACTGCCAGCATCAGCAGCTCCGGGGAGCCTCCCGTAGAAGCCCAAGAGAGTCTTTTCAAGTCGGGTGAAGTTGGGAGTTTTGATTCGTGAATCTGCTGCAGAAAAGAATTTCAGGATGAGTCAGTGTGAAACAGTTGGGGTTCACCGAGAAAAGATTTTTTAATGTAGTCGAGCACAGTGGCTATTAGAAATAGGGGTGCCTGGGGAAAGGGTGAGACCCGCCCAAGTGTAGGTATGGGCGTCTCAAGGGAGAGTCACATTTAAGTGTTGTTAAAATATTCATGTGTGCAATTTTAGTGGCTTCTGAAATCACATCTCCAGAAGTTGCTGAGGAATTTTATGAGCTCATAGGGTGTTTCCTGAGGTACACGGGGGTGGGAATACAGCTAATAAGGTAAAAGTCACAGGACTGTCAGAGGGAATTATGACAAAAGTATATGATCTTGTCTGTGAGAGTCCCAGAAACTATCTGAGAAAGGAGTAGGGCCGTATTTAAGATCATGGACATCCGCACCTTAAGTAGGACTCATTGTCATTTTGCCGTTCATGTTGAAACATGTAGAAGGTGTATTATTTCTATCCAAGCTTCATAGCAAATGCTAACTGTGGACTGGACTCTCAGCAAGGGGCTTCAAACAAACTCAAAAATGAAGGATTCCTTTCCCTTTCCATGCCCCTTAATTTTTCCTGCTCTTCTATGCTGCCTTACTATCATCATTTTTTTTTTTTTAAATTTGAATCCTATTGAAAAGTATACCACCAAACATGGTGTGAATTTCCCTCTCCTGGAAATCAGGAACACATTTTCAGTTGTATAAAATTTGTTGCTCTTGCTGTTTTTTTTTCTGTTTTCAAATTTAATAACCATGGGAAAATAAGATAATGGGATACCAGTGGTACCAGAAAATTTTTAAATGATGATAATTGTTTTCCTAAGACAGCAACTCTAAGTCCTAAATGCTTAGCATAGGGCTTGGCTTACTGCGTGCTCAGCTGGTGGTAGACAGTTTAATCATCATCATCACCATCATTATCATCACCATCGTTATTGGTCATCCAGCCAATAAGAAGAACCAGTATTTGAAGGCAGGCCTCCCAACTTCCCAGAACTCAAAGAGGGAGCTCTCACCTCGGTACTATGCTTGAGTTTAGCAGGATAGAAAACAGACTGGGAGGTGGGGGGCATTAACAGGAGCAAGACAAATTGCTACATATCAGTTACTGGGGCAAAGTCATCTAGGGCTGGATCCTGCATGGATGCCTGAGAATGAAATGCTAAGAGTGAATGAAAATATCGTTTGACTTCTTGGTGAGAATAGAAAAGCTTACGGATTTGTTTGAGTGGAGAAGAGAAAAGACGATGGGGACAGAACCAACTTACTTACCTGGTTTTGCCAGTAGAGGACCAATCTTTTTTTTTCCCTTTGAATCTAGCGTGAAGAAGTTGAGGTGGGGGCTATTTGGAGAATTTGAAAGGGTTGGAGTCTGGACCAAGCAGGAAGGTGCGTTCTGTCACTGTAAACTGCTTCCAGCCCGCATCAATTTGATAGATTAGACAAGGAATCCCTTGGCGTCCCCATCTATAAAGCCCAGGATGTTGCCCTGGCAAGCCTTTTTCAGAACGCCCTCCTGAGGAGGCCTCGCCCTCCCCAAGGCAGGCCATGTGGATTCTGTCTTCTGCCTCCCACCTCCTTGCACTTGCGCATTTGGTCTTTGCCACAAAGGCTGACCCCGCATGTTATATTACAGCGTGCGGAGCACGTTCAGCAGACAGATGACTTACGGCACATGCTCTGTCTTCTGTTCTTTCTATTAGGGGCGTGATTTAGAAGATGGATGTTTATAACATGACCCAAGGAATTTCATCCTCCTCTGGAAAGCTGTGTAGGAGAGAATCCTAATGGACAAAGAGTAATGTCTCCTGGGCTCTGGCCAAATGTTTGGACTTAGTTTTTAAAAGCCTCCGCGGCTTCCATCGTCTCCCGTTTATTATAAGCTCCCCACGTCACCATTGTTCCTCGCCTGTCTGGAAAAGAGTGGTGACAAGTGACTTGTCCTGTCATTTATTTTCACAGAGGAAGCGGGTTTCAGTCGTGATGTACTGATGTCATGTAAAATGATCCCTGACTATGCACCTTACTGGGAGGCAGAGGCAGGCGGATCTCTGTGAGTTCGAGGCCAGCCTGGTCTACAAGAGCTAGGTCCAGGACAGGCTCTAAAAAAGCTGCAGAGAAACCCTGTCTCGAAAAACCAAAAAAAAAAAAAAAGGTCACAGGACTCTCTTCTTCTGCGCCGCATTTTAAGGGGGAGGAGGCGGTGGGGTGAGTATAACCCTGCGAAGTGAATCTGATTGAAGTGCTTATGGACCCTCGGGCAGAAGAGTGAATTCTTGCCAGTGGACGGCAGCTCAGCATTGTCTGCCTTCCCAATTCCTAGTACGGTGGCTTGGCACCGGAGACGGGCACAGGAATTTTCCATCCATCATGGTTCAATACCAAGGAGAAAACAATCACCATGAACTTCAGTCTCCTCATTTTCAAGAAATACCACTCAGAGCTATTGCAGAGGTTATGGTACGTATAAAGACGTTGTCTTAGTCAGTGTTCTATGGCTGTGAAGAGACTCCATGACCACACCAGCTCTTAGAAAGGAAAGCATTTAATTGGGGCTGGCTTCTAGTTTAAAGGCTTAGTGCGTTATTGTCATGGCTGGAAGCATGGCAGCATCCAGGGAGACATGGTGTTGGAGCAGTAGCTGAGAATTCTACTCCAGATCCACAGGCAGCAAGAAGAGAGCTTCTTGGAATAAGCTTTTGGAAACCTTAAAGCCTATCCTCCCCCCCCCCCCCCCCCGTGATACACTTCCTCCAATATGGTCATATCTCCTAATCTTTCCACCAGTGCCCCTCCCTGGTGACCATGTAAGTATTCAAATCTACGAATCTACGGGCGCCATTCTCTCTCAGACCACCAGAGAAGACAATACTATTTTTAGCACTGAACAATAAACACTTGTATTCCGTGGGCTTGCTTGCTTTCCTGGGTTTGACCTGCCTCTCATAGAACAGCAGCTCCTTCTGCTCTAGCACACAGCCACCGGCTCTACCCTGCTTTTCTAGTCTTAGTGCAATGCAGGCGAGAAGCTTGCCGCCCCGGAGCTGCTAGCAGACTTACGGGGTATTTTTCCTTTCGTCATATTTCTCTTGAATTCTCTTTGGCCATTTTTATTGAAAATCTCTTCTTTCTCAGGAGTCATTTGGACCCCTTGTTATGACCCAGGGGCAGTGCACAGCGGGGTTTGACACTGTTGTCAAAGAGCACAGTTCAGGTCTTTGCTTGTTGTCTTGGTGCATGTCGGGTCATTGTTGGATGCTGTGTAGACAGCATTGGTGGTCCTCCCTTTGACCCCCATCTTGTGGTGCTTGTGGTAGCTTTCATAAGAGATATAATAGCTGGAAAGAACAGAAGACAATAGCTTCAAACCACATCTTGCTTTTTTTGGGTTAGCGTGTGATGAGCAGAGGCATATGTGTGGGTGTTCTCATGTATGTATGTGGGTATATGTACACATGAATGTTCAAGTGTGTGGAGGCCTACAGTTAATATCAGGTGTCTTCTTTTCTTGTAATTCGCTTTATTTATCAAGGTAAGGTCTCTCACTTGAACCCAGATCTCAATGAGCCAGCTTGCTCCAGGGCTCCCCTGTCTCTTTCCTGGGTGCTGGGATTACAGGCAGGGGCCACACCTGCCTGCCTTTCTCATACAGGATCAAGTCCTCATGCTTACCCTGCAGTTGCTTGAGTCAGCAAGCCACCTCCCCCAGTCACCATTTCCTGCCCTTTGGTTTGACATATTTCTTGTCATTAACAGGAAGGAAGAGAAAAAAGCAGTTGCTCCCTCAGCGTGATCATTAATCTTCATTGTCAACGTGACAATTTAGAGTTAGTGTCAACTAGGTGACAGGCCTTCAATGTGCCTGTGGAGGGGCGTTTTCAGAGTGCTTTAACTGAGGCATGAAGGTCCATGAATGGGGATGACACTATCCCATGGTCTCAGACTAAAAATTAGTAAAGGAGGAAGTGAGTTTCTCTGCTTCCGGAGGCACATTTGCCCTCATGCCTTTCCTCACCACATTGCTTAAGTTATTGTTTTCAGGTGTTTTGTCATAGCCCTGAGGCAAGTAAAACGTCTGTGAAGTTGGTACAAGAGAGTAGGGCTGTCTGTGGTAAACATAACCATGTTGTTTGTTGGCTTTTGGAACTTGTTCTCCAGAGGGCTGTGGCAGAGTTTGGAGCTGCAGATTAGAAATCCCTAGAATGCTGTAAGCAGAGCACAATGAGTCACTCTTGTGGGACTGTAGAGGGCCAGCGTGCTTGGAAGAATGTGGACAGTGGAGGCCCAGCTGGTGAGGTTTCAACAGGGAGCTCGGTTAGAGGTTGTTCATGTGACATTCTGTCAGCGAATCTCAGTGCATCTCCTTATGCTTTGTAAGCTTGAATGAAACCGAAATAAAAAATCAATAGACCAAGTTGGTCTAAGTCTTCTGCTATTCAGAGAAAGGGGGCCAGCGGGCCAGACCTTACCATCTGAAAGCTCCAACTACAGCTCAGTGAACCTGAAGGGGGAATGCACTGAAGAGGGCCCCGCCCCCAAACAGCAGTCCTGGGAAGTGTTGCCTCAAGTCCCACTGTGACTGAAGCAGATAGACTACACCTCCAGCTGGGAGTAGAAGCTGGCAGCTGTTTACCTGGTCATTCGGGTATGCCAGAAGCAAGAGTTACGGGGATCACGGAGGTTTTTGGAAAACTGCTGGGGCAAAGTCATCACATAATAATCTGGCCAAAGGCCTGGATGTTCATCAAAAGTGAATCAGCACATCAGGATTTTGAGGCTTCATGGAAGTTAGAGGAAGTTTACCAGCACCAGATAAAGTCTTTCCTCAGAGAACAAGAACTCTCCCAATGACCCCCGACATGGACCCCACTGCTGAATATGGAGGAGGAGAAGGGTCATGCTTGTGGTACCAGGTGTGGGTATCTGCTAGTAGTTAAACCATCAGAGAAGAGCTATATGTAGCAGCCAAAAATGAGACCCCCAAACTCAGACCACTGGAGGCCACCAGCAGGTGGAGCTGGCAGCAAACGGACAGATCATGTGATTCAGTGATCAAGGAACTTTAACCCTGTACACCAGACACAAAGGCGCAGACCTGGCTCATAGCACGGGATGGGAAGCTGGGCTGTTGAATCCTTTTTCACGTCACAAAGAGGACACGTCCCTGTCAGCCAGATGCCATCTTGTTGGGTGTAGGGAGAACCTAAATAGTTAACCATTTCCCCAGAAATGCTTAGGATACCCTCAGTAAGCTGGTTAAATGGGAAGAAGCAAGTTAAAGTCCAAAGACCGTTGAAAGTGGGAAGCTTCTTATCCCTTGTTTCTTTGCCGTCTTCTGGCCCAAGAGGATGGGGACTGGTGAAAACTAGTAGCTAAGGTCCAACCAGCTTGAATGCTGCTAAAGTCTCTATGGATCTAATCACACCACAGAAGGGAGACATTGCTTGTAAATTTCTTTAAGAGTAATTGAAAATACCAAATTGGGTAAAATCCCCAATACGAAGAGCTCCCCATTTCTGGTATATTAATTAATGTCAACAGTTCAGGTTGTAAAACTACATACATATGTACATACATCTATATCATCACCTATATATACACATATATGTTGTATATGCATGCAAACACACACACATATCTGATTTAAATTTTTATATTAACCTTTGTTAAAATAGTTAAAAATCTTAAGTACAAGGGGAAAGAAAACATTTAGCATTGTCTATTTTTCTAGTATGGTGATATTTGTGTCCCCTATGACTTTCCTCCCTAGCGCTCCTGGGCTGGGATCATCACCTAAGTCAACTGTCAATGTAGTTTGCTACTGTCTCTGACCAAGCGCATTCGTGGTTGCTCCTGTTTCTCGTGCTTTTTCATGAATTCACACAAGCACTCTCTGCGAAAGTTATCATCTCTCTATTTTACTACAACAACGAACCAATGGATTCAGGAGAAGATATTCCTGAATATTTATTGTGCATTGTAAAAGGCGAGAAGCTTGGGTTGGGTGGCGGTCCTTATTTAAAGTATGCCCCTAAGAGTAAGTCCATTCTCACATCTATAATCCAGGCTTCAACGTCAATGCCAGCACATTCTTCCAAGGCTTTACCAACCTCTTTTATGAACCCCGCTTAGTGCAGAAAAAATATGGGTACTGTTTTTCCTTTAGAAATTTCCCCAAAGAAGACCCAGCGTACAGGGCTAGTAAGTGACCCATTTGTAGATAGGGACGTTGCTAGGGAGGCGATGAAAACACAAGCCCTCCTCAGAAGCAAAGTAGATAGGTTTCCCATCATGGAAGCAGAAGACCGGACTCCTCAAGCGGCTCCCTGAAATCTGAAGAAACCAAAGACCCACGACACTGGCTAGCTGTCAGTCAAAACCCCAGGCTTCCTTCAGCCCTGAACTTCCCCTCAGTTGAGTGTGTTGGGATTTGACAGGGAGAGTGATGGTGGAATTACTTTCCCTTTAGCTCTGGGCTACTGAGAATTTGGAGCACATTAAAACCAAACTAGCAATTAAACACTTAATTTTGGCCCTTCTTTCAAGTATACTTCACCTAGAAATATGTTCTGTGAGAAGAACCATGGACATGATCTTGTCCCCTACCAGGCTGACGTGATCAGGAAGTGGCTTAACTGATGACTTCCAGGCTTTTCCCCTGAGGATACTATTACAGGGAGGGGCAGTTCCTACAGTAGCCAAAGGCAGGCAGCTCCGGGTGAAAGGGGGTAAAAAAGGAGACAGACTGGAGCCCTACGCTCTGTCCCTCTGGTCTTTCTGCTTCTCCCACAGGTACCTGGGGCACTATTTTAGAATCTCAAGTGCTTCACAAGGTATAGTTTGGAAATCACATATATGAAAAGCCAGACATGAAGAATATTGCCGAGGGCTCCCATAAGCATCAAACTTGTTCATTGGAGAATTTTAATTTATTAACTAAATAAGAATTTACCACCACTTCCTCCAGGAGGATACGTCATCCCTCGACCAATGTGCACACAGATTCATCGCATGGGCATTTTTAATTCTTAGTAAATATGGTCCTTTTACTTTGGTTCTACTTAAATATTCAGCTTAAGTGCTGGAGCGATGGGTCAGTGGTTAGGAGAACTTGCCGCTCTTGCAGAGGAACCAGGTTCAGTTCTCAGCACCCACATGGCATCTCACAACTGCCTATAACTCTAGTTCCAGGGCATCCTATGCCCTCTTCTGACCTCTACAGCTCCAGGTACACATGTAGTATACCCATATACAGGCAGGCAAGGCACATGATTCAAACCGACATTTAAAAATAAACCTGAAAAAAAGCCATACAATATAAAATGAATGAATGAAATCAAATTAAAAATGCTTTTAGTTATTCAGAAGCTATGCAAGAAAACAGGAGTCATGAAAATGTCAAAAAACAGATACAGCTCAACAATCCAGTTGAGGGGAGCATGGGAAACAGAAATATTTATAGTGAAATAAAAAAAGGTAAAATAACTCTTGTGGGATCAATGCTGTGTATGCAGGAGCAAGTCAAGCACAAGAGAAGGTTTCATGGGATTTAGTACCAAGACTGACCTACCTCACAGTGGGATTCTATTTCTGGCATCGAGGAAAATGACTCTTGTCTCTTTGACCCAAGTGATTTTTCACTTGGGAAGGTAGTTCAGTTATTAGCACTTTGCTTTAGAAGTAGTGTGGCCCAAGAATAATAATCTTAGATATTATCAAAAGAAGTCAGGTTAGGAACTTAAGCCGGTTATGAACCTGGAGACAGGAGCTGATGCAGAGGCCATGGAGGAGTGCTGCTTACTGGTTGGATCCTCATGGCTTGCTCAACCTGCTTACTTTAGAACGTAGGACCACCAGCCTAGGGATGGAACCACCATCAGTGGGCTGGGTCCTTCTCCATCAATCACTAGTTAAGGAACTGCTGCAGGCTTGCTTACCTACAACCTGATTTTATTTTATTTTTATTTTTTTAAATATTTATTTATTTATTTATTATGTATACAATATTCTGTCTGTGTGTATGCTTGCACGCCAGAAGAGGGCACCAGACCCCATTAGAGATGGTTGTGAGCCACCATGTGGTTGCTGGGAGTCGAACTCAGGACCTTTGGAAGAGCAGGCAATGCTCTTAACCTCTGAGCCATCTCTCCAGCCCCTACAACCTGATTTTAAAGAGGCATTTCCTTGGTTGAGTTTCCCTCTTCTCAGATAAATTTAACTGTGTCAAGTTTAATTTGTAGCCAGGATAGATATTAAGTCCTGTCTGCTGTGTGTTGGTAGAATCATAACTGTTTTGTCAGGTGAAGGTGTGGCATTTGTGTGATCTTTCTCTCCCTGGGGAATCTCCAGGAAAAGAATATACTCAGTGTCCCTCTACCCTTCTTCATCTCCAGTGAGGCTGACCCCAGGGGTGTTCTTGATACAGTGGTCAGTACTGCCATTACAGAACCATAATCCAGCAACTTCCATTTAAGAATTTACCATTTGAGGGCTGGAGAGATGGCTCAGAGGTTAAGAGCACTGACTGCTCTTCCAGAGGTCCTGAGTTCAATTCCCAGCAACCACATGGTGGCTCACAACCATCTATAATGAGATCTGATGCCCTCTTCTGGCCTGCAAGTATACATGCAAGCAGAACACTGTATATGTAATAAATAAATTAAAAAAAAAAAAAGAATTTACCATTTGAAAGAGACCATTTGAAGCCAGAGAAATGGTTCGGCAAGCAAAGAGCTTGATCCCATCCACAAGGAATAGAATTTAGATGACTAGAACCACTTAAAAGCTAGGTGACCATGGCAACTCACTGAGAGTGCAAGGTAATTCTGGTGGTAAGGCTAGCTAAAATGTTGAGCTCCAGGTTCAATAAGAGACCTTGCCTCCTTATATATAAAGTAGAGAGCAATGGAGGAGGACATTTGAGGTCAACCTTGTATCTCTGCATGCATATGCACACACCTACACACATACGTATATGTACCAACATGCATGCAAACATACATGCACCCACACTACACACACAAAAAAAATAAAGGGAAATTGAGTTTTCCCATGGGACATTAAAAGGTAATAATAATAATAATAATAATAATAATAATAATAAAATTCAGAAAACAAGAGTAGTAGATTTGGGGTTAAGATGCAGTTCTGAGAGGGAGAAAGAATAGAGAGAACCTGTCTAGTGTTTAGAATGGACCGGGGGAGGGGGGCTGAAGAGATGGCTCAGAGGTTAAGAGCAGTGCCTGCTCTTCTGGAGGTCCTGAGTTCAATTCCCGGCAACCACATGGTGGCTTACAACCATCTGTAATGGGGTTTGGTGCCCTCTTCTGGCCTTCAGACATACACACAGACAGAATAGTGTATATATAATAAATAAATAAATATTTTTTAAAAAAGAATGGACCTGGGGACGTTCTGCATGATAGAAAACAGTCAGTTTGTGCTTTTACCATGTGACTGGCCTTTGACTTTTCTTGCTTTCTCTAAGTGTCTGCCTCGCCTATCATTATGGTCAGGTCGGCTCTATAATTATGCTTGTTGGCTTAGATAGAAGAGGCTGAGGCTTACATAACGCATGCTGCTTTCCTTAGGCCCCACAGAAAACAGATAAACTCTGGCATTTGAGCTCATGTTTCTCTTGTTCCAGAATGTAAATAAAGTCTTTAGCCGTGATGACACATTGCCTCTCAACAAAAAGTTACAAAAATCTCGTTTTCCTTAGTATGTTTAATTGCCTTGACTTGCACATCAGAACGTAAAAGTATTTCTGTCAAGCAAGCATCGGCAGGGTGGGCGGCTCATGTTCTCACTGCTAACTGACAGCTCTATCTGGCATTGAGGGATAAACCTGTGCACCTGGGCTCCAGATGGGGAAAGCTGCCCCAAGAACTAGTTCCACTCCTCATGCACCCAGAGCGTGAAAGATGTGCAAAGGCTTGTTTAGGCTATTTTGATTCTGTCATTTCCCAAATGCCCTCACCAAAACCAACCCTTTAGGGAGTCAAGATGTGGCCTGGCAGGATACTTCAGAGCTGCTGGTGGCCCCTAAAAGGAACAGAGCCAATCAGAGCACATTTAGTGCCCATGGTCACATTGCTAACACCGAGATGAAAGGGAGATCCAGAGCCCTGGACCCTGTGTGCATCCGACAGCTGCAGCTTCCCCATCAGCAAGGCTGTGTCTGAGCAGGGAAGACCATGGTGAGGCCTTCGTTG